>NC_141689.1:447235115-447748167 GCF_964263255.1 Lissotriton vulgaris
AATGAAATAAGGTTGCAGCGTGACATCAAAACTAATGAACCTTGTTATATAAATTCCCATTGCAGACCCTTAATTGTTTAATAGAAGTGGTCCACACACGGTGTGGTCTCCAGAAAATTACCAAATACGTACAATTTGCAGCACAAAGTGGAAGACCAAAGCTAATACATATGGATTCGAAGCATCGCATTATCAGTAAGAAATATACAATTTTTTAATTTTCACGGATTTACCAACTAGCACATAAGACTCATTGGTTATTACATGACTTAATTGTAAGGATCTAAAACAGCTCTTTGTCTTTGTCTATCTAGTTGTGAGGTGTGAGACCAGAACCAATTAAATACGGTGGCCATCCCACAAACAGCACATACATTGCTTTTGATTGTTATTTAACAGGTATGTGATAGTATGCATTAGTATGAGGTGCACTTATTTAATAATATCAGTGCATCTATATCTGTATGCATCGATACAACTGGTGTTTTTATGTTTTAATAGGTTGTTTTTACTCAGTTTTATGGGAAGCCGGCAACAGTGCAAATTATAAGGCTGACTTGTTGCTTTTTAATCTAAAATTTGACTTCTAGTCTCCATGCAAAGACTATAGGTATGTTCTCTTTCGTATGTTTTTTTTAGGTCCGAATGTAAGGAATTGAAGCATAGCAAAATATATTTTTTTGAAAATAAGGACCAATAATATGAGTGGTTTAGATGACTATTGATGAGTTAATTATACAATGTATGTGTATTCAGACCACCTTTATGGAATTTTGTGTTTGATGTATTGCAAACAATCTCATGTTAAAGAGATATTGTCAGGTCATTCTGTTCAGGGAATAGCAAATTTGTTTTTTTAATGTAATAATTAGGAATTATAGTTTGTATTTAGGAGTACGTCAGTATACTGTAGAGCTTGTAAATAATCCAAATAATTTCTTTTATATAGAAAACCATCCTGAAGAAGGTGTTACATCGAAAAATCACCAAACTGCTGCGTCGACGGTTTGGTTTTTCTGTATATGAAATGTATATTGTTTTTTAAAATTGTGGAGGCTAATTCCTCTTTTTTATAATAAAACGTGATGTTTTTTAAGTATTTCTTGTTGAATTGTTTGAATCCTGTTTGAGCTCTACTCACGTACTGTGATTAGTATTGTAGCCGAGAGGCATCTTATGCTTTTAACCAATAACCACATAAGTGGGAATAGTGACATTGTGTATTGTGAGGAGGGACTGTTTTTTTTTTTACATACTTTTATGCCTTTGTTTTTAAAAAAGTTCCACAGTCCCTTCCCAAAGTTGGCCCTGACTGGAGTTGAGACAAATAAATCTTCTCCCCTTAAGTGTCTAGCACCTTACCCGAGTTGGCCCTGACTGGAGTTGGGAATAGTAAATCTGCCCCCCCCCGTCAGCTCCTAGTACCTACCTCGAGTTTGACCTCACTGGATTTGGGAATAGTTCATCTCCAACCCTTCCGTGTCCAGAACCTTCACGGAGTTGGCCCTGAGTGGAGTTAGGAATAGTAAAATTGAACCTCTTTATTGTCCAGCAACTTCCCCAAGTTACCAAGAGTCGGGAATAATACATCTGCCCCCTTCAGTATCCAACATCACCCTGAGTTGACCCTGACTGGAGTTGAGAATAGTAAATGTGTCCCCTTCAGATTCCAGCACCAGAGTTGGGAACAGTTAATCTGATACCCCCTTTGGTGTCCAGCACCTTCCCTGATTTAGCACTGACTGTAGTTGGAAATAGTAAATCTGCCCCACATCAATGTCCAACACCTACACTGGGTTGGCCCTGTCTGGAGTTGGGAATAGTTAAATCTGCATCCCATTCAGCATCTAGCACCTACCCTGAGTTGACCCCGACTCGAATAATAGTGAATCTCCACCCATTTAGTATCCAGCACCTACCTATCGTTGCCCTCGATTGGAGTTGGGTACAGTAAATATGCCCTCCTTCTGCGTCCAGCACCTTCTGGAGTTTGGAATAAGAAATATAACCCCCATTCATTATCCACCACCTATGCCGCATTGGCCCTATCTGGAGCTGGGAATAGTAAATGTGTCCCCTTCAGAATCCAGCACCTACCCCGAGTTGGCCCTGAGTGGAATTGGGAGTAGTGAATTTGTACCTCTTCAGTGTCCAGCACTTTCCTAAAGATGGCCCTAAATTGAGTTGTGAAAAGTAATTCTGACCCCCTTCAGTGTCAGCAGCTTCCCAAGATGGAACTGACTTCCACTTTTGGCAATCTCCAATTCTTTTTAGTGAATGTTATTTTTTAACAAGGTACTGTGCAGCTGGTCAAGGCTAGTCCCTTTATTCGACCCGTGCTCCATTGCAGTTAGCTGAACTATGGATGTGACCTGGTCTAGCGCGATCAGATATCACTGGTAGGTGCTTTCTGCTTCTAAGCACTGCATTTCAGTGTATTGCTTATAAATTCATAACTCTGGTTCTACTTACTGGATTTTTGTAGTTTTGTTCTTGTTTTACTGATAGAAATATTTTCTATTTTTCTATCTTGGTGTGGAGTTTTTTTGTGGCGTTTTCACTGTGTTACTGTTTTAAGTGTTGCACAAATACTTTAGACATTGCCTCTTAAGTTAAGCCAAGCTACCAGAGGGTGAGCACAGGATAGTTTAGGGTGTATGGTGACTTACCCTTACTACAGTTGTGGTTCCTGCTTGAACAGGGTACATACCTCTGCCAACCAACAACTGCATTTCCAACAGTTGGTGACTGTGTGAGTGCACCATGTTGGTTGTTTTAGATTAAGAATTACTCAGGAATTGTATTTATTTTATAATTTTGAAAATTGTAATTTTTTTGTGTGCACATCTATGATTGTATTCTGTGTTGGCTTCTCGGTATTGTTTAATTTCAGTTTTTTCCAGTTTTTACTTTGTCATGGGGGTTTTCTATCCCAACTTCATTACTGTCAATGTACTCCCATCACATTATCTGTGAATGGCCATGTGTGATGTGTGGCTTAATTCAATTCTGGTTTGGAGCAGATCCTAACCTGTTCGCCTATAGTACTATTGGAGTAGCTGTAGGTGCAATATTCGCAAATTGTATCTGACCTATCCCTATGTAGCTCTATTTTCATGGCCTTTTCATCTGTAAGAAGATGAAGATATTCACAATTTTCTAGCCACCCTCCTTTCAAATTCCGCACTTATATCTAAGCAGTGAGTTTACAGGAGGGTGAGTGTAGAAGACTTTCTAAGCTTGTACATTTGTGAATGGTCATTAATGAGTATATAAAATAGTACTATATGAGTATGAAGCATCATGCTTGTAAATAGCTTTCTAAATTGAAAACAAGATGTGTTCTCAGTTGAGTTGGATTAAGACGTGACACAATGGATAAAAAAGTTTACTTCTTGGTCTGACTTGCCTATTGGAGTAGTTGTTTTGGTGTAGTGCCTCTTGTCAGTTATTTGGAACCCAGGTATTGTAAGCCATTGAATTTCTGCTTTGTAGTTGGTTTATATTGGAGACATGAGAACCTGTATTCTACAAGAAAGAATGTCTGCTAGTCTGAATTTGTTCAGAATTGACCTTTGTAGGAAAGTGGATCATTATTTGGGGTGGGCCATCACCCAGCTCAAGGAAAATTAACACTAACTTGTCAGGCTAAGCCCCAAAAGTCATAAAATTACCCAAAGTTCATCATCTTGGTAGCAATGGCACTGAGCAGATAGGCTTATTTTAAGGCAATCTGTAACATTTTTATCCAATACCAAAACAGTAATTAAAATAAAAAACTAAACAAAAAAAATCTCAAACTAAATTAGAATAAATTCTAATGAAGAAATGACAGTAAAATAATACCAAAATGATAAACGTTCAATAAAGGGAACTGAATATATGAATTTTTAAAGTTCTGAGTTAAAATAGCACCAAAAAGCTATAAGTACCAATGATAGTCAATGGGCGCAGTAGACCAGGACCAAGACATGATTTCAGTTCAGCTGTGGCTTGTGGGTGAGGTACATCAAGCAGGTTTGGCTAAAGATTAAACCTTCTGATGTAGGGCCTCATTTAGATATCCTCATATGGGTTACTTCGTCATAGTGGGGATGGATATCCCATCTGCCGAAATCTAAATCCCATAGGATATAATGGGATTTATATTTCAGCGTACGGGGTATCCGTCTCCGTTATGACTAAGTAACCAATCGGACTATATCTAAATCATCGCCCTAGTCTTTTTTTATGGACCTCTAAATCCTCCAGTGATTTAAGCGAGAAGCTAAATCCTCGGAAATTACATCAAAATCGGGCATTTGTGTCACAAGGTCCTACTGACGCTTTTGCAGGTCTTGGTATCCCCAAAATCTTCTAGTTCCCAACTTTTCACGGTTTCTGGAGCAGCTCTTCTTGTTCACATCTAAGGGCCTTATTTTGGGTTTGCTGGTGCAGGAGTCGGACCGCCCGCACCACCAAACCCATGAACAAACCACCCACCAGATCAGGATTTTTCTCCAGTCTGCCTGGTGGTTCTTTAACATTCCCAGGGAGGTGCCTATGAAATAGTCATAGAAATGAGAAGACCAAAGGCAGTACCACATGGCATGGACTGCGCCAGTCAATGCTGTACAGGTACAGGTGTGCATGCACACAGGTGTGGGCACATGTTGTCAATCAATCATGTCACTTATAAAGTGCACTTCTTACCCATGAGGGTCACAAGGCGCTGGGGGAGGGGGACGGGGTGCTGCTACTGCTCGAAGAGCCAGGTCTTGAGTAGTCTTCCGAAGGCTAGCAGGTCTTGGGTCTGCCATAGGTGGGTGGGAAGGGTGTTCCAGGTCTTGGCAGCGAGGTGGGAGAAGGATCTGCCACCGGCTGTTGTTCTCTGGATGCGTGGGACTGCAGCGTGGGCGAGGCCGGTGTAGCGTAGCTGGCGGGAGGGGGTGTAGAAGCTGAGTGGTCTGTTGAGGTATGCTGGTCCAGTGTTGTGGAGTGCTTTTTGTGTGTGGGTGAAGAGCTTGAAGGTTCTCCTCTTGCTGACCGGAGCCAGTGCAGGTCTCTCAGATGGGCTGTGATGTCGCTGTGGTGGGGGATGTCGAGGGCCAGAAGTGCGTAGGTGTTCTGGATGCTTTGAAGTCGTCTCAGAAGATTGGCCGAAGTTCCTTTGTAGAGGGCGTTTCCGTAGTCCATCCTGCTGGTGACGAGGGCCTGGGTGACCGCTCTTCTCTTTCGGTGAGGATCGACTTGTAGATCCTGCAGAGCATGCGGAAGGTGTTGAAGCAGGAAGAGGAGACGGCGTTGACCTGCTTAGTCATGGAGAGGGTGGAGTCGAGGATGACCCCAAGGTTGCGTGCTTGGTCGGTGGGAGTTGAGGCTGTTCCCAGCATCGTCGGCCACCAGGAGTCATCCCAGGCTGAGGGGGTGGATCCGAGGATGAGATTCTCCGTCTTGTCTGAGTTCAGCTTCAGTAATGTAATGTAAAAGGAATTTATAAAGCGCAGCTAACACCCAACGGTTTCTTGGTGCTGAAGAAAAAGGAGGCAGACAGTCCGAGGGGTAAGAAGCGTTAGTTGTAAGCATTACAAAACAGATGGGTTTTGAGAAGGGACCTAAAGTGAATGTAGGAGGAGGCTTGTCTCAGGCCTAACCAAAGAGCGTTCCAGTATAACGGGGCAAGGACAGAGAACCGCAACAGTGGAAAGAGGCAGTTGTGAATCCGATACGCAAAAATACCACCTCTCCCTGGACGGAACTCTCCAACCTTCGCCCTATCTCTCTTTTGCCCCTCCTGACCAAGTTGGCTGAGAAATTTGTTAACACCCAGATCTCCAGTTTCATAGAAGCGACAGGGGGCCTGGACCAATCTCAATCTGGGTTCAGGCCCAACTACAGCACCGAATCTGCACTCCTCTCCGTGACCGACAACATCAAGATGTCACAGGATAGAGGAGGCTCGATGATTCTGGTGCTGTTAGACCTGTCAGCTGCATTTGATACTGTATCACATAAAATCCTGTTGAACCGACTACAAGGAGTGGGCATTAGAGGTCAGGCGCTTGCATGGCTGGAAAGCTTCCTCTCTGGCCGCTCACAATCTGTCAGCCTGGGCCCCTATCATTCCATCTCCAGGGCGCTCACTAAGGGGGTGCCACAGGGCTCATGCCTAAGCCCCACATTATTTAATGTGTATGTGGCCCCCCTTGCTGAGATTGTGAGGAAGTACGGATTCACACCAGTGTCGTACGCCGACGACACTCAACTCCTCTACCCTTTCCATGCCCCAAACTCTAATGTTAGGGAAAACTTTGCGGAAGGTATGAGGGCCATCTCCAACTGGATGGCCTCCAATTACCTCCAGTGTAATGTCGGGAAGACAGAAGTGATGCTCTTTGGGAAAGCTAGCATGCTCTGGTCTCCCGACTGGTGGCCCCAGGATTTGGGACCTGTACCCTCCCCAAAACCAACCATCAAAAATCTGGGTGTGAAACTGGACCAAAACTTAACCCTAAAAGATCACGCAAATGTGATTGCAGGAGCCTGTTTTCACACCATTGGCCTACTCAGGCGAGTTTTTCCTCTTTTACCGGACACCTACAGAAAGACACTGGTACAGGCCCTTGTAATAAGTCGCCTTGACTATTGCAATGGGCTTCTGATACAAGCCAATGAGGATGCCATCAATCGACTGCAGGTGGTCCAGAACACGGCGGCCAGACTGATTCTGAATGCCCCCTCAAGAACATCTTCTGGACCCCTGTTGAGAGAACTACATTGGCTCCCAATACGCCAACGGGTTAAATTTAAGATCTGCTGTACTGTCCACAAATGTCTATTTGGAAACGGTCCCAACTACCTAGCCCAACTACTACAGCCTTACAAACCGGAACGAGATCTACGGTCAAGTAACCAACTCTTGCTTAAACCACCTTTTATCAAAAAGACCAGACAAGGTGGCCGAGCCCTCTCCTCAGTGGGGCCGACTTTGTGGAATAACCTGCCCCTCAGCCTCAGACAGACCTCCAATCACCTTACATTTAGGAAAATGTTAAAAACTAATCTGTTTATGGAGATATAACTAATGGCTGTCCCCTCTTGCAATCTCAGGTTATCTGTAAAGTAGTTTTCACCACCTGTTGTTGCAGTCAAAGCGCAGAGATAACCCAGCCGGGCTAGATTCTTGCACTATAGAAGCAAATAAATAAATAAATAAAACCTTAGTCCACCCAGTTTTTTACGTTTGAAGATTGGGGTCCGGAGTAAGGCCAGGTGGGAGGAACGAAGATTGCGGGAAGGGACATACAGATGTAGTTGAGAGAAAATGAAAGAGGGGCCTGTGCCTGCAAGGGATTTAAAAATGATGCACCCCAATTTGAACTTACAGCATTCAGATACAGGGAGCCAATGGAGGGATTTCAACAGAGGGCGGACATGTTGGTGTCTAGGCTAATGGTAAATAAGCCGTGCCTCCTGGTTTTGTACGAGTTGTAATCTCTTCAGTTGGTAGGCCGGTATGCCAACGTAGAGCGAGTTGGCATAGTCAATCCTAGAGATGACTAGGGCCAACAGAACCAGGGTAAGAGCCTCGGTGGTCAGGAAGCGTGCAATCTTTCGGATTTTCCTTAACTGGAAAAAGCTAAAGGAGACTACCGCGTTGATCTGGGGCTTCATGGTGAGGTCATTGCTGATGATGATCCCAAGGCTTTTTACTGAATTGACAGGGTTAGGGGGAAGACCCAGCCTTGTGGGCCAGAAGGTGGAATTCCAAGGATTGGCCGTCCCCCCGACAATCAGTAACTCTGTCTTGTCGGGGTTGAGTTTCAGATGGTTCATCCCCATCCAGTCACTGATGTGACAGAGGGTGGTTTGGAAGTTGTCGGCTGTTCCTCATCCATTCGGCGACGGCCTTCATTCCTTCGTGGAGGTTGGTCTTGGCGGTGTGAGGGTCTTTGGTGAGGGAGAGGATCAGTTGGGTGTCATCGGCATTGGAGATGACGTTGAGGTCATGCTGTCGGGCGACGTGGGCAAGGGGTGCCATGTAAATGTTAAACAGCGTCGGGCTAAGGGATGAGCCCTGGGGTACGCCGCAGATGATCTCGGTGGCATTGGAGCGGAAGGATGTGCATCCACATGGCGTGGGGCCTACTGGCCCTCTTTGTTTCCTCCCTCCCACACTTTTTATGGCAGTTGCACAACCATGAAAAGTGTGGTGGTGAGGAAACTTGTAATATGCTTGGTGGGGCAGCAGCAGCCCCGCCAAGCATATTGCCGCCTCAAAACAATACTGCTGTGCCACCATCAGGGATCTTTGATCCCTGGTGGTTGCGGGGGTACTAGGGTGGCCTGACCACCCTGGTTCTAATGGGACAGTCTGAAGACCGCCACCACTGAACCCCGCGAGTCTGACAGTGTGTGGACTGCCAGACTCATAATAAAGCCCTAAGACTCTAAAGCTTCCAGGACCTCAGGGACTTCACTTAAGGGTCTGGACTCACCCCAGCAGCGGCCACCAGCTGGTCCTATCCAGGTCCCGTGGATTCTGGTCACTTCAGGTAAAAGGCCTCTTGCAGCTTGATGTGCTCCTTTACTGACATAGGAGGTTATTCAACTGACCCTTGGAGTCCACGTCTTTGTCCTGCTTACATGAGGGAGTAGGTTCAGCAAAGTCTCAGCACAATTTACAGACAGCAGGTCCATCCCTCTTCTGATTTTCACAGGTCTGGAAAATGTTCTGAGGAGTGTTACTTAGGTGGCACATTATGGTTTGCACTAGCCAGTGGGTAGGGGTGAGTCCTGGTCCCTCCTTAACCAATGAGGCATAAGTTCCTAAAGGTAACTCTACCCTCTACTTCAGCAGTTCCACTTTGCCCCACTGCAAACAATCCTACAGTGAACTTTGCTCCTAAAATCCAAAATGGGGGAACCTTTACTCCTGTAGGCAGAGCTGCTGTTTCTATTCAGAAATAGGTCTAGGGAACTGAGCACTCTTCTCCCCTGTGTCCCCTCCAAACTGTGCCTGGGGTTTGCTTCTCTCCTACTAGGTTTGCAGCCAGCCTGGCTTGAATGGGCCAGGGGAACACAGCTCTCAGCTTTCCGTTCCTAAGGTCTCCCCTTGCCTAAACTATGAATGGATAGGATTCTCCTCTTTCAAGTTAATGAAGTTCCTGAGCCCACCCCAACTGTCCCACTTAACTGATACGGCTGACATGTCCCATACTCATCATATCCTGTGAGCCTTTTTCACTACTCATTAATGTCAAGCACTTGCTGGCAGGCTAATGGAAATTAGCCTCCCAGAGCTTCAGGCAGAGAAAAGCTAACTTTCTATAGGTTAGTTTTCATAAATATTCATTAAACAACCAACTTCACCAATGAACTGGATATTTAATACATTTGAAAAATAGACTTTGATGACCATTCTATCTATTTCCTTTCATTAGGTATACATTAAAGTTTAAAATTTGGGCTTTGACATTTTCTAGGATCCATCTACAGCTCTATCAACAAAAATAGCTGTTGGGGCTAGTCATTGGAGTAACATGCCAACTTTAATTTCTCACATGTTCCATTTTTAAATATTAGGCATCCTATGGTGTGGGCAACAAGGTGTATTAAGGAGTGACTTAATAATATTAAAAGCGGAGGGGAGGAGCTACGACACCAACCAAGATGGCCGCATAGTCTCCCGGCTCCGCTGACCCCCGTCATCCGATCGCTTATCCTGTCGAATATCCTGATCTCCTGCCCCGGATTCGTGTGGGTGAACCAGTCTGCATCCCGATGGTGTGATCGCGGAATTTTTCTGATGTTCTGGTGTGAAGTAACATCGAAAAAATTTTGACGCCTAACTCTGACTGGAAGCCGGGGTCTCGATTTCTGGTCTACCCGGGTCCAAAGTGAATAACAACGGACTGACGAGGGTGGTTGGGTCCGGTCCCTGGATCTTTCGAAAATTTCTCTGAACTACTTTGCAACCATCTGCTGCCTGGTGCTGTACCTGAGGTGAGGCGACGGGTGGTGTGCGGTGCTGCTTTGCGGGGGGCCCCGGCCCGGAGGCCCGGCACTAGCACAGCTGGAGCCCCGGGATAGGGGTCCCGCCGTGCGTTGCTGCGTGTTGCTGACCTGTCCCTCATGGCCTGTTTCTGCTCCGGTGTATCCTGCCCCGGAGAGAGAGCCTCTCCGTGGGGATCGTTATGCCTGCGGCCGAATGGAACCCGGCGGAGCGGACTCAATGTGGCCCTTCCTTGCGGAGGGTAATGGCGGAAGTTGCGGCGCTTCACGCGATGGTGCGGGCCCAGGTCAATCATTGGCTGTCGGCAACAGATGGAATCTTAGGACCGGGAACGAGCCCTGACTTGCTCCTTGAGACCCGGCAGCCGACTTGCCCCCAGTTGGAAGCCCCGCTGGTATGTTTGGACCCGGATTAGCTGGAAGCTGTGCCTGCCCCCGAGGAAACGGACTTCATCGTGTGTGCTGAGATTGGTGACTCTCTTAAGTTCTCGGAAACATTGGTCCTACAGTTATCGGAGCATTTCACTGCTTCCCCCATCCTGGACACTGTTGGCCCACACTTTGATCTGTGTCGGAACGAGTCGCACCCCCTCCCTAATCGGTCTCCCAATATGGCGGATGGAACGATGCTTGGCTTCGGGGACGGGGAGGGACATTGTTGGTGCAAGCTGTGTGCGTTGGGACCTGCTATTCCTCTCCTAATTGCTGACTCAAGCTCCGGCTGCTCCTGTGTGAACTTTGACTTTCCGGGGATGTGGCTTCTCTTTTCCGAGGGACACGGCAATTTTGTTAGACGGGGCCAAGGCGGAGATTGTGGGTTGAATCGTTTACGATGGATCTATTGGTAACGGGACTGCTTCATCAACAGACGGATTCCGGGTTGGGGGGTTTGTAGTTCCCCCCGGGGTATTTTTGTCTGGTGGACAACTTTACTTGTGTCGGCTTAGGGGGGCCCCTTTGATAGGGCGGGGGGAGAGACCGGGAGCGCATAGACTATCGCCCTCCTCCGCTTCCCCGTTAGGTGGGGTTTCCTTTCTTTCTCATCTTCTTCTATATTTCGGGTTTGGTTCTTGGGCGACAGGCACACTGCTGGGGGGGGGCCGTAGTCATCTGCAGGGGTGCAGGGTGGGGGGTTGGCGGAGGGGATCTTTCGTTTTTATTTTTGTTTCTATGGCCTTTTTTCTCTTCTCCTAATTTCTTTGTCTTTTTCTTTTCTAAATAGATTGAGGCGTCCTTTTAGTGAACTATATGACGACTCCTAGGGCAAATATGGCATCATATAAATCAGTATCATTATGAATAGATATAGGAGAAGGTTATGATTCGATGCCCCCCTTAACCTACGCACACAATCCATCTTTGTGCAAAAACCTATAGAGAATAGCCTTTAAAAATATTAAATAAGCATATACATGTAATGAAATAAGGTTGCAGCGTGACATCAAAACTAATGAACCTTGTTATATAAATTCCCATTGCAGACCCTTAATTGTTTAATAGAAGTGGTCCACACACGGTGTGGTCTCCGGAAAATTACCAAATACGTACAATTTGCAGCACAAAGTGGAAGACCAAAGCTAATACATATGGATTCGAAGCATCGCATTATCAGTAAGAAATATACAATTTTTTAATTTTCACGGATTTACCAACTAGCACATAAGACTCATTGGTTATTACATGACTTAATTGTAAGGATCTAAAACAGCTCTTTGTCTTTGTCTATCTAGTTGTGAGGTGTGAGACCAGAACCAATTAAATACGGTGGCCATCCCACAAACAGCACATACATTGCTTTTGATTGTTATTTAACAGGTATGTGATAGTATGCATTAGTATGAGGTGCACTTATTTAATAATATCAGTGCATCTATATCTGTATGCATCGATACAACTGGTGTTTTTATGTTTTAATAGGTTGTTTTTACTCAGTTTTATGGGAAGCCGGCAACAGTGCAAATTATAAGGCTGACTTGTTGCTTTTTAATCTAAAATTTGACTTCTAGTCTCCATGCAAAGACTATAGGTATGTTCTCTTTCGTATGTTTTTTTTAGGTCCGAATGTAAGGAATTGAAGCATAGCAAAATATATTTTTTTGAAAATAAGGACCAATAATATGAGTGGTTTAGATGACTATTGATGAGTTAATTATACAATGTATGTGTATTCAGACCACCTTTATGGAATTTTGTGTTTGATGTATTGCAAACAATCTCATGTTAAAGAGATATTGTCAGGTCATTCTGTTCAGGGAATAGCAAATTTGTTTTTTTAATGTAATAATGAGGAATTATAGTTTGTATTTAGGAGTACGTCAGTATACTGTAGAGCTTGTAAATAATCCAAATAATTTCTTTTATATAGAAAACCATCCTGAAGAAGGTGTTACATCGAAAAATCACCAAACTGCTGCGTCGACGGTTTGGTTTTTCTGTATATGAAATGTATATTGTTTTTTAAAATTGTGGAGGCTAATTCCTCTTTTTTATAATAAAACGTGATGTTTTTTAAGTATTTCTTGTTGAATTGTTTGAATCCTGTTTGAGCTCTACTCACGTACTGTGATTAGTATTGTAGCCGAGAGGCATCTTATGCTTTTAACCAATAACCACATAAGTGGGAATAGTGACATTGTGTATTGTGAGGAGGGACTGTTTTTTTTTTTACATACTTTTATGCCTTTGTTTTTAAAAAAGTTCCACAGTCCCTTCCCAAAGTTGGCCCTGACTGGAGTTGAGACAAATAAATCTTCTCCCCTTAAGTGTCTAGCACCTTACCCGAGTTGGCCCTGACTGGAGTTGGGAATAGTAAATCTGCCCCCCCCCGTCAGCTCCTAGTACCTACCTCGAGTTTGACCTCACTGGATTTGGGAATAGTTCATCTCCAACCCTTCCGTGTCCAGAACCTTCACCGAGTTGGCCCTGAGTGGAGTTAGGAATAGTAAAATTGAACCTCTTTATTGTCCAGCAACTTCCCCAAGTTACCAAGAGTCGGGAATAATACATCTGCCCCCTTCAGTATCCAACATCACCCTGAGTTGACCCTGACTGGAGTTGAGAATAGTAAATGTGTCCCCTTCAGATTCCAGCACCAGAGTTGGGAACAGTTAATCTGATACCCCCTTTGGTGTCCAGCACCTTCCCTGATTTAGCACTGACTGTAGTTGGAAATAGTAAATCTGCCCCACATCAATGTCCAACACCTACACTGGGTTGGCCCTGTCTGGAGTTGGGAATAGTTAAATCTGCATCCCATTCAGCATCTAGCACCTACCCTGAGTTGACCCCGACTCGAATAATAGTGAATCTCCACCCATTTAGTATCCAGCACCTACCTATCGTTGCCCTCGATTGGAGTTGGGTACAGTAAATATGCCCTCCTTCTGCGTCCAGCACCTTCTGGAGTTTGGAATAAGAAATATAACCCCCATTCATTATCCACCACCTATGCCGCATTGGCCCTATCTGGAGCTGGGAATAGTAAATGTGTCCCCTTCAGAATCCAGCACCTACCCCGAGTTGGCCCTGAGTGGAATTGGGAGTAGTGAATTTGTACCTCTTCAGTGTCCAGCACTTTCCTAAAGATGGCCCTAAATTGAGTTGTGAAAAGTAATTCTGACCCCCTTCAGTGTCAGCAGCTTCCCAAGATGGAACTGACTTCCACTTTTGGCAATCTCCAATTCTTTTTAGTGAATGTTATTTTTTAACAAGGTACTGTGCAGCTGGTCAAGGCTAGTCCCTTTATTCGACCCGTGCTCCATTGCAGTTAGCTGAACTATGGATGTGACCTGGTCTAGCGCGATCAGATATCACTGGTAGGTGCTTTCTGCTTCTAAGCACTGCATTTCAGTGTATTGCTTATAAATTCATAACTCTGGTTCTACTTACTGGATTTTTGTAGTTTTGTTCTTGTTTTACTGATAGAAATATTTTCTATTTTTCTATCTTGGTGTGGAGTTTTTTTGTGGCGTTTTCACTGTGTTACTGTTTTAAGTGTTGCACAAATACTTTAGACATTGCCTCTTAAGTTAATCCAAGCTACCAGAGGGTGAGCACAGGATAGTTTAGGGTGTATGGTGACTTACCCTTACTACAGTTGTGGTTCCTGCTTGAACAGGGTACATACCTCTGCCAACCAACAACTGCATTTCCAACAGTTGGTGACTGTGTGAGTGCACCATGTTGGTTGTTTTAGATTAAGAATTACTCAGGAATTGTATTTATTTTATAATTTTGAAAATTGTAATTTTTTTGTGTGCACATCTATGATTGTATTCTGTGTTGGCTTCTCGGTATTGTTTAATTTCAGTTTTTTCCAGTTTTTACTTTGTCATGGGGGTTTTCTATCCCAACTTCATTACTGTCAATGTACTCCCATCACATTATCTGTGAATGGCCATGTGTGATGTGTGGCTTAATTCAATTCTGGTTTGGAGCAGATCCTAACCTGTTCGCCTATAGTACTATTGGAGTAGCTGTAGGTGCAATATTCGCAAATTGTATCTGACCTATCCCTATGTAGCTCTATTTTCATGGCCTTTTCATCTGTAAGAAGATGAAGATATTCACAATTTTCTAGCCACCCTCCTTTCAAATTCCGCACTTATATCTAAGCAGTGAGTTTACAGGAGGGTGAGTGTAGAAGACTTTCTAAGCTTGTACATTTGTGAATGGTCATTAATGAGTATATAAAATAGTACTATATGAGTATGAAGCATCATGCTTGTAAATAGCTTTCTAAATTGAAAACAAGATGTGTTCTCAGTTGAGTTGGATTAAGACGTGACACAATGGATAAAAAAGTTTACTTCTTGGTCTGACTTGCCTATTGGAGTAGTTGTTTTGGTGTAGTGCCTCTTGTCAGTTATTTGGAACCCAGGTATTGTAAGCCATTGAATTTCTGCTTTGTAGTTGGTTTATATTGGAGACATGAGAACCTGTATTCTACAAGAAAGAATGTCTGCTAGTCTGAATTTGTTCAGAATTGACCTTTGTAGGAAAGTGGATCATTATTTGGGGTGGGCCATCACCCAGCTCAAGGAAAATTAACACTAACTTGTCAGGCTAAGCCCCAAAAGTCATAAAATTACCCAAAGTTCATCATCTTGGTAGCAATGGCACTGAGCAGATAGGCTTATTTTAAGGCAATCTGTAACATTTTTATCCAATACCAAAACAGTAATTAAAATAAAAAACTAAACAAAAAAAATCTCAAACTAAATTAGAATAAATTCTAATGAAGAAATGACAGTAAAATAATACCAAAATGATAAACGTTCAATAAAGGGAACTGAATATATGAATTTTTAAAGTTCTGAGTTAAAATAGCACCAAAAAGCTATAAGTACCAATGATAGTCAATGGGCGCAGTAGACCAGGACCAAGACATGATTTCAGTTCAGCTGTGGCTTGTGGGTGAGGTACATCAAGCAGGTTTGGCTAAAGATTAAACCTTCTGATGTAGGGCCTCATTTAGATATCCTCAGATGGGTTACTTCGTCATAGTGGGGATGGATATCCCATCTGCCGAAATCTAAATCCCATAGGATATAATGGGATTTATATTTCAGCGTACGGGGTATCCGTCTCCGTTATGACTAAGTAACCAATCGGACTATATCTAAATCATCGCCCTAGTCTTTTTTTATGGACCTCTAAATCCTCCAGTGATTTAAGCGAGAAGCTAAATCCTCGGAAATTACATCAAAATCGGGCATTTGTGTCACAAGGTCCTACTGACGCTTTTGCAGGTCTTGGTATCCCCAAAATCTTCTAGTTCCCAACTTTTCACGGTTTCTGGAGCAGCTCTTCTTGTTCACATCTAAGGGCCTTATTTTGGGTTTGCTGGTGCAGGAGTCGGACCGCCCGCACCACCAAACCCATGAACAAACCACCCACCAGATCAGGATTTTTCTCCAGTCTGCCTGGTGGTTCTTTAACATTCCCAGGGAGGTGCCTATGAAATAGTCATAGAAATGAGAAGACCAAAGGCAGTACCACATGGCATGGACTGCGCCAGTCAATGCTGTACAGGTACAGGTGTGCATGCACACAGGTGTGGGCACATGTTGTCAATCAATCATGTCACTTATAAAGTGCACTTCTTACCCATGAGGGTCACAAGGCGCTGGGGGAGGGGGACGGGGTGCTGCTACTGCTCGAAGAGCCAGGTCTTGAGTAGTCTTCCGAAGGCTAGCAGGTCTTGGGTCTGCCATAGGTGGGTGGGAAGGGTGTTCCAGGTCTTGGCAGCGAGGTGGGAGAAGGATCTGCCACCGGCTGTTGTTCTCTGGATGCGTGGGACTGCAGCGTGGGCGAGGCCGGTGTAGCGTAGCTGGCGGGAGGGGGTGTAGAAGCTGAGTGGTCTGTTGAGGTATGCTGGTCCAGTGTTGTGGAGTGCTTTTTGTGTGTGGGTGAAGAGCTTGAAGGTTCTCCTCTTGCTGACCGGAGCCAGTGCAGGTCTCTCAGATGGGCTGTGATGTCGCTGTGGTGGGGGATGTCGAGGGCCAGAAGTGCGTAGGTGTTCTGGATGCTTTGAAGTCGTCTCAGAAGATTGGCCGAAGTTCCTTTGTAGAGGGCGTTTCCGTAGTCCATCCTGCTGGTGACGAGGGCCTGGGTGACCGCTCTTCTCTTTCGGTGAGGATCGACTTGTAGATCCTGCAGAGCATGCGGAAGGTGTTGAAGCAGGAAGAGGAGACGGCGTTGACCTGCTTAGTCATGGAGAGGGTGGAGTCGAGGATGACCCCAAGGTTGCGTGCTTGGTCGGTGGGAGTTGAGGCTGTTCCCAGCATCGTCGGCCACCAGGAGTCATCCCAGGCTGAGGGGGTGGATCCGAGGATGAGATTCTCCGTCTTGTCTGAGTTCAGCTTCAGTAATGTAATGTAAAAGGAATTTATAAAGCGCAGCTAACACCCAACGGTTTCTTGGTGCTGAAGAAAAAGGAGGCAGACAGTCCGAGGGGTAAGAAGCGTTAGTTGTAAGCATTACAAAACAGATGGGTTTTGAGAAGGGACCTAAAGTGAATGTAGGAGGAGGCTTGTCTCAGGCCTAACCAAAGAGCGTTCCAGTATAACGGGGCAAGGACAGAGAACCGCAACAGTGGAAAGAGGCAGTTGTGAATCCGATACGCAAAAATACCACCTCTCCCTGGACGGAACTCTCCAACCTTCGCCCTATCTCTCTTTTGCCCCTCCTGACCAAGTTGGCTGAGAAATTTGTTAACACCCAGATCTCCAGTTTCATAGAAGCGACAGGGGGCCTGGACCAATCTCAATCTGGGTTCAGGCCCAACTACAGCACCGAATCTGCACTCCTCTCCGTGACCGACAACATCAAGATGTCACAGGATAGAGGAGGCTCGATGATTCTGGTGCTGTTAGACCTGTCAGCTGCATTTGATACTGTATCACATAAAATCCTGTTGAACCGACTACAAGGAGTGGGCATTAGAGGTCAGGCGCTTGCATGGCTGGAAAGCTTCCTCTCTGGCCGCTCACAATCTGTCAGCCTGGGCCCCTATCATTCCATCTCCAGGGCGCTCACTAAGGGGGTGCCACAGGGCTCATGCCTAAGCCCCACATTATTTAATGTGTATGTGGCCCCCCTTGCTGAGATTGTGAGGAAGTACGGATTCACACCAGTGTCGTACGCCGACGACACTCAACTCCTCTACCCTTTCCATGCCCCAAACTCTAATGTTAGGGAAAACTTTGCGGAAGGTATGAGGGCCATCTCCAACTGGATGGCCTCCAATTACCTCCAGTGTAATGTCGGGAAGACAGAAGTGATGCTCTTTGGGAAAGCTAGCATGCTCTGGTCTCCCGACTGGTGGCCCCAGGATTTGGGACCTGTACCCTCCCCAAAACCAACCATCAAAAATCTGGGTGTGAAACTGGACCAAAACTTAACCCTAAAAGATCACGCAAATGTGATTGCAGGAGCCTGTTTTCACACCATTGGCCTACTCAGGCGAGTTTTTCCTCTTTTACCGGACACCTACAGAAAGACACTGGTACAGGCCCTTGTAATAAGTCGCCTTGACTATTGCAATGGGCTTCTGATACAAGCCAATGAGGATGCCATCAATCGACTGCAGGTGGTCCAGAACACGGCGGCCAGACTGATTCTGAATGCCCCCTCAAGAACATCTTCTGGACCCCTGTTGAGAGAACTACATTGGCTCCCAATACGCCAACGGGTTAAATTTAAGATCTGCTGTACTGTCCACAAATGTCTATTTGGAAACGGTCCCAACTACCTAGCCCAACTACTACAGCCTTACAAACCGGAACGAGATCTACGGTCAAGTAACCAACTCTTGCTTAAACCACCTTTTATCAAAAAGACCAGACAAGGTGGCCGAGCCCTCTCCTCAGTGGGGCCGACTTTGTGGAATAACCTGCCCCTCAGCCTCAGACAGACCTCCAATCACCTTACATTTAGGAAAATGTTAAAAACTAATCTGTTTATGGAGATATAACTAATGGCTGTCCCCTCTTGCAATCTCAGGTTATCTGTAAAGTAGTTTTCACCACCTGTTGTTGCAGTCAAAGTGCAGAGATAACCCAGCCGGGCTAGATTCTTGCACTATAGAAGCAAATAAATAAATAAATAAAACCTTAGTCCACCCAGTTTTTTACGTTTGAAGATTGGGGTCCGGAGTAAGGCCAGGTGGGAGGAACGAAGATTGCGGGAAGGGACATACAGATGTAGTTGAGAGAAAATGAAAGAGGGGCCTGTGCCTGCAAGGGATTTAAAAATGATGCACCCCAATTTGAACTTACAGCATTCAGATACAGGGAGCCAATGGAGGGATTTCAACAGAGGGCGGACATGTTGGTGTCTAGGCTAATGGTAAATAAGCCGTGCCTCCTGGTTTTGTACGAGTTGTAATCTCTTCAGTTGGTAGGCCGGTATGCCAACGTAGAGCGAGTTGGCATAGTCAATCCTAGAGATGACTAGGGCCAACAGAACCAGGGTAAGAGCCTCGGTGGTCAGGAAGCGTGCAATCTTTCGGATTTTCCTTAACTGGAAAAAGCTAAAGGAGACTACCGCGTTGATCTGGGGCTTCATGGTGAGGTCATTGCTGATGATGATCCCAAGGCTTTTTACTGAATTGACAGGGTTAGGGGGAAGACCCAGCCTTGTGGGCCAGAAGGTGGAATTCCAAGGATTGGCCGTCCCCCCGACAATCAGTAACTCTGTCTTGTCGGGGTTGAGTTTCAGATGGTTCATCCCCATCCAGTCACTGATGTGACAGAGGGTGGTTTGGAAGTTGTCGGCTGTTCCTCATCCATTCGGCGACGGCCTTCATTCCTTCGTGGAGGTTGGTCTTGGCGGTGTGAGGGTCTTTGGTGAGGGAGAGGATCAGTTGGGTGTCATCGGCATTGGAGATGACGTTGAGGTCATGCTGTCGGGCGACGTGGGCAAGGGGTGCCATGTAAATGTTAAACAGCGTCGGGCTAAGGGATGAGCCCTGGGGTACGCCGCAGATGATCTCGGTGGCATTGGAGCGGAAGGATGTGCATCCACATGGCGTGGGGCCTACTGGCCCTCTTTGTTTCCTCCCTCCCACACTTTTTATGGCAGTTGCACAACCATGAAAAGTGTGGCGGTGAGGAAACTTGTAATATGCTTGGTGGGGCAGCAGCAGCCCCGCCAAGCATATTGCCGCCTCAAAACAATACTGCTGTGCCACCATCAGGGATCTTTGATCCCTGGTGGTTGCGGGGGTACTAGGGTGGCCTGACCACCCTGGTTCTAATGGGACAGTCTGAAGACCGCCACCACTGAACCCCGCGAGTCTGACAGTGTGTGGACTGCCAGACTCATAATAAAGCCCTAAGACTCTAAAGCTTCCAGGACCTCAGGGACTTCACTTAAGGGTCTGGACTCACCCCAGCAGCGGCCACCAGCTGGTCCTATCCAGGTCCCGTGGATTCTGGTCACTTCAGGTAAAAGGCCTCTTGCAGCTTGATGTGCTCCTTTACTGACATAGGAGGTTATTCAACTGACCCTTGGAGTCCACGTCTTTGTCCTGCTTACATGAGGGAGTAGGTTCAGCAAAGTCTCAGCACAATTTACAGACAGCAGGTCCATCCCTCTTCTGATTTTCACAGGTCTGGAAAATGTTCTGAGGAGTGTTACTTAGGTGGCACATTATGGTTTGCACTAGCCAGTGGGTAGGGGTGAGTCCTGGTCCCTCCTTAACCAATGAGGCATAAGTTCCTAAAGGTAACTCTACCCTCTACTTCAGCAGTTCCACTTTGCCCCACTGCAAACAATCCTACAGTGAACTTTGCTCCTAAAATCCAAAATGGGGGAACCTTTACTCCTGTAGGCAGAGCTGCTGTTTCTATTCAGAAATAGGTCTAGGGAACTGAGCACTCTTCTCCCCTGTGTCCCCTCCAAACTGTGCCTGGGGTTTGCTTCTCTCCTACTAGGTTTGCAGCCAGCCTGGCTTGAATGGGCCAGGGGAACACAGCTCTCAGCTTTCCGTTCCTAAGGTCTCCCCTTGCCTAAACTATGAATGGATAGGATTCTCCTCTTTCAAGTTAATGAAGTTCCTGAGCCCACCCCAACTGTCCCACTTAACTGATACGGCTGACATGTCCCATACTCATCATATCCTGTGAGCCTTTTTCAC
The DNA here is from genome assembly GCF_964263255.1 of Lissotriton vulgaris. NCBI lineage: Eukaryota > Metazoa > Chordata > Amphibia > Caudata > Salamandridae > Lissotriton > Lissotriton vulgaris. The sequence goes on from NC_141689.1 coordinate 447,255,751, forward strand.
TACTCATTAATGTCAAGCACTTGCTGGCAGGCTAATGGAAATTAGCCTCCCAGAGCTTCAGGCAGAGAAAAGCTAACTTTCTATAGGTTAGTTTTCATAAATATTCATTAAACAACCAACTTCACCAATGAACTGGATATTTAATACATTTGAAAAATAGACTTTGATGACCATTCTATCTATTTCCTTTCATTAGGTATACATTAAAGTTTAAAATTTGGGCTTTGACATTTTCTAGGATCCATCTACAGCTCTATCAACAAAAATAGCTGTTGGGGCTAGTCATTGGAGTAACATGCCAACTTTAATTTCTCACATGTTCCATTTTTAAATATTAGGCATCCTATGGTGTGGGCAACAAGGTGTATTAAGGAGTGACTTAATAATATTAAAAGCGGAGGGGAGGAGCTACGACACCAACCAAGATGGCCGCATAGTCTCCCGGCTCCGCTGACCCCCGTCATCCGATCGCTTATCCTGTCGAATATCCTGATCTCCTGCCCCGGATTCGTGTGGGTGAACCAGTCTGCATCCCGATGGTGTGATCGCGGAATTTTTCTGATGTTCTGGTGTGAAGTAACATCGAAAAAATTTTGACGCCTAACTCTGACTGGAAGCCGGGGTCTCGATTTCTGGTCTACCCGGGTCCAAAGTGAATAACAACGGACTGACGAGGGTGGTTGGGTCCGGTCCCTGGATCTTTCGAAAATTTCTCTGAACTACTTTGCAACCATCTGCTGCCTGGTGCTGTACCTGAGGTGAGGCGACGGGTGGTGTGCGGTGCTGCTTTGCGGGGGGCCCCGGCCCGGAGGCCCGGCACTAGCACAGCTGGAGCCCCGGGATAGGGGTCCCGCCGTGCGTTGCTGCGTGTTGCTGACCTGTCCCTCATGGCCTGTTTCTGCTCCGGTGTATCCTGCCCCGGAGAGAGAGCCTCTCCGTGGGGATCGTTATGCCTGCGGCCGAATGGAACCCGGCGGAGCGGACTCAATGTGGCCCTTCCTTGCGGAGGGTAATGGCGGAAGTTGCGGCGCTTCACGCGATGGTGCGGGCCCAGGTCAATCATTGGCTGTCGGCAACAGATGGAATCTTAGGACCGGGAACGAGCCCTGACTTGCTCCTTGAGACCCGGCTGCCGACTTGCCCCCAGTTGGAAGCCCCGCTGGTATGTTTGGACCCGGATTAGCTGGAAGCTGTGCCTGCCCCCGAGGAAACGGACTTCATCGTGTGTGCTGAGATTGGTGACTCTCTTAAGTTCTCGGAAACATTGGTCCTACAGTTATCGGAGCATTTCACTGCTTCCCCCATCCTGGACACTGTTGGCCCACACTTTGATCTGTGTCGGAACGAGTCGCACCCCCTCCCTAATCGGTCTCCCAATATGGCGGATGGAACGATGCTTGGCTTCGGGGACGGGGAGGGACATTGTTGGTGCAAGCTGTGTGCGTTGGGACCTGCTATTCCTCTCCTAATTGCTGACTCAAGCTCCGGCTGCTCCTGTGTGAACTTTGACTTTCCGGGGATGTGGCTTCTCTTTTCCGAGGGACACGGCAATTTTGTTAGACGGGGCCAAGGCGGAGATTGTGGGTTGAATCGTTTACGATGGATCTATTGGTAACGGGACTGCTTCATCAACAGACGGATTCCGGGTTGGGGGGTTTGTAGTTCCCCCCGGGGTATTTTTGTCTGGTGGACAACTTTACTTGTGTCGGCTTAGGGGGGCCCCTTTGATAGGGCGGGGGGAGAGACCGGGAGCGCATAGACTATCGCCCTCCTCCGCTTCCCCGTTAGGTGGGGTTTCCTTTCTTTCTCATCTTCTTCTATATTTCGGGTTTGGTTCTTGGGCGACAGGCACACTGCTGGGGGGGGGCCGTAGTCATCTGCAGGGGTGCAGGGTGGGGGGTTGGCGGAGGGGATCTTTCGTTTTTATTTTTGTTTCTATGGCCTTTTTTCTCTTCTCCTAATTTCTTTGTCTTTTTCTTTTCTGGGTCAGTGCAGTGGGTTTCCTTTGGTATCAATCCCTGCCTTTTTCATCTGTGCCTCAATTTTCGTGGTGTTTTTTGGGTCTTAGGGCAGGTAACTGCAGGCGCGAATTGACCGTGATATTCCTTCACATCCTGACCTCTTGTTTCAGCGTCATTGATTTGATAGCTTTCTGTTTATTGTCGATGCGTCTACTATTCTGCCTGCCATCTTCGCTGCTAGGAAATTGTTCGGCACCTGATCCTCCCATCTTATATTATAAAATGAAAACCTTTTATATCCTGTCTTTCTAAGTGTGCTGTTCAGTGGCCAAGAGTACGCTAGCATGGAGATTCTGCTCCCCGAGGTGCTGCATGTGATTAAAATTGCTCTCTGTTAATCTAACTGCTTAGCGGCCGGCCCCCGGGGTTGTAGGCCCATATTTGTATTTGGTTTAAATGTCAATAAAGGTTTTAAAATAAGAAAAAATAATAATAATAATATTAAAAGCAGGGTTCCCATCTGCCCCCAAAAAATATTTTGATGGGTTTCACAGCATGTTTTTAGGTTGTTGGCTGTTGTGCAGTCCAGCTACACATGGTAGGCCTGAAGCCATGTTTCACAGACCAGCTCAATAGGTGCTGCAGTTCACAGGGGTTATTTGACTTCTAGGCTCTGGGTGCATTTTCTACATCATATGCCGGAGACCTACAGGCAAGTTAAATGTGTCTAACAGGGATACACCAATTTATCAATGCTCAAAGGGGGGAGGGGGCACAGGCACTTTATTCCTATTTAGCAATGACAAAGTATACAGCGTTCTAAGTCCAGCAAAAACAGAGTTCCGAAAAACAAGAAAAATCTGGTGAGAAAATGCAGAAAAGGTTTATTTGATACATCTTTGCACCAGCTACACAACTTATCTTTGCCTATGTAGATTGAGTGTATTTGACATGTACTGAACAGTTCCTGAAAATCAACAGGATAGTTTTGGTACCGTCTACGTTTACTGACTTGTACAAAATATTTGCATCTGAGTGCCAAGAAGAGGAAAAGGCAGCAACCATCTAAAAATGTCATGATATAACTAGACTGAAGAAAAGCCTAGTTTTCTGTCTCTTCATAAACTTGCAAATCTACTATTAATGATGTGTTATTTATCATGTGTGACGAGTCGACAGGCCAATAAGCCACAGGCAGTAAACTGCAGGATGTACTATTGCATGTGGCACTGGAATTATGCCATTCTTCGGCTGCAATGTTTTTCGCATAATTATGGATACACCACATTTGCCATATAATCTTTTTCTCAACTGAATTTCAAGGTTGAAAAATGCCAAAATAATGAGGTAATACGAATACAAAATCTGCCATATTATGCAGCATAATTTGCCCGTTCTTGCTGCATAATTTGGCCCTCGTCTGCCGCATCATTTCATGGCCCTGGCGATTGCCCTCTTCCCCCTCCAAAACAACTTTGATCGACAGAGTTTATTTGTCTTTCCATGTGCTTTCGAGTGGCTATTTAAGTGGAGCTTTTAACTGATGTCTCTTGTCGATTACTGGATTTCTCGTGGATTACGGTCGAATTTGACTGGTTCGACTACCTGATCTTATGGTGAAAAAGTAGTGTTTGCATTCAGATAATAAAATGTGCCTCTTGTGTGAAAATGGTAATTCAAATATGGCCCAAATGTTCATAGTTAGCCCATTTCTTCAACCTAAATGTCGTAAATATATTAGATCATTTTTTATCCAAGGTAGCATAAATAGGCTTTGTTTATCAACTGTGAATGTTTTCTATTGATTGTTTCTATATTTTTTTAACTTTTTGAATCTATATTTGTGTTATTTATGGCTATTTAAAATTTCTACAGTAGTCCTGGCTGCTGTTGAAATGTAGGATTTGTATTCTTTGTTATGTCAATGAATAATTTCAGAATGAGCGCATGATAAACACAGCGGTCTTGCTGAAGCTCCAATGCTGAAAAATAGATATTTATTGAGACTTTGACCTTCCGCAGTGATAGCTCAGTAAATAGTTGTTTTTTTCTGTGTGGTATGGTATCAGAATATCCATTATTAAATATTATTGGACCAGAATTTTGTGGAGTAAATATTGTGACTACAAAAATAACATGTAATCAAAGGTAATAACATATTTTTTCTTTTTGTCAATAATATATATTTTTGAAATTGAAGTATATTGCACTTCGTGAAATTAAATGTAGTTTGCATTAACGTAATTATTATATTTATATTGTTTGTAATGTGAATATGTCTGTTCAGTTGTGTCTTAATTTATTTTTTGTTCAAAATTATTTCTGTTTTGCGGTTGTGGATTATATTGGAATTTATCAGGCAGTGCCTTAAATTTAAAATCAAAAAAATATAAAGTTTTAATAACCTAATTGTGTTGTTTTTTGGGATTTATTTATAGCTTCTTAAATGCAAATTAATGTAGTTTTTGTTTTTAAATTATTGGAGCCTGTATAATTTGTTTACAATTAATAAAGATTTTTAAATGTATTTATGAATATCAGGTGTGCACTAACATGGCAATCCTAATCCAATAGGATTCTTCATAATTAGCTTTTCTCCCACTGTTAATCCGCTCTCTCTTTTTCCTATCACCCTGTTCATCTTTAGCACTGGGATGCCAAGATGCTGGGGCAGCCATGCGCTTTACAAATAATCTAACTTAACATAACATAATGTTTACGCCTCTCTGAACCCGTGTACAACCATGCAAACGATTAAAAGGGGTACAAAAGGAGTGAAAAGCAAAGCACCATGGGAATTATGAAATGATGGCTGAACATCCTGGGTGAGGTCAAATCGGTTTAAAGCATTTAGGGCAACATGTACAAAGATTCCAGTTTGCGATTCCCTAATAGCGAATTGTTGTGATTAGCTGTTAGGACATTGCAAACAGCTATGTACTACAGTGTTTAACACTGGTTGGGATCCTTCGCTGAATCCCGAATCCGAATTCCGTATTCCGTGTTTTCCGGCCAGCAGTGCAGTCCAGTGCAGCGCGGCAAGTCAGGAGGAGACAGCCGTTCGGGCAGCCTGACCGGGACACGCCGCACTCCACCCCTCCGGGCACTGCGGCGTGGTCACGGCTGAAGCTTCTGGGGCCGCCGAGACCCTGGATGTGAATTGCGGCCGGTGCAAGGAAACGTGGCAGGACCCGCCGGCGCTCGGAAATCGTGACAGGTGCTACCTGTGACTCGGCAGGCGCGGCGTCCCGCGATTTGAATCGCCGGTAACTCTTTCTGCGGCAGGAGCCGCTCGTGATCTGGAAAGCGGTGGTTCGGGTTGCGGCCGGGGGTCTGAATTGCGGCTGGAGCCGCTTGTACTTTATGAACTGGACCGCAGCCGGTGCTTTAAATGCGGCCGCTTGCAGATTGTGAATTGGACCGGAGCCAGAATTGAAATCGCGGCCCAGCCATAGGCAGCCAGAATTGCGGCCGGAGCCGCCTGAGGCTCGAATCACCCCCGGCAAACCACAAACGGCCAATTGCCAACTGCTCACTAAATTTTAACTGAACATCAGGGGAAACCCAGTGGGAAAGGATCACTACATCACCACATCTCTCTGTAATTTGGGGAGGCGCACAGCAGGAGCTGGCAGCACCGCCTCCCACATTATCCCTATTTTCCTTACACCTGACTACGTCATCCCTGTTTCCTAACGCCAGTCTTCTGAGGCCGGCCACTGTTCAGACAGGCTTGGAGGTAAGCTGAGGCGACTGGTTTGCTGTGATTGTTGATTTGGCAGAGAAGGGGGGCAAAGGTCACCTCTGGAAGAACATAGGGATCAGGGTGTAGGGAAAGGGAAAAAGTAAAAGAACCAAACGGTGTAAGAACTGTGTTATAACTGAGCAACTGCCGAACGAGGGGGCGGAGCTCCAAGTCTAACTTTACACTCCAGATTCTGAGTGCTAGTGCGCCAGCAAGAACCAGCGAGTCAGAAGACCAGGGAGCGGTCTGGGAACGGCCAGGGAGGAACGGGCAACACATAACACAAAATCCTCGTACTAAACATCAGGCGTTCATTTGGTGCAGAGGACAAGTGAAGTGAGCGTGGCAAGCAGCCAATTGCGGGCAGAAAACACACCACGCAACACATAACACAAAATCCTCGTACTAAACATCAGGCGTTCATTTGGTGCAAAGGACAAGTGAAGTGAGCGTGGCAAGTAGCCAATTGCGGGCAGGAAACACACTACGCTAAAGACATAGCCAACATCAAACCCCACAAGGAGTAGTAAAGGGTAGCAGCAGCCTTGATCCCCAGCGTAAACTCACATTAAGATCTACCAAAAGAACCAATAAAAGAACATCAAAGCAGGCGGAAGCCGTCGGAAGCAATGAGGTCTGGGAGGACAGGAAAGGAACCCCCCACAAATGGTTAAAAGAAAATCAAAGACTAAAACCCCGACCTCAGTCGCAGAGGATAGTGCAGCCACCACTTTAATACCTCCAATTTATTCAATCTTTGGCTCAATGAATCCTACCGGTAAATTCTCCTTTCTGAAGGACCCTGTATCTGCTATTCACACAATGCCGGCAACACCAAACGGACTACAAAAGCCAATGTCCCCAAGCAAAGCAAGCGCACAGTCGATAAACTTGCAGACTCCACTGCCCAGTTCTAACACGAACACAGCAATTAGCAATGAAGCGTGGGAAACAAGTAAGAATATGCAAGTTATTCAAGAGCACAACAAGTACACGATACAAACCCAAGCTCAAGTACACATGGAAAACAAAAGTCTGGACGCAGTACAAGAACAAGTGAAACATCCAACACCATCAGGAGTCACCAGCAAAACCATGGACTGCGCCAGGGAAGAAATCTCAAAAAAGAGTTCACCATACAAAAACCCGAAGAAAACTGAAATGACATCTGTATCATCAGTCCCATTAACAAGCGTTATAGATTTAGATCACTCAATGGTTGGAAGCCTTCAGGTTCTAGCAAACAATGACGGAAGTCATAATTCCAGCACACACAACGCAGATTATAGGGAACATCCCAACAGCCACTCAACCCCAAGGCTTGAGTCGCGCTTAAACCAAGCGATGACAAAACCTAACACAAAAGTCAGGGAGTCTAATTACTGGTTGGAGCACCAAACGTTCACAGACAACAAAGGTAGCGTAACAGCACACAAAGTAAAGCAGGACAGAGAAATAAGTGCAAGTGACGCCAAGCAGACAAAACAACAAAACACATCAACAACCACTATAATCGAGGTCCAGGAAATAATACAAGACGGACATCACATAAATACCCCATCAAATCTGGAGTTACTAGATAAAAACGTGATAGAGATATTCAGTGAGTCGAATCAGGATATAGACGCCCATGTGCTTACAGACTCATTCAGTCATAAGGAACCCTCAATAATAGAAATCTCAAGTGTCCTGGTCTTGCGGGATCCAGCAACAACAAAAAGTCCCAAAAAAATAAACAATAAAGCAAATGTGGAGGGGCGAACCCAAATGACACCTGAAGAGAACGCACACCGGAAAGTCTCTGTAAATAACATTCAAGCACATCAATGCCGCCAAACAGGAAAACATGACCTCACTAAAAACCTTGAATCCATAATCACTCTGCACAGTACACTGGGCAACATACTTGAAACCTCAATAAAAACTATAAACATGCAGTCAGACAAACTTGACATCCAAATACACCTCATGAGTACAATAGCTGAACAAATATCTAGCATAAACAAAAAATTGGATATCATGGTCAATACATTTGACATCATCCAGGACCAGATCCGCCCCTGGGCACCACCGCCGATATGTACCTGCAGTCCCATACTGGAAAAATTAAAATACCTGCCATCAATACTCAAAGATATCCTACATGAATGCAAGTATGCAAATCAGGGCAACAACAGTATACCAAATGAAATGACCTAATTACCTTCGTCAACTGTAAAAACTTATCAACAAATGACTCAGTTAAACTCGAAAAGAGGAAGGACGACCAAACAGCGGCAGGCATACAACAAATAATAGACCAAAAAATGAAGCAAGAGAAATCAAAAAAAAATATATCTGACGATATTATAGAAGAAACAAAACTAATAGGGGTCAACCCGGAGATAAGGCACAACAACAGCCACAAATCGTTAGAAAAAGATCAACCTGAGCAGAACGGGGAAAAAACCCCAATTACCCATAAAGGTTTAACCAAACGCCAGAAAAAACGTGCGAGAAAAAATTGAAATCAATTGACAAACAGCTTACCTTTCAACAAGCAGGCTCTAATCAACTTTCTCATCTTTATTTGTTTAAAAACTCAATCAAAAACCAAATTTGATCTTAAAGATGGGCCACATCAGCCACTTACAAAGACAAAGATCGAGCACAAAACCTTAAAGAGTGGGCATAAAAATGATGGACAAAAAGGCATGCCCAAAATACTAAAAGACTCACTCTGCATGGCAACATCAAAAACACCGACGCCTACGGAGGGGACTGTTGATGCCACAAACTTAGCAACTTTGGACACATCCAATGTCGAGCATGCAAGCTTAGTAACTACTTCGAGCGGCATAGACGGGAGTCTGGAAATTGAAGACTCTCAGGCCGCACAATTGAACATAAACCCAGGGAGTCCAAAATACGAACAGCAAGACACTGGATACAATCCCCGACAAATAGTAGGTTCTCCTCAAGATGGTATAAAACATTACACAGTGGAGCACAAACAAAATAAGTATGAGTCAAACAATCAGGGATGCTATAGGTTGGTCGCTAAGGGGTTGGACAATAATCACAAAATCTCCTTCACCCCGATTATAACCCCAAGAGCCAATTACACTTCAGACAAAAAGTATAATAAGAATTCTAGGCTAGTCATTGCAAATACGGACAAGAATGTTAAGGATCAATTACAAGTAATGATCACCACAGATCTAAAATTACAGAAACAAAGAGTGGGATCAATAATCTCAAGAAGGACAGAACCTTGCCCTGCGATTTCCGCAAGTGAACACGAGCTTTATAGAGAACTAGGTGATCTAAAACAAGCTTGCCTAAAAGCAAAGGCGAAGGCAAGTACACTAAACGAGCAATCACAGAACGACGCCCATAGCCAAAAATCAAAACACCCATGTGATGATGAAAAGGACCACGAAAGATACCAGTTGAGGAGATCTCGGCCGAACGATCACGTACACTTCAGTTGTGAGCAAATTAACGACACGAAAACAGCACCAGTAGGAAGGCTTCTCCTCATCCCTAATTACAAAGCGCAAGGCACACAAGACTTCCTGAATCGAGGAAATATTCTACATTTGACAATGGCGATCCCCAGTCTAAGCCACATAACATCCACTGACCTATTAGCAATAGAATTTATCACGCTCAATGGCAACCCTACCAAGGAAGGCACCCTGGCAACTTGGAGGAATGTGGGAATAGTCAAGAAAATTCTCTCAGAATCTGCCAAATTTGAAGAGTGGGGAATCACTATCAAAGAAGAAGTAAAACCGGGTTATCCATCCCCCCTCCTCAGGAAGCACAGCAAAAGAGAAGACCATTCACAGGCAATTCGACCAGTATATTCAGTCCTGCAAGGTGCCAAGGGGGCTGAAGTTAATAATAATGAACAACAGAATAGACAGAAACAGCGTTCTAATGATGACTGATCCTATAGTTGGGTCGGAAAAACTGAAGGAAAGTCAATAAAACTTCTCTCTTGGAACATCGCAGGTGCAAAATGCATCTTAAATGGTAGGAGGAAAACAGACTCTTGGGATATGTACGACATCATAGCACTACAGGAAACTTGGTTAATGGATCCAATTGATGTACCAGGCAGATTATCATTTCATGTTAGTGCGACCCGCACTCAGCGTCATGGCCGTGCAAAAGGGGGACTGTCGGTCTACATAGCCACTTCATTAAACATTAAGGTCTGCCAATTGGCCACACCGGCGCCAGACATGCAAATCATCAAATTGGAAAGGGTAACAGAGACCAACACTGGAACCATCATTTTAATCAACATATACGCTCATCCGAACACCACAGTTAAAAAAGACCTCTTCAAACGCATCTGCAGCGTCGTATCGAATTTCCGTGTTGAACAACCAGCATGGGAGATCATCCTTACAGGTGATTTCAACACAAATCTTCTACATCGCCCGGAAGAAGAGGACAATATCGTCAGAGCTAATGAATTTTGGGGCGTCGAAACCCAAGAAATTCCACCCACAAAGAAAACAGACAAAGTGGGTAACCAGTTGATGTGGGACCTCGAGCACTTAGGACTACGGGTGATAAATGGAAGAACTAGCCAGGACAAACCCCCTTCTACCACCTACATTGGCCATAACACAAGCACAATTCTGGATTATACCATAGTCTCATTAGCTCTATTAAGATTAATAAAGAATTTCCGAATATTATGCTCTTTAGACAGTGACCACTCGATGCAGCACGTTGAAATGACACTGGCTCCACCAAGACATCTACAAGCACCGATGACAGCCGGTGAAATTTCATCAATCAACTTGAAGAGATTAAGGTGGACGAGCAATACTCTACCACAAATAGCCCAGGACGCCAAGAAGCTATTCCAAACACTAACCCAAGAAAATGATCTGTGCCCAGAAATTTGGTCTGATTTCCTAAGCAAACTACCTAGGACAGGTGTCAACCAAAAACCAAGATCCATCAAACGAGGGGGACCGATTTTACAAAGACTACACTGTCCCTAAGAAGACGCCTGCGGAAGCCCCCTAGGCAAGCACAAGGCCACAATGCAAATTCAAACACTTGGCAAGCAGTCCGATCAACAAGGAAGCACTATAAGACGTTGATTTGGACCGAAAAGAAAAAACGAGTCAGCGACTTTTGGGCCAAAATGCTTCATAATCTAAAAAAATCTGACTCCAGGGCGTTCTGGCTGCAAGTCAATTCTTTGAACAGACCACGACAAACCATAAGCGTAACCTGCATCACTGAAAAGGTATGGGTCCAGTACATGGTTGACACATTTTCGATAAAAATACAGTAACCGCCGATAACAACTGCTTCAAGAGCACCTAGAGCACCAAAAAGTTCGGCTGTGAAGGGCACTGCCTGTGTTTGGTCAAATGTCCCGGGGAACCAAAAGGAGGTTTCAGATCAACCACCGTGGACAGATGATGCACTCCAAATACTACAAATAATAAAGAAAAGTAGACAAGACAGTGCACCAGGACCTAACGGCATCCCTCAGGCAATTTATAAGGAGGATCCCCACTACTGGGCCTGTAATTTCAACCTCCTATTCAGGGCAATAAACAACACTAGTCGGCTCCCTGAAAGCTGGAGAGGGGCGATCATTAATCCAATCTATAAAGGCGGAGATCGTAAGAATCCAGCCAACTACCGCCTTATAGCACTTATCGATGCGGAAGCGAAATATTACGCATCCCTGGTATTAGCTGATCTTGCTCAATGGTCCGAAGACAATAATAAAATTCTGATAAATCAGACAGGATTTCGCCGTGGCATGGGCTCCGCAGCAAATACAATGGCGCTAAGCTTAATAGCGGAAAAAAGCCTTCAAAATCATCAGGCACTCTACACCTGCTTCATAGACTTTAAGGCGGCATTCGACCGGGTTAGTAGGCAACTACTCTGGTCAAAACTGAAGCAGCAGGGCCTGCCGGATTCAATCCTAACTCCTATAATGGATCTGTACACTAACACCTGGATGCAGATAAAGATTGACAACGGAACGCGGCTAACTCGGAAGATCAGCACTTATGATGGTCTCAAACAAGGCTGCGTTCTGGCCCCACATCTTTTCAACTTATTCATGGCTGGCATGTCATCAAAGCTAGACAAGATCAATGCTCACCCACCGCGGTTAGGAAACCTACGTTTAACACACTTATCCTATGCAGACGATGTGGTCCTACTTAGCCAGACAAAAATAGGTCTACAGCGTCTCCTACATGAACTGACCGGTTACACAAAACAGAACCTGCTAGAAATAAACAATAAGAAAACAAAGATCATGGTAATAACAAGATGCCACAAGCCTCCACCTATCCTGGAAATAGATAGCAACAAATTAGAAGTAGTGGAAAGCTATAAGTACTTGGGGATCCCACTGGACAAGCGCCTCAATTTCTCTACACATCTCAATGCCATCTAAAAGAAGGGCACCGCCCTGTTGCACGCCTTTAGTACCCTAGCCATCAAACTTAAAGGCCCTCTATTTAACCCTCTATTAACCACAATGAAAGCCAAGCTACTTCCTACTATAGCGTACGGAAGCGTGGTACACCACGGAAAGAGCGCACACCTAATAGACAATATTCAAACAAAAGTCTACAAGCGCGTATTTGGTCTACCACACAACGCATCACCTGCGCAAGTGCGACTAGAATTCGGCCTTCAGTCTCAAGTACTGCTGAAAAAATATGAGACTGTTAAATTCTGGTATGGCATCTGGATGAACCTAGACAATGAGGTCTACCGTGCAATGTGGGAAGCAATTCATAGCAGCCCGAATTCCCAGTATGCCAAATACCTACGACAATCACTTGAAACTACTGAACTAGCAGCACTCTGGGAAACCAAGCTTCCTGTACCAACGTTCAAACAGGCAGTAAAGAAGGCAGCCAACAGGCACTCATTGCTTAATGACTAGTTAGCCCTGAGCCATCACTCACATGCCTGGATGACCATATAATCATATAAAAAGTCCATGCCGGCAGCCTACCTGGAACTCGCATTCTCATCACATATCAAACATAAATACCTTTGCCTAAGGATGGGGAACCTGCCGACCAATGCCGATCAACCCATTTGGAGAACCCCAGTGATCAAGGAGTGCGACCTATGTGGCGCAGCAAAACAAGATTTCATTCACTTGATCTGCATTTGTCCCGCACTGGACCAGGAACCCAGGAACAGGCTAAAAGCGAAGTTTGTACAATATGGTATTCGCACTTGTCGTTCCGCGATCATACAAGTCCTGTGTTCCAGGGACCCACAGTTGATCTGCAGAGCAGTTAAATTCATCACCATCTTTGAGGAAAAGAGAGGAACTTTGGTAAAGAACCAATCCATACCCTGAACTTATAATACTTGTGTAACTATTCCCTCTGTAACTGTCTCCTGAACTTCATCTTTTTTACTTCATTTTAACTTCTAATTCTGTATGTACCTCCGGTTCAGTCTTATTTTCCTTGTTCTTAATATTACGGCATTTTATCTTTTGTAATGGTTTTTACTAACTACACAAATAAAGTAATTCAATTCAATTCAATGGTTGGGATTCCCAGTGGGTCGCAATTGACCTACTTTATTAATTTTCATCAGGTAGGTTGCAATTTGGGACCCACTTGGAAATGCTAAAAAACAGGGATGGTGACCTGCTGTGGACAGCAGACCATCATGTCTGTGTTTGCTTTAAAATAAAGCAACGTTTTTTTTTAAAATGCAGACTGTTTTCATTACAGTAAAACAGGATGCATTTCCCAGTAATAGGTTACAGAATCGCAAAATAGGGTTTGTAACATGAAACGGCTAATTTGCAGTCGCAAACGGCCTGATTCTGTGAATCGAGGTGTTTGCAAAAAGCTTTGTGCTTGTGGTCCATAATGTAGTCTCTAGGAATATCAGAATTATCCCCATCACAGGAAATGAGTATGTGTAAATAGCTACCTTTATTATCCTATGTATTAGTGAAACAGGTACCTTGTACAGTGCTCTGATACCCCTAGGTCACATTTGAGCTCAACGTGTAAGGGCCATTTCATTTTCTTTGTAAACACTTTGTTTTTATGGGTCCCTTTATTGTGAGTCTCAGGTATTTTCCGAGATGCTCTCTGAGTGAACATCTGCATCTTGATCCAAGGCCTCAAAACAATCTCAAAGGGGCACTTTCTATGTGTCCTGTGTTCCTTCTAACTCCATTGTCTAGCCAGTGGCAGAAACTTTTGCAATTGCTTAATCCATAAACTTTTCGATTTCCTCAGTTCGATGCCATACGTGCAAAATGTATGGCCATATGAGCTGTCTCACAAACTACACCCAAAGCCCAACTAGGGTGTAATTGGTCTTGCGCTGCCTTTCTTTCCTTATAGAGAGACCGATCTGGCTGGGTGGGCTTGACTGATCCCATTGGAGAAGAACTAAGTCTGATTTGTGTATGATTGGTCTTTGCCTGTTGTGACAAGGAGGTAAAATCTGTAGCCTGGATGTTTTCTGGTGGCTGAGATTTTTAAAAGGATTTCATTCATCACCTTTGTGTTAGCAACTTTTTTGTAGCTCATTTATCACGTTTCTTCTTCTTTATTCTAGACACAAGCAATTACGATTATAGTTACATCTGCTGTGATTTCCGTTACACACATCTTTATTTTATGTGCCTGGATTTCCCACAACTGTCTCTCAGTGAATGTCTGCTGCTCGATACAGGGCCAACACCGTTGAAAAAAGACTAATCGTCATATGCTCTGTGTCTCAGTACTAAGCAGTCACTCTTATCGCTCCTATCTCCATCTCGCAATCTCTACACCTCTGAACCTTCACCACAGTAGTCGCCCTGGCTCGAGGATCCAAAGCCTGGGGTTTCGAGCCTGAAAACCAATCTTTAAAGATGCATTGGTTAAGAGATGTATACAGCAGTCTCAGATGATGCCGTCGCTGCCAGATTCCGTACATTAGAAGGCATATACTTCCCTGCAGTGCTGATTAATGGGGATGTTCAAGGCTTTTGACATTTTGAAAAGAATTTAATGCTCTTTTGAAGATGACGATGAATGGGTGTCTGCCCAAAATTAGGTATCTCTTATTAGGAAAAGTAAAGACTGAGGGGGAGACTTACTAAGCTTTTGTGCCGTGTTTGCATCACAAAAGTGATGCAAAACTACGCAAAATCTTTTTTTTTGTAATTCCAGTGCAAAACTTGTTTAGCACAGGAAATAACATAAAAGTAATGTGATGCAGCACATCGCGCAGCTTCACGCTACTTTGCTCCATGGGGGCGTACCAAGGGTGGTGCATAGGCGTTCCCAAGCAACCACCCAAGGTTTCTCATGCTAAACCCAATTTACTAAAATAAAAACAGTAGATTGGGTTTAGCGTCAGAAAACTGTGCCCTTTTCAACTAGGCACAAGGAAGGAGAAATGCTTTCATTTCTCCTTCCTTTTCCAACTTTG
Organism: Lissotriton vulgaris; assembly: GCF_964263255.1. Lineage (NCBI taxonomy): Eukaryota > Metazoa > Chordata > Amphibia > Caudata > Salamandridae > Lissotriton > Lissotriton vulgaris. Next base: position 447,270,913 of record NC_141689.1, read on the forward strand.
CATGCGTTCTGCACTGTGCAGCACGCATACAAAGTTGGAAAAGCTTTCCCTTATGTCGAGCATAGTATTTTGTATAGGAAGGATACACTTCCTGTACAAAACCTATGCTGGACTCATGCACACAACTTAGCGCTAAGGTGTGTGCATGGAGCACCGCAGCTGTAATCAGCGCCAGCGCCAGGGGAGGAGAGAGCCATGTCTTTGAAGATATGGCGCTCTCGTGCTCCCTCCCTGTCGCTCAACGCAGCGGAGCTTCGCTGGGGCAGCGCTGCATTGCGTTACTTTTTCGTAATAATCCTTTCTATGGTCCAAATCACAGATTCCTCTAGCCCTTCACAAATATGTATGAACAGGATGTGAGGCAAGCCCTGTGTAAAGTATCTTAGCAAGGACACAAATACACCTTTGCAACGTGCTCTGGCATATTGGTGAGGGGATTAGTAAGGGGAATGCACTAGATGTGAGTTTCCTGTAGTTGTGTTAGGACGATTTGAAAGAAATTTCAAGACTTCGAATTCCTGCCATGAGCACAAACTCTGCTCTTCACAAATAGCTCTTTTTGACCTAGTGAGGAGCAGTGTGGATATTACTAGTTACAAGAGATCAGGGGGCAAAATACAGGAGTATTATAAAAAAATTCTAAAAGGTTAGGACTGACACCATCTCAGACAGCACAGGTGCCTGCACCCTTTATAGAGAGGAGAGATGCCCCCATAGGTCTAATTAATACTCTCATGATATTTGCTGTAAGTAGCACATCAATCAATCTATCCAGATTTGTAGAGCGGGGCTATTCACCGGCGAAGGTATCCAGCCTCTAGGTTCTTGCTGGGATCAGACTTGATGGGGCCAGTCGAAAAGCCAGGTCTTGAGTCCCTTTCTGAATTCTAGGAATGATGGTGATGCTCCAAGGTTGAGGGGAAAGTTGTTCCAGTACTTGGTGGCAAGGTAGTAGAAAGAGCATCCTCCACTGTGGCTTCCAGCAATGAGGGGAGTGTATACAAGGGCGAGGGAAGTGGAGCACAGGTTTCTGGAGGATTGGTGGAAGTTCAGATGGTGGTTGATCTATGATGGTCCTTGGTAGTGGAGGGCCTTGTAGCCATGTCTCAGCATCTTGAACTTACATTTTTCTTGGATGGGGAGCCAGTGGAGATTCTGAGGTGAGGGGTGACATGGGCCCATTTGGTGAGGTCAAGGATGAGTTTGGCAGCTGAGTTCTGCATCATATGCATTCTCTTCAGGAGTTGGGTGGTGATTCCAGCATAGAATGACTTGCCATTGTCCAGCCAGCTAGTGACTAAGGCTTGAGTAGCTGTTTTCCTGGTGTTGCTGGGGAGCCTTATGAAGATATTTTGGAGTATGCAGAGCGTTTGGAAGCAGGCAGAGGAGAATACGTTGGTCTGGTGTTTCATGATAAATTTGATGTACAGGATGATGTCTAGGTTGCGTGCATTGTCTGTCAGTGTAGGTTTGAGTTCAGTGGGCCACCAGGTGTCGTTCCATGGGGAGGTATTGTTTCCAAAAATCAATACCTCCATCTTGTCAGTGTTGAGCTTCAAGCAGTTGGTCTTCATCCAGTCTGCAGGTCTCGTCAGGCATTTTGTGGGAGTTAGCCCTGGTGGTGGAGGAGACCATAAGCTGGGTGTCGTCTGCATAGGATTCAATGTTGATATTGTGGGTTTTGACGATGTTGGCCATGGGCATCATGTACATGTTGAACAATGTGGGGCTGAGAGAAGAAATTTGAGGGACGCTACAGATGATGCTTTTAGTAGGTGGACATTCTTGGTTCCTTCTGTGAGGAAGGATGCAATCCATTTGAAGTTGTCTCCTTTTCTCCCAATGTGTTGGAGTTTCTTGATGAGGGTGTGGTGGGATACGGTGTTGAATGCAGCTGAGAGGTTGAGGAGGATCAGCTGATTCCCCTCAGTCGAGGAGGGTTCTGATGTTGTCATTGGCAGCAAACAGGGAGGTCTAGGTGCTGTAGGTGGTGCCCAGTAGGTTGTTTCTCTCCAGGTGTTTGGTTAATTTGGCGGTTGATGGCATTCTCGAGGACTTTGGCGGAGATGGGGAACAGCGAGATGGAGTGGTAGTTGTTTATTTTGCGAGGGGGGGGGTTGGGTTTTTGAGAAGGGTTCTGACCTCTTCTTGGTTTTACCAGTCGGGGAAAACGGCTGAGCTGATGGATGTGTAAATGGAGGTGAACTCACAACTGAATTCCTTGCTCCTGAGGTTAATGAAGTTATGTTATGTTACATAGGTATTTATAAGAGCTCATGTTCACCAACCGGTCTCTAGGCGCTAAGGATCTGAGCAGAGAAAGATCATGTAGGAAACATCTAGTTATAAGCCAAAGTGAAAAGCCATGTCTTAAGCTGTTTCCTTAACCGCATGTAGTCTACCTCAAGCCTAAGTGAAGTGGGGAGTAAATTCCGGAGCTTCGGACCCAGAAAGGAGAACCGAGTCCCTCCAATGTGTTTGCGTCTGATTTTGATTCAGAGAAGGGGGTGGTGATGAACAGAGTGTCTGAATTAAGCAGACCACTCTTATCCAGTCCAAAGATCAGGGCTTGATCCATCACCGTTATTTATCTCACTGCACCATCCCAGCTCAGAACCTGGCTATATGCAAATCAGTCTGTCTCTGGCCCAGTGCATCATGGGAACAGGGCAGACTAAACTACCAAGCCAATTCTACACCAGAAAGGAGACAAGCTACCGGGGACCGGTTTCTGGCATTTCAGCCGTCTTCGGCCCGGCTTGCTTGAATCCTGATGGTGCAGTGAGAAAGGGACTCATGTCTGAGTATACCCTGCCACACCTATAGTGGCAAAAAACGATTCAGAAAAGGGGGTGGTGATGAACAGAGTGTCTGAATTAAGCAGACCACTCTTACCCAGTCCAAAGATCAGGGCTTGATCCATCACCGTTATTTATCTCACTGCACCATCCCAGCTCAGAACCTGGCTGTATGCAAATCAGTCTGTCCCTGGCCCAGTGCATCATGGGAACAGGGCAGACTAAACTACCAAGCCAATTCTACACCAGAAAGGAGACAAGCTACCGGGGACCGGTTTCTGGCATTTCAGCCGTCTTCGGCCCGGCTTGCTTGAATCCTGATGGTGCAGTGAGAAAGGGACTCATGTCTGAGTATACCCTGCCACACCTATAGTGGCCAAAAACGATTCAGAAAAGGGGGTGGTGATGAACAGAGTGTCTGAATTAAGCAGACCACTCTTACCCAGTCCAAAGATCAGGGCTTGATCCATCACCGTTATTTATCTCACTGCACCATTCCAGCTCAGAACCTGGCTATATGCAAATCAGTCTGTCCCTGGCCCAGTGCATCATGGGAACAGGGCAGACTAAACTACCAAGCCAATTCTACACCAGAAAGGAGACAAGCTACCGGGGACCGGTTTCTGGCATTTCAGCTGTCTTCGGCCCGGCTTGCTTGAATCCTGATGGTGCAGTGAGAAAGGGACTCATGTCTGAGTATACCCTGCCACACCTATAGTGGCCAAAAACGATTCAGAAAAGGGGGTGGTGATGAACAGAGTGTCTGAATTAAGCAGACCACTCTTACCCAGTCCAAAGATCAGGGCTTGATCCATAACCGTTATTTATCTCACTGCACCATCCCAGCTCAGAACCTGGCTATATGCAAATCAGTCTGTCCCTGGCCCAGTGCATCATGGGAACAGGGCAGACTAAACTACCAAGCCAATTCTACACCAGAAAGGAGACAAGCTACCGGGGACCGGTTTCTGGCATTTCAGCCGTCTTCGGCCCGGCTTGCTTGAATCCTGATGGTGCAGTGAGAAAGGGACTCATGTCTGAGTATACCCTGCCACACCTATAGTGGCCAAAAACGATTCAGAAAAGGGGGTGGTGATGATTTTGGGCACTGCCAAAAGATTCAGATGCATAGATCTTAAAGTACGCTGAGGTAAGTATTTACTAATTAAGGAAGAAATGAAATAGGAACCGGTTCCCTGAATAGCTCTGAAAAGAATGCAGCGTGTTTTAAACATAGGTCTCTGTTCCACTGGGAGCCAGTGGAGATCCTTAAGCAGCGGGCTAATATGACAACGCCTGTCCTGAAGGTAGATGATTTTCGCTGCTTGGTTTTGGATCATCTGTAGGCGATGTCTCTGCTTTTGTGGGAGGTCAAGATAGGTCAAGATAGATCGCATTTCCATAATCAATTTTTGATAGAATGAGAGCAAAATCAATTTGGATACTGGCCTCTTTGCTAAAAAAGCGTCTAATCTTACACAGCTTGCGAAGTTGGACAAAACAAGCAGATGCAAATGTCCTAATTTGTCCTAATTTGGGCACTCATTGAGAGTAGAGGTGGGCGTAATTTGCGTAAGGGACTTACGAGGAGAGGCACGGAGATGGAACCAATCTCCACACTCTGCCCATAGTTCCGTTATGCACCGCCCGCCTCCCGCCCGCCTCCCGCCCGCGCATGCGCATTCCTCGCCAGGAAGGCCAACTTCCGTTACACCCTGAGTGTGTGATTTGCCTTGTTTCTCCACCGAAATCACGGAAGGCAGATGGGGCAAATCTCCGCACATTCCGTGGGTGGAACGGAGTTGTCCGCCCACCCTTAATTGAGAGACCCAGTCAATGTGAAAGCCCAGACTCTTTATCACTGGGTTAGAAAGTGGGGCCACACCTAACTCAGGCGGCCAATAGGAGGGTGTCCAGTGGTTGAGTTTATTGCTGGGTATGAGTATCTCAGTCTTTTCAGAGTTTAATTTTAATTGGCTGTTGTTCATCCAATGTTTAACATACATCATGGACTTCCTAACAAACTCCATTTGTGAGCCAGGTGGAGAAATTCTTGATGGCCTGTTCAAGTTTGGTTGAGGGGTCGGAACATGTGGCATTAAGGGCGTTCATCCAACGGGCCTTCGTATGTACCCAATTGCCCAAGAGTGGGACACCACCCTGACGGCATACCATCGGGCTTGCACCCAGGCTGGCATTACCTGACCGCCTTGTCACGGAGTAGAGATAGACCAGTCATCCTCTGCCCCGGCATGCTGCTTCCCCCCCGTTCCCCCCCCCAGCCGTTGGCTAACGCCCAGCAGACCCCATTGGCTATCGTTCCCCCCCACCGCCTTCTGGCCGCAGTAACTCTCAATCCACAACCACTCCCGCCACCCGCACAGTCCACATATGGCGTCACATACGCCGTTAGGGTCACTGATACACTACTGTACATGCTAGCACTAGTTTGATTGTTGTTGAAGTGTTTTCTCTCCTATTTTCTTTCATTCCCTATTGTTTCTCATGATGGGCGGTTAGCTTGTTTCTGCTGTGCTCACGATGATGCTAATCTTCCCCGCCCCGTTTGCTCTTCCTACAATGTTTTTTGAATATTGCCACGATCACAAGACTATAGCCCAGTGCATTATTTGGCGAAATGGGATGTGATTCCTGTCTATGACTTCACCCGTGCCCACCAGGGAACGCTGTCTAGGATGAACATTGTTGGCTACCATGACCACCTTGGTCCTTCTGCAGTGATGAACGCTGCAGGCACTGCAACCCATGATTTCTTCCTGGTACTGATAATTGCGGACTAATGCATATTCTCTGGCTACTGTTTATTTTCACTCATATGTGACCAACATGTCAAAAAAAGTTACTGACTGGGTAATGCTTGAAGTTTATATGACATTGTATGATCTATTGGCCTATTACTTGTGAAATTAAATAAAATATGGGACCGTTGGTCTAAAAAAAAAAAAAAATTAAGGGCGTTCATCCATTGGGTATCTCCCACTTTGTTCCAGCTGCGGTGGGATGAGCTGGGAGGCTTGATGGTGGTGCTTGTGGAACCTGTGATGGTGAAATGAAATGAAATAAAAACTTATGACGCGCAACTTTGCCCGGAGGCATCAAGGTGCCTATAAAAGAATCATAAAAGGCAAGAACCAGCAGACTAAGGGTAAGCTTTGGCAAAGAGCCATGTCTTCAGGGCCTTTCTAAAAATTTGCATCAATGGCAATGTCCTAATTTCACAGGGCACAGTGTTCCACCATCTAGGAGCAAGGCTGTAAAAGGCTCGGCCTCTCCACTGGCTCTTCGAACTCGGGGAACTGAAAGAAGAAACTTCTTTGAAGAGCGAAGGTTTCTCGGGGGAGCGTAAGGAATCAGAAGATCTTTTACTCCTCCTATCTCTTTCCTATTCAAGGCCCCGTAAACCAAACATAGGACCTTAAAAGAGATCCTGGCTTCAATTGGAAGCTAGTGCAAGGATTTCCTGGCGGCAGTAGCAGATGACCTCCTAGGCAAGTCCAGAACGAACTTAGCCGCGGCGTTCTGCACCGTTTGAAGTCGTTGTAACAAGCATTTATTTACTCCAGCATAAAGGGCATTGCAATAATCAAGCCGAGAGGCTATCAATGCAACCACAATTTGCTTCCGGGCCTGTACGGTCAAATAATGCTTAATATTCCGCAAGATCTTGATAATACCCCAGCAGGTGGAGATTGTCCTGTTGACTTGATGACCCATAGCAAGGGCCGGATCGATCATGACCCCCAAGTTTCGTGCTAAGAGGGTAGGTACAGGGCAGGTCCCCAGAGATAAGGGTCACCATTCCGTCCACCAGATGTCCTCCTTCCCGCCAAACACAAGGATCTCCGTCTTCTCGCCATTTAGCCTCAATGAATTGTCAATCATCCATTGAGCAACTGCCTCCATACAGTGTCTGAAATTGGAGGCAGAAGAGCTGACAGACTGGGCGAGAGACAGCAAGATCTGGGTGTCATCGGCGTAGGAAACTACCTCCATCCCGAACGATCTTATGAGCCTGGCCAGTGGGGTCACATAGATATTGAACAGGGTCGGGCTTAACGCCGACCCCTGTGGGGCCCCACATTTCACCGGCAAGGATGGAGATAGGAACTGGACACATTATACAGTGTTCACACTAAGGCCCACATTTGCAAGAGCCCTGCGCCGCTGGAGCATCTTTTTTATGACAATCCAGTGGTGCAGGCATCTCACTCATATCTATGAGGCGATGCAAAGCCACCGTGCATGGCTTTGCATGGCCTCATAGATATGGAGTAAGGCAAGGCAGCACAAGGTGCAGCCTTGCTTTACTCTACGTCAAGGAGGCGTTCCATGGGTGTTGCATGGTGTTTTCTGACTCAACACTCATGGAATTTGACACTGCCCCAGATTTACAACATCACATAGACCTGGGGCAGCATCAAAAACGTACACCTCCCCAAAACAGACATAACGAGGAGAAATGACTACCTTTCTCCAAGTTTTTTCCTCTTTCCACACATAGAACAAGAAAAACACTTGTCCTGATTGTTATTGTGCAGGAATGTTTTCCTTCCGGCTGAAAAATAATCATGCCAACAGAACAGATATCCTTGCACCATCATGCAAGAGTGCCTGGATTGGCGCTCGGCTGCAGATTGTTTGTCGACGCTGGCTGAAAGGACAGGAATGCTCTGCATCTTGTAAATAAGGTGAATGTCTGCCCTTTCGCATTGGCCTAGGGAAGCGAAGAGCAGCAAATTGACTTGCAGCACTGCCATATGCCAATTCTTTGTAAATGAGGCCCTCAGATTTTAAGTTCACGCGCATGAGACTACAGCTCGACTTCATCCGCTGGTCATCATATACAACAGTATCTTAGTCGATGTAAATATGTTTGGGGTGTTTAAGGGGCCGACTTGAAGAACGTTTGTTATGCATATGTCACCCTTTTACACATAGAAATATAATAGACATCGATAAATCATAAATCATGATTTTGGAAATCTCGATCTGCAGAGGATATTTTACTACTGTGAAAAATTCATATAGGTGATCTATATATCTGCAGTCATACGTGAGAGTGGATTAGGTGTGGAAAAAAGGGTGTATCTGTGGCAGTGCCAATTGATTTCCAACGTAAACATTGAATGTAGAACTGGTGACTTTCCATTCTGGAGGCAATCTTTATCCACAGTGTTAGTGGTGAAAAGCTTGTTGTGCACAGGTGAACGCCCTTCACTTTCACACACAGACAATTAGAAAGCGATACAACTTCTAAGCGGCCTCCATGATAGCCTGAATGTCTCGTTTGACTTATTTCCAAGTTGCCTGGATTTATTTCCTGGCAATATTCACACTGGGAAATACTGGTCCTGCAAGGCACAGTATTCCCCTGTGCGAAATTATGATCCTAATAGTTAATGAGGTAGGTATCAGGGATAATCTGTGGTAACCGAGATTACACTGCATGATCTGCTTCTTTCAAACCTCTCTCTTTCCTCTGACACTGGTCACCAGGTTTCTTCTTGTGTTATCTCCTCACGGAACCATCTCAGGAACGCACAAAGTTAGCATATCTTAATTTTTCAAATCCAAAATGGTTTTGTGCTTGATTCGTAATTGCCAGGGAATTCCGAATGATGCCCTGAGCCCCACTAAAGGTGCACGTGTCAGCGGCGCTCCCACCGCTTACATTGCTCAGATTACGGGGGAGAGTGTGACAGTATAGATTATGACGTAGATGACTATATGATCCACATACCCCCCGGCCAGTCTCTGCAGGCACTGCAGCTGTGGTGCACGCGGTGACCTGCAGGAAGAGCCTACAAAGGAGCTAAAGGTATTTAATCAAACAGAGGCTCAGGACAAATCCTTATTGGACACCGAGGTCAGGCAGGGCCAGGCCTCGGCGGAGCCGTGTGTTACCAGCGTGAGGAGCGCAGAATGGAATCTGAAGCCAGCACTATTTGTTGCAACATTTACAACACTCCAGCGAGAGACTAAGGGAACACACACAGTGGTAAAGTAAACGCATCAGTGATAAATGTTATAGTTACGAAGGGATTTTCTGGTGGTTTTCAAGATCACACCGGGGTAGGGTGACCAACTGTTATGGGTGCAAATTCAGGACGGTGACTGTAAAAATTCAGGACAAAGGGTCAAAATTCAGGACACAAATTCAGGACAGTAGGTCAAAATTCAGGACAAAACTTCAGGACAATTGGATAAGTTTTACAGACACATCAGAGGTCGCGCAATAGTATATAAGTAAGCCCAGCCATATCCAAACATATTCAACCATTTGCAAACCTATTCATCATGTATCCGTCCATCTATCATTTCACTCATCCATCCCTTCATTCATCCTTTCACTCATCCATCATCCATCCATCCACCCTTTCCATCTGTACACTCATCCATCCTCTCTTCTACCCATCCATCCATTCATTCACTTACTATCCATCCACCCAGTCACTCATCCTTCCAACCATCCATCCTTTCAGTCATCCATCCATCCTCCCTTTCTCCCTCCATCGACCCTTTCACTTAGCAATCCTTCCTTCCATCCATCCACCCACCCATCTACTCATCCACTCATGAATCCATCCATTGACCCTATCACGCATCCATCCTTTCTCTCATCCATTTATCCTTTCACTCCTTCACTCATCTATTCATCCTTTTGTCCATCTACCCTCCCTTTCACTCACTCATCCGTCCTTGCTTCCACTCTTTCGCTCATCTGTCCATCCATTCACCCTTGCACTTATCAGTTCATCAATCATCTATCATTTCACTCATCCATCAACTCACTCACCATCCACGCTTTCACTCATCCAGCCATCATTTTACTGATCCATCCACCCTTTTACCCATCCAGCTACCCTTCCACCCATACATCCAGCTATTTACATTTTCTCTCTTCCATCCTTCCACTCATTCATCAATCCAGCCATCCTCTCTCATTATCTTTCAATTCAATCTTTCATTCATCCACTCACCCTTTCACTAATTCATCCAGCCATCCACCCATCCCTTCACTTACTCACTTGCACACCTTTTCATATTAATTTTGAGCTGAGCCTTTCTGAGAAGAGGCCCATCAAGAACTTCACCCTCGCTGCATGAGCCATTCCAGGACTGGGACAGAAGCCACCCAAGGCAGAGACAGGATCCACCACAGGAGGGAGACAGGAGCCATCACAGGCGGCGGGGGGGGGGGGGGGGGGGAGAGGGGACAGGAGCCATCACATGGGGGGCACAGGAGCCATCACTGGGCGGGGGGCAGGAGCGATCACAGGAGGGGGAACAGGATCCACAGGGGTGGGCATGCAGTATTCTAGTATCATCCTGTCTCTTCCAGGGTGGGGTAGGGCTCCTCACCCCCTCCTGGACAAGACAACGAGAAGACAGGCTCTCTTTCCAAAATGTTAGTTTTGCCACCCCCCACTGTGATGTACAGCACTTACAGTAGATACTCCAAGAGAACTGATTTAACTGATTGTCCTCCATACTTTGTTATTCAGTGTGGGTGCGATTGTGCCATTTCTTTATTACATTATAGGCTGCAGGTTTGAAGAACCGCTCTGTGAAGAGAACCAGTTCTGCAATCAGGGCCGGTTCTAGGATGTTTGGGGCCCTGGGCAGAAAGGGAATGTGTGAGGCGGCGGCCCCTCTCAATTGCAGAGACGCATTCAGGGCTGTTTGCATCTGAATAGATGCCCCTGCTCCTGAAGCCGCAGCCCCTCCGTCTCAGTCACCTTCAAGCACCTCTTAACAGCTCATCAAGGGCTGGAGGTGTGAGGCCATCCCGCTGTGCCTCTCCAAGGCTGCTGGGTATCTCAGCTTTGGAACAGCCTCGGAGTTAAGACGGGAGGTGGGTGGAAGCTGTGCCCGGTTAGAAATTACGGACAAATGGCGTCCGTTAAAGGATCCTTCACGGACAACGGACAGACGGCCGAAATTACGGACTGTCCGTGAAATTTACGGACGGTTGGTCACCCTACACCGGGGAACGTGCTTGTGATCCGTAGTTCACGACTGCCTCTAGAATGCAAGACAGTTCCCGCAATGTACAGACTTGCTGGATAGCAATATTTTATTTTGAATTCAGTGTCTGAGTAGCCTGCTCCTTCCACTGTAGGAAAGTCATGGTTAGGCGTGTCTTTGTGATCGTTTATTGGATTAGTGCAAAGTATTAAAAACAAGCATTTGCAATGCAATTGGTCTCGTATTTGAGAAAGTTAGAGCTGTTGGCGTTGTAAATGATAATATATTTTACCCATTTGTAATGGAGTGGGGTAGATGCATGTTGTGTGGAGTGGAATTATGTGGGTTGGTATGGAATTGTTAGTTGTGGAATCGTGTGGTGTGGGGTGGATGTTTGTAGTGGAATTATGTGGCATTGTATGCAGTGGAATTATGTGGATAATAATTATGTGGTTCTGAGAGTACTGGAAATATGTGGAGTGGGATTGTGTGTCATGGTGTGTGATTATGTAGAATAGTATTTTGTGTTGTGTAGTGGTATGTTGTGGAGTTTCATTATGTGGTGTGTTGTTTAATTTTGTCTCATAACGTGGTATCCTGTGGTGTGAATTGGATGTATGTGGTGTGTTGTGTAAAGGTGTTGTTTAGATGAATTATGTGGTTTGTTGCCGAATTATGAGGGGTGAAATGGTAATGTGTAGAGTGGAATTGTGTTGCGTGGATCTGTGTGGCATTGAGTGAAATTATGCTGATTATGTGGCATGATGTTGAGTGTATTTTTATGGATTGTTGCTATTTGGCACCAAACGAACTTAACAGGTTCAGGAAAGACTACTGGTCTGAATGAGGGACAGGGGACAGAGAGGCCTGGATAAATATGTGTATGGTTTGTAGTAGTGTGTTCTTCAAATGTTCATGCAACAGATATGGTGTTGGTGTAAGACACGGTTCTTCTGTAACACTGCTGACCGGCTCTGGTAGAAGCATCTGCCTGTCAAGACCACAAACGGGTAACATAATCCCAGCTGCAGTGCCTGACACAATGCTGTGACAGCAGCCACACCACATGCAAAGCAGCGTACCTACTGCCTGCCTACAGTCAGGTACTGCCTTCATCAATGAGGGTCACCTGACTTTGGCTTTACCCCCATGGACTTTAAAACCAACAGCACACAATCGAAACCAGGACCCGGCTGGGGCTTTAAGCTGTCACCATCCAATGTGTTACTGAGGCAGAAATTAATGAATGGCACCCTTTCAATGGTCTCGCACACCCATCACAATTGTTATTTGGCCCTCTGCACTCCAGTCTTAATTTGCACTATTATTTTTGAAAACTCATATTAAAAAATGAAAAGCATCTGCCTTCAAAAATAAGACAATTCTGATGTAACTGGGAGCTCTGGGGCTGTAAATGCATTGCATTACATTAAACTTGATGTAAAGGCATACTGTCATAATGAATGAAATCGGACGTGGCTTGAGCCGCCACCAAGATGGCCGCGTTTGGTTGAAGCTCCGCGACTCGGTCGGAACCTTTAGAGCCACGGAGCCGTATATCGCCTTTATGAACCAAGAAACCATCAGGAGCAGATGCGGGGGTTCAGGTAACAGTCTATTTTTCGTATTTTTGTACTGCATATCTCCCTGTCCCCACCATGCTCCATCACCTTCAGCGCTACCGGCAGCAACCACCATTTTGATTCCGGCAGAGCACTGCTTTTTTTTCAAAGCTTTTCCCGCGTTGCTCAAACAGCGACGCAGTGGTTTATGTCATTGTATTTCCCTCTCATGGAAGGGATGTCAGTTATCCATATTTCTTTTATTCACTAGTGGGCACTTTTATTGCGAGCCAACTCATATCCTAAGTGCAGCATTTTTTCGTTTTCTTATGTCTTTTCAAGCACTGTAGCTTTACTGTTTCTATTTTTGTGCTTAATTGACAAAACCTCTCATGCCTATGAGGTTTTTGGTGATTGTAACTACAAGACAAGACTGTTCTTCTATATGTCATTTACAATGCTACACATGACTTCCTTTTTACTTGTGGTCATTATTTACCATGGGGAGGTCTTTCTTCAACCCTGGTATTGACATCTAACTTAAGGTTATAGTAGGTGAAGTGCACTTCGCTCGTCCTGCTTAAGTGTTGCTAAGTATATAATTTTCTCACTCACATGGTTCCTGCTTCACCCTTTGTGCAGAAAAGTACTAACAATATGTTGTCTTTTCGTAAGGACTCTAACTCTTCTGCTCCTTCTAAGCGCCACAAGAAAGAGCCCAACTCTCCTACCAAATCTCGACTACCTATCACGTTGGAGGATCTTATGGAGGAGATAAAGATGATTAAACCTTTTGTTATTGAAACCAATGCCACTCTTCAGAAATTGGATGAAAAATGGATAAACCTAGATTCCAGATTGTCGATGTGTTACCTCAGGTTGCAGCAATGTCTAAAGAGATTGGTCTTCTCAAATCACAAACAGAAGATTTAGAAAATCGCATTTGTCGCAATAATTTACATATTTTTGGCATTTCTAAGGGCGAGGAAGGGTCTAACTTGCTGAACTTCTTAAAAACTCACATCCCTAAAATGGTTGGACTTCAGGATGGCTCTACTCTTAATCTGCAACGCACTCATCACATTGGTCCCAAATCTGGAGTTACATCTGCTTCATCATCTTCCAACCGTCCTAGAGGGATTATTGTACTGTTTTTTGGAATATACTGACTTGTTATTGGTACTTTCGGTGGCTGAGCAAAGAAAGCAGATACTATGGTCTGGTCACAAGATTTTCTTCTCTCAGGATGTAGCCCACACTACTGCAGCTCGTCGCAAAGAATTTTTGTCTCTTCGACCGGCTCTTCGCTCCATGAACACTAGATATGTCTTGGTACATCCTTGTTTCTTCAAAGTTACTTATAAGGAGAGGTACTACTCCTTTGATTGTCCTGAAGACCTACGCCAATTTATTTCTCGTCATAAAGGAGACAAGATGTTTTTTGGAGGGGCCTGAATGTCTCTTTCAATCTTTTTGCTCTGTTCTTAAGTTTAATGTTGCTGGTTTTCTGTAATTCGGTGCCCATTGCTTGTTATTCTGTTGTATGACTTGGTTTGTTGCTGTTGTTCTTTAGCTTAATGTGAAACGATGTCCTATAGTTCAATCATCTCTCACCACTGTTTTTCTTCGTCTCTTTTCACAGACGTATTTTCCTCTCGTACAAACCCTTATCCCAGATGTTTCCTTCCTCTTTATGTTCCTACCTGATTCCCAGTTTTCCACGACTGCCCTCAGGTTGGTAAGTGTTTAGTGCTTGTTCTCTCCTTTTTTGATTACATTGTACATTTGTTTTGCATTTTTTGCCTTGATTTGTTTTTTGGTTGTTCATGGTGTCTATAATCTCGTATAGGCTTTTTGTTTTATTGTGCTTAGTTCTTCTTTCTTTCTATTCACTGGTTCTGACCGTTCTCGTAGCTTTGGCTGGCCTGGCTGTCTTTCTTTCCTTTGCGGCTTCCCGCTTCCTCATGCTTATTTCTCCACTTTTTATTAATTCCTTGTTATTCTTGACTAAAGTCTTTTGGCTTTTCGTCAACTTTCACATGTCTATCACTTTTCTCCTTTTCCTCTCTACTGTCCTCTTTTTTCTCTTCATGGCTTTCCATTCTAGTTTTTCCTTACTGTCCTTGGACACTAAATTCTCCTCACTGTGCAATGCAATATGTGTCACTATTATCATCCCTCTTCGCTTCCTTTATTATAATTTTTCTATTCATTTCCAGTGTCCAGTAGAGGCCAGTAGTGAGCAGCGAGCTGCGGCGTGAGCTGCAGCGCGAGAGAGCCAGAGAACAGAGCGGAGTGCCCAACGGACAGAGGACGCCAACCGCAAACCGGTAATCGCAAAATTTTGCCGCATCTCTCACCGTGCCGGCAAGGATCAATCAGCCGCTTACAGCACCAGGGACCCCGACAGATAGGAGATCGATGGAGGGGAACCTACGGGAAACGACTGCGCCACCCCTGCTTTCGGCTGCTGGCTGCCGCCCGCGCCCGCCTGTCTGCACTGCCCGCCCGCCCGTCCCGCCCTTACTGGGCCCAGACTCAGCCTCAGGGCTCAGGGTTCAGGTTGGCGAGAGAGCGGGTGCAGCTGGGTGCAGCTGGGTGTGGTGCGAGTGAGGACCTGGCTTCCCGGCCCCTAAGTCTGCCCCAAGTCTGCCCCTAAGTCTGCCCAGTTGGGGGGTGTGGCTGCAATCCAGCGGCATAATCCAGCGACACCCCGTGCAGTGGACAGGCAGGGGCCAGCAATTTAGGGGTGAGGGTGAGGCCCATGGGCAGTTTGCGCCCCAATTGCGCCCCAATTGCTGCCAAGAGGATAAGCAGATAAGTGGTCCATCAACTGTCCAGCAGAGCACCAACAGCGGCCCACAATTCAGGACACTTAACATCAACAACAAGCTCAGTTGTGATTCTTGCTATCATCTACTTACCTACCTACCTAGTTAACCACCAAACCATCATAGGCAACCTATCCATCTTATCCATCCTTGACCCGGAGTGTGACCCAAAGAGTGAGTGGGCCAGTGGCAAGCGACCATAAGAATTGTGAGCGCTGAACACCCACGGATGCGAAGGGATAGCGCTGTAACAACAACACTTCCACATACTCCCCTCCATACATTCCAACTGCTGTTTTTTCAATTGCCGCGGCTGCAGGCTGCAGGTAGTGTGGGCGCTGGATACAACAGGAAGCGCTGTGATAACAACACTCCTGCATGCGACCAATTGCTGTTTCATCAGTCGCTGTGGCTCCAGGCTGCAGGTAGTGTGAGCGCTGGACCCAACAGGAAACGCTGTGATAAAACACTCCTGCATGCGACCTGAACGCCTCCCCTGCCGCCATAGTCACCACCACTCTCAGCGGGGAGAGAGTGCGAAAACACGAAAACACGAAAAACAGCCCTAACCTTCAAGAACAACAAAGCTATCCACCCGGGTCCACCCGTGGGGTAAAATGAGATCAGGGAGGCCGAGAGTAAACCCTCCCAGGAACATTAGGAAGAAGACCAAGGCCAAGACCAATTTGCCTGCGCAGATCCAGCCACCCGACCAACCCCCTAGTGTAATACCCCCCATCTATTCGATCTTTGGAGCAGCGAAACCTTCGGGGAAGTTCACTTTTATGAAAGATCCGATGTCAGTAATCTACTCAACGCCTGCGAGCCTAACCGGCCTACAGAAGCCGATGACTCCGAACATCTGTAGCATAACGACTGAGACAAAGGATTTATCAGGAGATCAATCAATCCAATCACCCACATCCACAACGTCAAAAGGAATTGAGATGAACCCCATCCACATGGAAGAAGCTCACAACCCAACAAAACACACCATGCAATGTCAAGTTCAAGTCCACAGGGACAGCAACACACACAAACTCCCAGCACGAGCTGACGCAGAGGAACATCTATCAGCAACACAAGACCTAAGCACAGTCCCAGACATTACGCCAGAAGGCCTAATAAGCAACGTACTACTAAACACTAGCGAACTGAACTTAATCACGCCTAGTAACCAGCGATCAGGCAGTAAAAGGGACAGTCCCATTAATAATAACCAACGTGACTCATTGGGCAAAGCTTACCTAAATAATCATTCAACTCCTAGACCGGTTTTACGTTCAAATAAAAGCCTAGACTTAAAAACAGATAAATCAAAAGATTCACACCTGGTACGGAAAACGGAAACTGTCACAACAATTACTAAAGACAAGTCCATAAGAGACAGGGATCACCCATCCATTAACACAACTCAAAGTACTACGGATCAACCTAATACAAGTGACAAATTATTGCTTGCAGCGCTGGAGAACCTAGTCATAACAATTCACGACTCACAACTAGATATTCTGCCCATTTCGCCAATCATAGGTCTATTGACCAATAGTTCGGCGAAAATCCTCAGCACAACAAAACCTGTACAAGGGAATTAACCCTTCACTCATTCAAGTAACTGTGGTAGGGATAAGGGCAATGCAAAGGAAGTGTCTATATTAGAGATCTCAAGCTCCCTGACACCTGATATAGTAACTACTGAAAGAAATTCCAACATCAAACAAACATCTTTTCAAGAACAGATACACAGAATACTATCCAGCGATCAGATCACACTGGAGCCGGCAACCGCCCTTAACAACAACAATGAACAAAGTACGCAATTAGAGGTCGAGCCAGACACTAAAATCAACTTAGAATCAATAATTACATTACACAAGGCACTGGGATGCATACTGGAAACATTGATAAAAACTTTAAACATGCAGTCGGACAAGCTTGACGTACAAATATATTTAATGGGATCAATGGCCGAGCATATAGCCGGCATAAATAAATACCTTGACAAAATGGCTGGCTCCTTCAACATCTTAACGGAACAAATCGGCTCAAGTCTGCCAGTACACTCCTGCACCTGCCATCCAATACTGGAAAAACTCCAGGATTTGACACTCATCTTGAAAGAAATTCTGCAGGAATGTAAGCAGACCAATTCAACTGCCACTAGCATTCAACTGAACGACGATTTGATTTCCTTTGATGACAACGCAATTCAAACAAGCAATGCCTGCAAACCTATGATCCTAGAGGCAGTCAACATAACCGTTCCCCACCAACAGCCGGCAGAAGGTAACGACATACATACCAACCTGCGCATTACTTCAAAATCTGACATCGCTCTAACCATTCAACAGAGCAGCACTAAACCTGTTACCACGCTCCAACCACCAGAAGCCGAGAATGGAATAAAATTAACCAAACGCCAGAAAAAAAGGGCTAGAAAAAACAGAAATCAACGTCCAAGTAGTGAACTTGAGCACAAGCAGACGTCATCACTCTTCCCTATCTTCACACAAGCCAAAGTTAAAAACAAGAGTGTCACAACGACCGACTCAACCCAGATGACGACACCTAAAGACAGAAAAACCTAGGATCCGATGACACTCGCAGAAATAAAGGCTCGAACAGTGCGACCAGATCCACCCAATAAAATCTCGCCAAATAAACCACTCCATCTAGTGGAGGTCACCTCTGCAAAAGCCCTGTGCAAAGGGCCCCCCGTGGGTTCAGAGCTCCGCGACCAAACGGAATCAAACGTTTCCACCGATTAAGATGACTCTATTGACGACCATTCAAACAAGCCGCCAGCAGTCAGTCAATCCACACTGGGTAAACCCGATCCTTCCCCTAAACAGATATTAAGCACACAGAACCGGAGCAAGCATCCCACAACTACTGGGAAAGAACTAATAAATGAAAACCATGGAAAAGAAGGACCCAACAGCCAGGTTGTGGAAATGACAATCATTAACGACACAGCACCCCCATCCTCAATCACCGTCCCCAGTTTGGTCACTGACCCCAATAGACGCTTGACAACTATCACGACTAGGGAAAACCTTGACCTCATTAGAATAACCTTCCCAACTGACCATAAGGGCCCCAACCCGGAAACCAGTAGGAAAGCAGGGGGTAGTCACCGCCCGGAGAACTTGTTCGATGCAAAAGAGTGTCCGCTAGCAATGAGGCAAATAATAAGTAAAGTGCGAGTAGAAAACTTATCAATCGTACCACACAAGCATCCCCTGCATAGTGTTCAATCTCCACCTGAAAACCGCAACTCTAGCAACATGAAAGTTTCAGGGACTTGGAACCAAATGTACCTTTGCCAAATTGTCAAATTTGGTGACAATTCACCAATTGCAAAGGAGGGTGCCCCCAATGCAGGTAAACTTCTTTTTGATCCCGAATTTGAAAAACAAGGTCCGCAAGATCACCTAAACCGTGGGAACATACTTCGTTTAACATCAGCCATCCCTAGTCTTGGCTACCTTACCTCAGCAGACCTCCTGTTGGTTGAGTTTATAACATCAGAGAATGACCCAAAAAAAGAATGCACAGTTACGACATGGAGGGAGGCTGGAATGGAAACCCACATCCTCTCTGAAATGACTAAATTTAATGAATGGGGAATCCTCTTGAAGGAAATAGTCAAGGCAGCGTACCCATCTCCTCTCCTGAAAAGGCAGACCAAGAGCGTAAACTTACCACCAAGGAGTCGACCAACGCACTCGGTCCTACAAGGAGCAAGGGGAGCTGGAGCAGCAGATCACGAGCATCCTCAGTCGCAATTGCTACTCCCAAATTGAAAGCCCAGCAAGTCAACTAACATTGCAAGTCATGTCATGAACATTCTTTCCTGGAATATTGCGGGTGCTAAAGACATCATGAACAAAAATGGCAAAGCTGCCAACTGGGATTCCTATGCAACTATAGCCTTACAGGAAACGTGGCAAACTGACCCAACTGACATACCTGGCCGCTTGGGCTATCATGTAAGCGCAACCCGCCTCCAGCGCTTTGGGCGAGCCCGCGGGGGCCTCTCTGTCTGCATATCAACATCTTTAAACATCAGAGTAACACAATCTCCAGACTCAACTGCGGACATGCAAATCTTAAAAATAGAGAGCATAATAATGGCCATAACCAGAACCCTAATCCTAATGAACATATATGTAAATCCCAAAAAATCTTCAAAAAATTACTATTCCAACGTATTACCCTGGTAATTACCAACATGCGTTTAGAACATCCAGACTGGGAGATGATCCTCACGGGCGACTTCAACGCAAACCTCCTACATACACCGGAGGACGAAGTCAACATCAATGCTGCAAATGAAGTCTGGAACGTCCTGCCGCAGGCAGTTTCTCAAGTAGTGAAAAAAGACAAGGAGGGTAAACAACTCATGTGGGACCTCGAAAACCTCGGTCTCCGAGCACTAAATGGAAGAATCAACCAAGATAACCCCCCTTCAATGACCTACATCGGCCACAAATCTTGTTCGGTACTGGATTATACATTCGTTACCTTACCCCTGCTCAGTCAAATACAAAACTTCCACATCATCTGTTCTCTGGATAGCGATCACTCCAAACAACATCTTGAGATCGCAACGGAATTACCCGAACTCGACATAGCTCCTACACTACCAGGTAACCTCACGACGACTAACTTGAAGCGACTCAAGTGGACAAGTGAATCCCTCCCACAAGTAGCTAATGACGCCAAAAAACTATTAGAAGACCTTCTGTCTGAGAATGTCCTGAGCCCGATTATCTGGAATAATTACTTGATGCAGCTCCCCAGGACCAACTTAAGCAACGTAATAAGATCCTCTACTAAATTTAGGAACCAATTCAATAGATCAGCACTACCTTTAAAGAGACACCAGAAAAAACTCATATGTCAGGCACACAGACACACCAAAAACGCTAGTGTTTGGACAGCCGTACGCAAGGTCAGGACCCAATACAAGAAATTAATATGGACGGAAAAACAAACCCTCCAAAATGAGTTCTGGTCCAAGTTATTGCATAACATCAAGAAAGCCGACTCGCGGGCCTTCTGGCTGCAAGTTAACTCTGTAAACCGGACAGCCCAACCAATAGGCATGGCCTGCATAACCGAATCCCAATGGTCCCAACACCTAACGGACACATTCTCAATTAACAACAAAAGTGCAGTCACCATCTTGCCTCTTGAAGCAACAGACAACACAGTGTGGGAAGACACCGCTTCAGTCCACCAAGGGACCAGTGCAAAGGTAAATGGTCCAATAGCTTCATGGCCTAGGCATGATGGCGATCAAAGTATTTTAAAAATAATAGGGAAAAGCAGGCAAGACAGCGCCCCAGGCCCAAATGGCGTTCCGCAAGCCATCTATAAGGCTGACCCGCAGTATTGGGCTAGCAAGTTCAGCTCACTGTTCCGAACAGTAACCAACACAGGCAGTATTCCTGAGAGCTGGAGGGGAGCTATTATATCCCCGATCTATAAAGGTGGCGAGCGCAAGGATCCAAACAACTATCGCCTGATTGCTCTCCTCGACGCAGAATCAAAATATTATGCGTCACTGATACTTGCGGACCTGGCTGAATGGTCAGAAATGAACAGCAAAATACCATTGAACCAAACCGGCTTCCGGCGCGGCATGGGAACAACGGCGAACACTATGGCCCTATGCCTTATTGCTGAGAAAAGTCTACAGAACTCCCACGATCTTCATACCTGTTTCGTAGACTTTAAAGCGGCCTTTGACCGCGTCAACAGGCAAATGCTTTGAGCGAAATTAAAGCACCAGGGCCTACCGGACTCAATTCTCTCGCCCATTATTAACCTTTACACTGAAACCTGGATGCAGGTAAAAGTCGACAATGGACGACGTCTGACCAGGAAGATCTACACCATTGACGGACTTAAGCAAGGATGCGCCTTGGCCCCACACCTATTTAATTTATTTATGAGCGACCTGGCAGAAAGTCTGGACAAGGTTAACGCACATCCTCCCAAGTTAGGCACCCTTCGCCTAACGCACTTATCGTATGCGGACGAAGTGGTACTCCTGAGCCAGACAAGAATCGGCCTCCAACGTCTGTAAGACGACTTTTTCGCCTACACAAAAAGGAACCTGTTAACCATAAACATTAAGAAAACAAAGACAATGCTCATATCACGCCGACGCAAAAATCCGCCAATTTTTCAAATAAACAACGACCAGCTGTAATCATTCAATGACTATAAATATCTGGGGGTACACCTAGACAAGCATTTAAATTTCCTGGTGCACTTCAAAGCCATGGAAAGAAAGGGGGCAGCATTATTACATGCCTTCACCAACTTGGCAGCTGAGCTAAAGGGCCCTCCTGTCTCCCCCCTGCTAATTGTAATGAAAGCCAAATTACTGCCTACCGAATAATTCTTCCCCAGCACAAGTCAGACTTGAATTTGGTCTACAATCCCAAGTCTTACTGAAAAAATATGAGGCCGTTAAATTTTGGTACTACGTCTGGAGGAACAAGGAGAATAAAATGAATGATGCACTTTGGGGAGCGATCCAGACAAGCCCGAACTCTGAGTACTCAAAATATTTAAAGCTCTCACTGGAGGAAACTGAGCTCGGAGCATTGTGGGAAACAAAACTCCCAGCCCCTTTATTTAACCAGGTAGTCAAAAGGACTGCCAAGAAGCACTCGTTCCTCAACGACAAAATAATTTTCAGTACCCGGTCCCATGCCTGGATGACTATTAAATCGTACACAAAGCCAGCGCCAGCCCCTTATCTAGACACGGCATTCTCGTTGAACCTTAAATGTAAATTCCTCCATTTAAGGCTGGGCATTTTACCCACACAACTAGACCAACCTAGATGGAGACCACAAGTAACAACTGAATGCGATCTCTGCAGTGCAGGTAACCAAGACTTTACACACATATGGGGGTCATTAGGATGGCGGACGGAAGTGCCTCCGCATACCCTGAGTATGCGGAACAGGCCTATTTTCCGTGCGCCCGTCGCGGACACTCCGTCCGCCAAATCAGGATACGAAATACGTGGCAAAATCCGTCCGCGGCGGTAGAACAAGGTCCGCCGCACCACCACACCCAACTACGCGGCGGACGTAACCGTACCAGAGACTCCGCCGTACGGACTGACGACTAGGACCGTCCTCCAAATCAAGATGGCGGAAAACACACATAAAAGCGCGGCGGATAAACAACCTGCCTGAACACGGCGGATGCTCCACAGCGACCATACCCACCACGAGCCGCACGCCGACATGGACCCTGCACTACAGGCTTACCCGATACTCTACGCGATCCAGTACGTCCTCGTCTTGGCCCACCATCGACGACGACGCAGGTAGGCACCTAAGCATTCGCTGTCTGGAGAGGAGTACCGGCCAGGGCGGTGACGTAGGGAGGGGGGAGTGACATGTCCCAAAATGCACAAATGCCTGTGTACGGCAACGCCTCCAAGGGCCGTGACCCAGGTAGGGGAGAGTGACACGTAGCACAACCAGGGCTCAAGTCGGGGTACCACGCGGGTGGACGGCGTCCCCCCACTAATTCAACAGGGAGCATGATAACTATAAACTGCAACTGAGTGGAAGCCACCTTATGTGTCGTCACTTCCTGTCGTGATTTCAGCGTCACCCCACTTCTTGTTGCAGGACTTGGGTCCTGAGCAGAACCCACCGCCCCCAAGAAAATACCAATCCACACCAGCATCACACACGCGAGAATGACTCTGACAAAGCACGACACATGAATCGCAATTTTATTTACGCACATTCGGAGCAAAGTCACAGTCTAGGATGGAGCATGCCCATAGTGGACACCAGAGCAGGTACATCAGATGCAGTACATCACTATGAGGATAGCAACAGGGCAGCAACAGGGCAGTGTGGACACCAAAGCAGGTACATCAGAGGCAGTACATGAGAGGGGCCAAGTGCTCCAACAGTCCATTGCACTGAAAACGTCCATCAGAGGCAGTACATGAGAGGGGCTAAGGGCACCAACAGTCCATTGCACTCAAAACGTCCATCACAGGCAGCACATGAGAGGGCACAATGCAGTATCAGAACAGCAACAGGGCAGTGTGGACACCAGAGCAGGTACATCAGAGGCAGTACATCAGTATCAGAACATCAACAGGGCAGTGTGGACACCAGAGCAGGTACATCAGATGCAGTACATCAGTATGAGGATAGCAACAGGGCAGTGTGGACACCAGAGCAGGTACATCAGAGGGCATACATCAGTATGAGGATAGCAACAGGGCAGCAACAGGGCAGTGTGGACACCAGAGCAGGTACATCAGATGCAGTACATCAGTATGAGGATAGCAACAGGGCAGCAACAGGGCAGTGTGGACACCAGAGAAGGTACATCAGAGGCAGTACATGAGAGGGGCCAAGTGCTCCAACAGTCCATTGCACTGAAAACGTCCATCAGAGGCAGTACATGAGAGGGGCTAAGGGCACCAACAGTCCATTGCACTCAAAACGTCCATCACAGGCAGCACATGAGAGGGCACAATGCAGTATCAGAACAGCAACAGGGCAGTGTGGACACCAGAGCAGGTACATCAGATGCAGTACATCAGTATGAGGATAGCAACAGGGCAGTGTGGACACCAGAGCAGGTACATCAGATGCAGTACATCAGTATGAGGATAGCAACAGGGCAGCAACAGGGCAGTGTGGACACCAGAGCAGGTACATCAGAGGCAGTACATGAGAGGGGCCAAGTGCTCCAACAGTCCATTGCACTGAAAACGTCCATCAGAGGCAGTACATGAGAGGGGCTAAGGGCACCAACAGTCCATTGCACTCAAAACGTCCATCACAGGCAGCACATGAGAGGGCACAATGCAGTATCAGAACAGCAACAGGGCAGTGTGGACACCAGAGCAGGTACATCAGATGCAGTACATCAGTATGAGGATAGCAACAGGGCAGTGTGGACACCAGAGCAGGTACATCAGAGGGCATACATCAGTATGAGGATAGCAACAGGGCAGCAACAGGGCAGTGTGGACACCAGAGCAGGTACATCAGATGCAGTACATCAGTATGAGGATAGCAACAGGGCAGTGTGGACACCAGAGCAGGTACATCAGATGCAGTACATCAGTATGAGGATAGCAACAGGGCAGTGTGGACACCAGAGCAGGTACATCAGATGCAGTACATCAGTATGAGGATAGCAACAGGGCAGCAACAGGGCAGTGTGGACACCAGAGCAGGTACATCAGATGCAGTACATCAGTATCAGAACATCAACAGGGCAGTGTGGACACCAGAGCAGGTACATCAGAGGGCATACATCAGTATGAGGATAGCAACAGGGCAGCAACAGGGCAGTGTGGACACCAGAGCAGGTACATCAGATGCAGTACATCAGTATGAGGATAGCAACAGGGCAGCAACAGGGCAGTGTGGACACCAGAGCAGGTACATCAGATGCAGTACATCAGTATGAGGATAGCAACAGGGCAGCAACAGGGCAGTGTGGACACCAGAGCAGGTACATCAGATGCAGTACATCAGTATCAGAACATCAACAGGGCAGTGTGGACACCAGAGCAGGTACATCAGAGGGCATACATCAGTATGAGGATAGCAACAGGGCAGCAACAGGGCAGTGTGGACACCAGAGCAGGTACATCAGATGCAGTACATCAGTATGAGGATAGCAACAGGGCAGTGTGGACACATGAGCAGGTACATCAGAGGGCACAGTACAGCAACTTACAGCACACTATCAGGTGGATTGCGTGAAGTACCCGCATCGGACACACTGGCAGCACCAGAAACCGGAGTGTGACACACAGCCACAGATGTAGTGACTGACACGTGAGCCACAGACCCAGATACACTGCCAGCACCTGATACAGGAGTGTGACACACCGACACAGCCCGAGTTACTGACACATGGCCCATAGACCCAGATACACTCCCAGCACCTGATACAGGAGTGTGACACACCGACACAGCCCGAGTTACTGACACATGGCCTATAGACCCAGACACACTCCCAGCACCTGATACAGGAGTGTGACACACCGACACAGCCCGAGTTACTGACACATGGCCCATAGACCCAGATACACTGCCAGCACCTGATACAGGATATGTCTCGACGGATAACCTGCCACTAACAGACACATGCGAGTCAACTGCACCAGCGCCACTGTGACCACTGAAATGATGAGCCACAGGGCTGTATGGTCCAGGAGGCAGGGTGGCTCTGGGAGCGGGGGATAGTTGCAATTGGCCGATATCGGATTGGGCATGTGTCAATGCTGTGTGTCTACGCTTCTTTTGGGCATGTGCCTGCACCCTGGACAGGACAGGACTCACAAGTCGACCGGACTGAGAAGCAATTTCACCCACCATGGGAGGTGCATGTGCTGGGGGGGGAATGGTCTCTGGGGACGTGCTGGAGCCTGCTTGTCGTTTGCTGTATGGCTGCCTTGTGGCCTCTGCAACATGTGTCATGGGGGATGCCACGACAGGGTCCACCTGCATCCGTCCCTGACGGGCCATGATGGGAGTGGATGTAAGGGGTGACTCCACTGCTGAGTCTCCTGTATTCCGTTTGCCAGAAAACAGCTGTCTCAGAGCAACTATGGGTGATGTATGCCTGTCCCTGACAGCGCCACTATTCATGGGCGAGTCCTTGGGCCTTGGATGTTCCATTTCCGTAGGAGTACTGTACTCTGCGGACTTGCCCTGTTCCCTGGATGGTGCCCTCTTCCAGGCAGCAGACTTGTCGTCTGTGGTGTACATATCAGCTGGACACCCCTTCTGCCCGTGTGTGTCCCTGCCCCTGGGACTGTCCGTGCTCCTCTTAGGTGCGTTTGTCTTGTGACTATTCTTGTCCCTGCCCTTGGGAGTGGCTCCTTCCTTCGTAGTCTCCCTGGCCTTGGGAGTGCCTACATCCTTCCTGCTTTCCCTGGCCTTGGGAGTGCCTACATCCTTCCTGCTTTCCCTGCCCTTGGGAGTGCCTACATCCTTCCTGCTGTCCCTGGCCTTGGGAGTGCCTACATCCTTCCTGCTTTCCCTGCCCTTGGGAGTGCCTACATCCTTCCTGCTTTCCCTGCCCTTGGGAGTGGCACCTTCCTTCGTAGTCTCCCTGCCCTTGGGAGTGCCTACATCCTTCCTGCTGTCCCTGGCCTTGGGAGTGCCTACATCCTTCCTGCTTTCCCTGCCCTTGGGAGTGCCTACATCCTTCCTGCTTTACCTGCCCTTGGGAGTGGCACCTTCCTTCCTAGTGTCCCTGGCACTGGGAGTATGCGAGCCCTCAAGAGATGTATTCGTCTTCTCACTGTCCTCGTACAGGGTAGTGTCAATGGAAGCGGGAGTGAGTCTTGGCCTGGTAGTACCTTGTGTGTGGGATGGCTGTGCAGCATGTGTAGCCATTACACCCAACCCCTCTTTTGCCTCACGTGTGTGTACTCCACTATATCTGACGTTGTCCTTGTGAACAGAGTTACCTGACCTAGGGGATGGGGTCTGAGGCCTACGTGCCTTGACGTGCTGGCTGACGCTGCTTCTAGTGCAATAACCTGTATTAGAGTCCAGATCAGAAAATTCACTCCCCCCTGACACATCCAGAGTTGTAGATGGTGGAACAGAAGTACCACCCAGTCCATGCGACTGTGCAATGGCAGACGACACACTGTTAGACAATGACTGCAGTGTCCTGTGTACACCAGCCAGATCACCATGCATACCTTCCATGAATGCCACCACCTGCCCCAACTTCCTATCGTGGTCTTGGAATGCATTAATCATATTGGTCTGGCCCACACACAGCTGTCGCAGCAGATCAACAGCCTCTGCACAAAGAGAATTTTGGGTCACCGAGGCTGGGGCAGCGGTGCCGACACCGAACGCCACTCTGCTCCCCCTACTCCTGCGTGCACGTACAGTACATGGTGCAGTTGCCGGCAGGGTGGGCCCTGTGTGCTGTGTCCCGACCGAAGGTGTTGGTTGCCCACTCCCAGTCTGTGACAACAGTGCTGACTCACCAACACTGTCGGAAGATGATGACGATGTTGTCTCCACATGCGAGTCCTCCGGGACGGTCCTGTCCCCCTCTCCGCCGCTGGCCCCTTCGGTGTCAGTCTGCGTGTGCGCGACGTCTGATCCGGATGCATTGCCTTCTGTAATCTCCGCCGTATGTGGCTGAGTGCCCTCTGCCAAAGCTGAAAAGCACAGGAAATGGGTGTAAGTAATGGGCACACACACGTACAGTACTGCTGCGGAATCCCTAAAGCCACTGATGACACTGTCCATCGATCCCCCAACCTGCACACAGCCCACCCCAAGCAGTCATCCTCACAGGAATTCTGTGGCGTTGGCCGTAATACATGTACAGCATGCACACTGGGCATGAGGAACTACATCAGCACACAAGTGTTGCCAAGGGGTGACGGAGCACTACAGCATGTGCATGACAACTGAACAGCTTAGCAGGTGGCGTCTCAACATTCCGCATGCGCAAGTGCAAAGTTAACTGTGGCAATGTCACCAACATGCCATTGGAAATAGACTCACGATAGACGGAAGACCCTAATGTGTGTGGGCAACCATACATGCATTGCACTCACAAGCAACATACACTGACAGTAAGCTTACCGCCACGTTGCTGTTCATCCACACGCAACCGCTCGGACAGGTCAGGATGCGTCACAGCTATGATACGGTGCATGAGAGGGGTCATTGAGCGTCGGGCCAGACGTGCCGTCCGTGGAATCAGCCCTAGTGTCACTTCCGCTACATTCTTGGTCAGTCTGGAAATGTCGTCCCAGCGTTTGTGGCAGTGTGTATGCCGTCTATTGGACACCCCCGCTGCTCGTACTTCACGTGCAATGCTCCTCCACACGTCCTTGCGAAGGTGCAGCTTTACCTACCATGATGGGAGACAAAAGGGTGGAAGTCAGTGGACAGTTGGCCAGTCACACAGATAGGAGCAACACATTACTCTCAGCAGCCATGCACATATCGATTCTTTAGTTGGTCACACATCACACCGCCAAGTTTCCAGAGCCCAGGTGCCATATGACACCTCATGCACTACAACTTATCCCCCACTGCACTTACCGCCTGTCCGGGTGCGCCATACAGGCGTCCGTAGTTGCGGAGCACAGCGTCCACGAGGACATCCAGCTCCGCGGCGGTGAAGGGACGAGACCGGACCTCTTTGACTCTCGACATGGCAAGGTCACGGAGTATGGCACTAGAGCGGCAGTCGGTGGTCAGCTCCGCAGCAGCAGGTGGAGGTGATGGTCACAGGCAGCAGTCGGTGGTCAGCTCCGCAGCAGCAGGTGGAGGTGATGGTCACAGGCAGCAGTCGGTGGTCAGCTCCGCAGCAGCAGGTGGAGGTGATGGTCACAGGCAGCAGTCGGTGGTCAGCTCCGGTGGTCAGCTCCGCAGCAGCAGGTGGAGGTGATGGTCACAGGCAGCAGTCGGTGGTCAGCTCCGCAGCAGCAGGTGGAGGTGATGGTCACAGGCAGCAGTCGGTGGTCAGCTCCGCAGCAGCAGGTGGAGGTGATGGTCACAGGCAGCAGTCGGTGGTCAGCTCCGCAGCAGCAGGTGGAGGTGATGGTCACAGGCAGCAGTCGGTGGTCAGCTCCGCAGCAGCAGGTGGAGGTGATGGTCACAGGCAGCAGTCGGTGGTCATCGTAGAAAGTTTGCTTTTGCACATCACACATATATAGGGCCCAGTGGCCATGTCAGTGGCATACGGCGCCAGCCATTGGTCCGCCGTGAGAGCGTGTTTGGAATTGGGCCAATGATTGGCCCTGGTGTTGCGGTGAACACCATACGGTACTTGCAATTGGCCAACCGTGGCCCATGTCCACACCTCCCATTGGCTGCACTTGCACAGACCGTCACGCTCACACACCGGCAACTGCACGTGCTAGAGACCGGGACGGAAGCATCATTTGCAACAAAGTTGTAAGAGTGGCGCCACCATGGCGGGGCACGTATTCGGCGGGGGAGGTGGAGGCCAATACAGCCATAAGCTGATGTCCATGCACATGCCAGTTCATGACCCCCTTACAGTGACATTGCATCAGGCAGCCTACACCGGCCGGCCCAGCTCTACCCACTACCGCCGTGCCTGACCTAGCCCTTGACCGCCGTTGCGGCCGTGCCAACTACCGCCGCTTCAGGCCCCCTCCACTACCGCCGTGCCAGACCTAGCCCTTAACCGCCGTTGCGGCCGTGCCAACTACCGCCGCTTCAGGCCCCCTCCACTACCGCCGTGCCAGACCTAGCCCTTGACCGCCGTTGCGGCCGTGCCAACTACCGCCGCTTCAGGCACCCTCCACTACCGCCGTGCCAGACCTAGCCCTTGACCGCCGTTGCGGCCGTGCCAACTACCGCCGCTTCAGGCCCCCTCCACTACCGCCGTGCCAGACCTAGGCCCATGACCGCCGTGCCAGGGCCGCTAGGGCACGGCGGTAGTGGAGGGGGCCTGAAGCGGCGGTAGTTGGCACGGCCGCAACGGCGGTCAAGGGCTAGGTCTGGCACGGCGGTAGTGGAGGGGGCCTGAAGCGGCGGTAGTTGGCACGGCCGCAACGGCGGTCAAGGGCTAGGTCTGGCACGGCGGTAGTGGGTAGAGCTGGGCCGGCCGGTGTAGGCTGCCTGATGCAATGTCACTGTAAGGGGGTCATGAACTGGCATGTGCATGGACATCAGCTTATGGCTGTATTGGCCTCCACCTCCCCCGCCGAATACGTGCCCCGCCATGGTGGCGCCACTCTTACAACTTTGTTGCAAATGATGCATCCGTCCCGGTCTCTAGCACGTGCAGACAATTGGAATGTTGAACGCGGGCCGCGTATGGCCAGACGTCAACAGCGGAAGCAGTGCACCGCCATGGCGGCGTCAATGAGTGCATGTCAGCTGACGATGCACGATGCACTATGTTTAATTGTCTGCAGCTGCATGATGAGGGTTGTGTGCGTGATTGCGTGACTCCACACTTCATGCTCTATCCCATGGTTTCCATACCATGCCCATCGGTGTGCCACTAATGACCGTCACTTTTGGGTCATGTCACATGCCTTGTTGGCAGTGATGTTGAGGTGCAACAGAGTGCATTGGACATGTTGCAA
This sequence comes from Lissotriton vulgaris, assembly GCF_964263255.1. Lineage (NCBI taxonomy): Eukaryota > Metazoa > Chordata > Amphibia > Caudata > Salamandridae > Lissotriton > Lissotriton vulgaris. The sequence goes on from NC_141689.1 coordinate 447,301,232, forward strand.
CACATCATGTAGCTGGTGGGTGCACATTGCTACGTCAATCCATGTTGTTGTGACAATCAGAGGTGTCACACATAAGCAAATCGTACACTGCCTATTACATGTTGGATAGAGTGCGGTGACATGTGAGTGAGTTGCACAGACATGCGTTGTATGTGAATTGACTTCCATTCCATTTACTCCCACACAGGAGGGCTCAAAATGTCCATCGCCCATATACTGTGCTGGAGGACATGGTGGACGAGGAGGTGGTCCGGAAATTCAGGCTTGATCGACGTTGATTGCTGGAGCTTGTGAACAAGTTGTCTCCTCACCTGCAGCCTCGGAGAACTTATCCAGGCTCAATTTCAACCACCCAAAAGGTGATGGCGGCACTCCATTTTTTTTGCAACAGGCACATTCCAGTACACTATAGGACATGCCGGGGGAATGTCACAGGCCATGTTCAGCACGGTACTCAAGGATGTACTGACAGCCATGATGCTGTACAAGCATGAGTACATACATTTTCCACAGGCGGCAGAGTTGGCAGCGGTCAAGGCAGACTTTTATGCACTGGGTGGCATTCCACACGTTGTGGGTTCAATTGATGGCACGCATATTGCGATCATCCCGCCACGGGCACGTGAGCAGGTGTTTCGGAATCGGAAGCACTTCCACTCCCTTAACGTGCAGGTGGTGTGCCAGGCCGACAACATTATCTCACATGTGTGTGCAAGATTTCCTGGCTCTGCACATGACGCCCACATCATGCGGAGCAGCATAGTCCCACGACTGATGGCAAATCTGCGTCCGGCACAAGCCTGGCTTGATGGTGAGTATGCTGTGGTGACTGGAGTGATATCTGGGTGGCTTGGTGTGGCCACATGTTCAGGTACTGATGTCTCTCTCTAATTCCCACATACACAGGCGACTCGGCTTACCCAAACAGGCCTTGGCTTCTGAGTCCAATTCGCAATCCCACCACAGCAGGAGAAATGCGATACAACGATGCCCATGGTAGGACACGTCGAGTGGTGGAACGAACATTTGGCCTGCTTAAGTCTAGGTTTCGGTGCCTAGATAAGACTGGAGGGGCCCTGCCTTACGCACCTGGCAAAGCATGCAAGATTGTGATGGCCTGCTGCATGCTCCACAACCTGGCTGTGCGAAATAACATTGCACTGATCTTGGACCCAGATTAACAGCAAGTTCCTCGCCCTCCCGACCCACCCATGTCGACTGATGAGGATAGTGGTGAGGAGGAAGGTGTGGACCAGAGGCGCCAGCTCATAGCACGCTACTTCCCTTGACTGTGAGTGTGCCCCTCTTGTGCTGCTTGTGTATGCCCTGTGTAGGTTTGCTGCTCTGGTGTCATTGTGTTGGGGATCATCTATGTGTTTTGTTATGTGATGTATGCATGTGTGTGTGTGTCTTCATTTATGAGTACATGCACTTCTCCATGATGTGTGTAGTGTCAGCCATTCGTGTAGTGATGTGTGTGGTTTGTTGTAAGTTGCACTGCAGTGAGTTGGGATGAGTGTGATGCTGTTTACTAACGTCTGTTTGCGGGTTCTATGTTTCCCTAGGTCACTCCGTTGCGGCATGATTCTGTACCTGTTGGATCCCTGAACCTGGTTACGTCTGTTTCTGATGCAATCATGTGAATAAACATGGAGGCAACACATCATTGAGTGAGTAAGTGGTATTTATTTACAGATTGTGCATAGGTGTAGGTGCATATTTACAAAGGAGTGAAGGGGTGGGGGAGTGAGAGTCCAAGGTAATGGTAGATGAGATGGGCGTGCAGACACCACATAGGGTGGTGTGTGCCTAGTGCAGCAGGCCTGTGGCAGGTGGGTCCGGATACTTTCCAGGTTGGATCGGAGGCTCAGGTACTCCAATGAGTCACTGTCGGCTCCTCTTGGAGCGTGTGCCATGTGCTCCAACACTGCTCTCGGCCACTTCCTGCCTCGGACGGCCCCTCCGTCTTTGTGCCGGCACGGGGTCAGCTAGGGGCGCAGGCTGATTCGGTAACACATCCGCCGCCAGGGGCGCAGTCGGCGGTGGCGGTGTTGTGGCCGGTGCCGGTGTTTGAGGGGGGGGGGGTGGTGTTGGCGGATGCCCTGGCGCTGAAAATGTCAACCAGTTGGCCAAGCCGCCTCTCGATGGCCCCCAATATGGCGGTGTTGTCCACAAAATCCTGGTGGGCCCGGTCTGCATGTTCCTGGCTACGTGCATAGCCCGCCTCCACCCGGACTAGTGCTTCATGGCACTGTTGCACAGCAATCAGTGTTGTGTCCTCAGCCCTTCTTTCCGCCCTGCTCCTGCCTGCAGGATCTGCCCTTGCAGTGGTGGGTTGCCTGACTGTCTCCCTGCGTGGCTGGGATGGCGCTGGCCCAGCGTTGGCGTCGGGGTTGGGCAGGGCGGCAGGGGCAGAAGTGGTGGTAGTAGTGGTGGTGGTGGAGGTGGTGCTGGAGGCAGCTGTGCAGGTCCGAGTCGCCGGTGTTGTTGTGATGCCAGTGCCCGTAGTCGTTGTAGTTGCAGGTGTGACCTGCGTGGCAGAGGTCCCTGGCTGGCTGCTCGATCCGGCACCATCCTCTGCCCCGGAGTTGGCTGCACAATCGTCCCATGAGTGCTCGGAGTTTGGGGATGCTGGAGGCCTGGTGTCAATGGCGGCAGTCAGAATAGGATCCCCTGCAAAAGAATAATGTGATGATGAGTAATGTTGCCTATACGTGTACATGTATTTATGGTTGAAAATCAGTCGGCATTGGCACACACCCCACACACCACCACCTCCCTCTCTATGGACATGGGGGCCTGTTGGAAGTAGGACTAGTGACCCCTCACACACCCCACCCACCACCACCACCCTCTCTATGGACATGGGGGCCTGTTGGAAGTAGTAGTTCCGACCCCTCACACACCCCACCCACCACCACCACCCTCTCTATGGACATGGGGGCCTGTTGGAAGTAGTAGTTCCGACCCCTCACACACCCCACCCACCACCACCACCCTCTCTATGGACATGGGGGCCTGTTGGAAGTAGTAGTTCCGACCCCTCACACACCCCACTCACCACCACCACCCTCTCTATGGACATGGGGGCCTGTTGGAAGTAGGACTAGTGACCCCTCACACACCCCACCCACCACCACCACCCTCTCTATGGACATGGGGCCTGTTGGAAGTAGTAGTTCCGACCCCTCACACACCCCACCCACCACCACCACCCTCTCTATGGACATGGGGGCCTGTTGGAAGTAGTAGTTCCGACCCCTCACACACCCCACCCACCACCACCACCCTCTCTATGGACATGGGGGCCTGTTGGAAGTAGTAGTTCCGACCCCTCACACACCCCACCCACCACTACCACCCTCTCTATGGACATGGGGGCCTGTTGGAAGTAGGACTAGTGACCCCTCACACACCCCACCCACCACCACCACCCTCTCTATGGACATGGGGGCCTGTTGGAAGTAGGACTAGTGACCCCTCACACACCCCACCCACCACCACCACCCTCTCTATGGACATGGGGGCCTGTTGGAAGTAGGACTAGTGACCCCTCACACACCCCACCCACCACCACCACCCTCTCTATGGACATGGGGGCCTGTTGGAAGTAGTAGTTCCGACCCCTCACACACCCCACCCACCACCACCACCCTCTCTATGGACATGGGGGCCTGTTGGAAGTAGTAGTTCCGACCCCTCACACACCCCACCCACCACCACCACCCTCTCTATGGACATGGGGGCCTGTTGGAAGTAGTAGTTCCGACCCCTCACACACCCCACCCACCACCACCACCCTCTCTATGGACATGGGGGCCTGTTGGAAGTAGGACTAGTGACCCCTCACACACCCCACCCACCACCACCACCCTCTCTATGGACATGGGGGCCTGTTGGAAGTAGGACTAGTGACCCCTCACACATCCCACCCACCACCACCACCCTCTCTATGGACATGGGGGCCTGTTGGAAGTAGTAGTTCCGACCCCTCACACACCCCACCCACCACCACCACCCTCTCTATGGACATGGGGGCCTGTTGGAAGTTGTAGTTCCGACCCCTCACACACCCCACCCACCACCACCACCCTCTCTATGGACATGGGGGCCTGTTGGAAGTAGGACTAGTGACCCCTCACACACCCCACCCACCACCACCACCCTCTCTATGGACATGGGGGCCTGTTGGAAGTAGGACTAGTGACCCCTCACACACCCCACCCACCACCACCACCCTCTCTATGGACATGGGGGCCTGTTGGAAGTAGTAGTTCCGACCCCTCACACACCCCACCCACCACCACCACCCTCTCTATGGACATGGGAGCCTGTTGGAAGTTGTAGTTCCGACCCCTCACACACCCCACCCACCACCACCACCCTCTCTATGGACATGGGGGCCTGTTGGAAGTAGTAGTTCCGACCCCTCACACACCCCACCCACCACCACCACCCTCTCTATGGACATGGGGGCCTGTTGGAAGTAGTAGTTCCGACCCCTCACACACCCCACCCACCACCACCACCCTCTCTATGGACATGGGGGCCTGTTGGAAGTAGGACTAGTGACCCCTCACACACCCCACCCACCACCACCACCCTCTCTATGGACATGGGGGCCTGTTGGAAGTAGGACTAGTGACCCCTCACACACCCCACCCACCACCACCACCCTCTCTATGGACATGGGGGCCTGTTGGAAGTAGTAGTTCTGACCCCTCACACACCCCACCCACCACCACCACCCTCTCTATGGACATGGGGGCCTGTTGGAAGTTGTAGTTCCGACCCCTCACACACCCCACCCACCACCACCACCCTCTCTATAGACATGGGGGCCTGTTGGAAGTAGGACTAGTGACCCCTCACACACCCCACACACCACCACCACCCTCTCTATGGACATGGGGGCCTGTTGGAAGTAGGACTAGTGACCCCTCACACACCCCACCCACCACCACCACCCTCTCTATGGACATGGGGGCCTGTTGGAAGTAGTACTAGTGACCCCTCACACACCCCACCCACCACCACCAACCTCTCTATGGACATGGGGGCCTGTTGGAAGTAGGACTAGTGACCCCTCACACACCCCACCCACCACCACCACCCTCTCTATGGACATGGGGGCCTGTAGGAGTGCTTTAGAGGTTGGTGAGTATGTGGACTGCATGCAAGGCTGGGGTATGTGGGATGTGTCTTCAGAGTTGTGTGGCCCACACCGTGTTGTTGTGTTTGTGGTGGTTGGTTGGTACTTACCAGCCTCTTCTCCATCAGGAAGTCCATCGAGGGTGTCAGGGTGCAGGATGGTCAGCACCCTCTCCTCCCACTCGGTGTATGGTAGGGGCTCCGGGGGGGTTCCACCGCCGGTATGGTTGGCCCGGAGGAAGTTCTTGGCTCTTATAGACTTCACCCGGGTCTTCAGGTCTGGATGTCTGCCTTGGTTCGCGGAACGCTCCCGGAGGCATTGACCCTGGTCACGATGCGGTCCCACAGGTTGTTCTTCCGAGCTATGCTCGTCTGCTGCACGAGGGACCCGAAGATGTGGGGTTCCACACGAAGGATCTCTTCCACCATTACCTTGAGCTCGGTGTCGGAGAATTTAGGATTTTTTTGGGTGCCATGGTGCTCGGGGGGTGTGTTTGTGTGGAGTGCGGAGGTGCTGGTGTGTGCTGTTTGGGTGTGGTGTGGTGGGTGTTTGTGTGCAGGGTGTCTTTGGGTGTGGTGTGGTGGGTGTTTGTGTGCAGGGTGTGTTTGGGTGTGGGTTATGTGTCTGAATCAAATAGTTTGCTGTTTGTCAAGTCAAGTATTGTCTCCTGCTGTCAGCTATGCTGGGATGCAGAGGATTTCGGGAGTGGGTGGGAGTCAATTTATAGTCTGTGTGTTGGCCCTGTGTGAATGTTGATTGGCAGTCAGGTGATAGACGGGTGTGTTGTCAGGTGTGGTCTATGCAGTTCTTGGGGGTGGGTAATTGTGTCTTGTGTTTGGTTTAGTTGTGTCAGGTGGGTTGTCGTCCATTTTGCTGTGTTTGGTGATGGATTCTGTCGGTATGTATGTGGAATTTTAGTTTGCGATCTGAACATCATCTGCGCCAGCTTGTCACCTATGTACTACGTGCACGGCAGCCATTTTAGATATCATGGTCTCCCTGTCCACGATCGATCGCCAGCGCGCCCCTCTGACCCAGCAAGCATCCTCCGCGCACCCTGGCTCCCCCTTCCCCCCCCCCTCATGAGCATGACCCTTCTGCATGACCCTGTCCTTGGGAGTCACGCCAGCGCCTGACCAACACCTCCTCTCCTCCCATGAATGACCCTCTGTTGATAAACCTTCCCACCGCGCTCGATTGTCCACGTGGCATGAATACCACTCCTTTGATGACCCCTTCCCCCGTGTCCAGCTGTCCACACAGGTCCGAGGCCATCGCCTAAGCCGGCAGATATCATTTACTGCCCCTTATTGTATGAGGTCGCTCTCCTTCAAAGGACCCTCTATTGATCCAGGCCTCCCCACCCCCTGTGACATGATCAGGCGCACACATCCTAAGACTCGATGGAACACTCAGCTGCATGATGACCCCCTCCTCTTATCAGCAGGTTGAGGACCTCTATTGTGGAGGTATCTGGGGGTGGGATTGACACGAGGATTACGGGGATGTCTTTTCCTTTATGCCACAATGTTCTGATTGTAATAAAGAAGGGTCACATGCCATAAACCAGTGTATAAGAGGCCAGGCCTCCGAGAGGCTGTTAGAGCACCTCGAGACGATACCTTGTTGTCTGATCTGATGTGTTCTGCTCCGTCGGAATAAAACTTCTGTTTCCTGCCTTCTGGTCTCCGGCGCCTGCCTCATTGATTGGTAAACTTGAATGGTACAGGGGCGGTTAGCGCCGGGCAAATCTTGAGAAAGGTCCTAGCCCTACCTTTTTCTACAATTGGCGTCCCAAAGCGTGGGGCCCATCAGCGACACGTGGATCCAGTGGGAGAGGTCCCGACGACAGAGTGAACGACTGCAACGATCGGGAAGAGCTCGTGTCCGATAGACCCTCGTCTGACAGCCGATCATCCGACCTTCACTAGTTCTGAACAGACCTCTCTCGAGTGATCTACGGTCCTGACTGGGAACCATCAGGAGTGCCACGAACATCACGAAGGAGAGAGGACGATCGGGCGCTGGATCCAGAGGACAGGAAACCGTCCATGCGGTCCGGGTAAGGTCGTGTAAACACGACGAATTGAGAAAAGATTGTTTTTGTTTGGATAATACTAGTATTACGCTTTGTTGAAACCTCTGGAGATTCGCTGTCTGCAAACGGAGAAAACAACAGGCTCTCTCTTTGCAAACAGTGAAGGATAGGTAACGCAGACTTTTGTCCCCGTTGTAATCCGTCGTGCCTATCTTCCTCCCCCACTGTTTCCCGAACTGTCGTTCGTGGATTATTGTCTGGAGATTCTTTTTCTGCAAACAGGGAAGAACAAGGTCTCTCTTTGCAGGGAGAGAAAGAGTAGGTAACGATAACTTTTCGTGCCCACTTATTCTCCCCACTGAATTGTTTTGATTGACCGATTATTCGGTATTGGTTCGTTTGAGGTATTCACCGCCGGCAAACAACGGAGAATAGAAATATTCTGTCTAGTCTTTGCCCGCCGTGATAAGATAGGTAGTGCAGACTTTTGTCCCCGTTGTAATCCGTCATGCCTATCTTCTCCCCACTGGTTGGTAGCCTGTTTAGCCCGGACCGCTTATTAGAGATGAACCATCCAGCTCCACTGGAGGGCACCCCTAATAAGGATATGTTCACTAAGTATGGACTAGTCGCTATAGCTTACACTAAACTATGGCATAAATATACGAAAAAGAACCCTGAAAGTCAGTGGCCACTGATAGGTTCCTTTAATGAAAATAAAATAAAAACATTAGAAATAGCGCTCCAGAAGAATAAGACCACGCCCACTATGCTCGACAGTATCGGCATGTGGCGCAAAGAAATGGAACAACGAAAGAAAAGAGAAGAAGCAAAAATAGGGAAAGAATTACGAAAGGCAGCCCACCTGGCCGCAAAGCAACTAGAAGAGGAAATAAAAGAAAGAAAGGAAGCTACACAAACCCAAGAATCAGGGTCGACAGGCCAATGTCCTGTTAGGACCCCCTCTGCGCTCTACCCTGAATTACCCTCCAAACAGCGGGCGAACGATGAGTTACTACTAGGTCCCCCAATCATCTACATGCCCCCTCCGTATGCTCCCAGCCAACAAAGCCTGCAAGCCCCAAGTGTGAGTGAAAGTGATCCTAGCGCTAGTGCACCGGCCCTCACGGCCTCCGCACCAGCCACATTAACAACTTCGTCAGACGATCCCGAGGCTAGCAAACAATCACCAGCCAGACTAAGTAGGTTGAGCAAAGATGAGCGGGATGGGATCGACAAAATAGCAAAGACATTAGTAGAACGAAGGGAGAGCGAAGATTATACAATGAGCGTATATAATTCACATGCCGACAGCCACAGACGGCATTTCATCTTGCGATTCAGCTACTACACCCTGAACGCATATGAAGATAGGTATCAAAGTAAGGGTCCCGCTAAACTAACAACACTGTATAGGAAGATTGATGTTGGAGATGGGACTGAATGTGAGGCGACGGAGCTCTTCATGCAGATGCTTGAGGTCTTCCGCCACCTCACGGAACAGAAACCAGAAGCCAAGGTCACCGTCCCTGAAACAACCTCGGTAGAAGTAGCCAATACTATGATGCCTATCAGAGAAGCGGCCCCTTACTGGATCCCGCCACGGGGCCAGGGAACAAGCAATGATATCAATAATGAAAATGCAAAAGGGAGGGTTGTGTACAATTGGGTTTACCAACCATGGGACCGACAAGATATCCTAACCTTCAAACAAACCCTGCCCGATTTAAGAAAGAACCCGACGGCATTTTATACCGAATTAGGCACAGCCTTGGGTTCGACAATAATGACTTTAGCAGACATTGACTTGTTCTTTGGGTTATGCCTGCCAGCTGACGTGTGGAAGCAAATCCGGAAGGCTGACCACACGGATCTGTTTGGACATACCTGGGACCAACTCGGTAAACTAGATGGACAAAGAGAGCCTGGAAGGAAACCAGTAAAAGACATACTGGAACTCCCAGATAAACTAGTTCAGAAGTTAAAAACACTGGTCCCGGAAAGAAAGGTAGACTGGTCGATAGTCACGGCCTGTCGACAGAAACCCCAGGAAGATGTGTCAGAATACTTCTCCCGATTCGAGACAGTGTTCTCCGACTACAGTGGCCAAGACATGACCACCGCAACCGGACAGCACCTGTTTGTACAAAATTATGTAAAGGGCCTAACACAAGAAGTTTCCCAAAAACTGCAGACGAGTGAGAGTAGTTGGGGGGCCTCCAAACCCGCAGCTATCCTTCAGATGGCTCAGTATTACGAGCAGCAAAAGAATGAGAATGATAGGGCGTCCGAGAAAAAGAAGAAAGATTTGAAGGAAAGGGTAATGATAGCCCAGATACAGGGTATAGCGGTAGGACGGGAGCACCAAAGGGGGAACTACCAATCAACCACCCCCAGAGATCTACCTTCTAAAGATCACACCCCAGCACCCCACACTGGACGTAGAGACATTAGCAATGACCAATGCGCCTTCTGCAAAGGGTTCGGCCATTGGAAATCCCAGTGTCCGGTTCTGCTAGAGATGAATAGAAATAGGGATTCCAGGGATGTGACAGGTGGTCCGAGGAATAGAGTACAGGGACGAGGGAACCCCAACGACACCAACAATGACAGATCAGGGAGACTGAACACATTTGACCGTCCCCGACAGAACCAATATCAGCTATCCGAAGGTGAAAATGCCCCCGATTTTGCATAGGACTGCCAGGGGCAAGGGAGGGATCCAGTCGAGCTCTGTGTTGACCAGCAAGGTCCTTATGTCACCGCTAAGGTCCTGGGTACAGAGTCTCCATTCTTGGTAGACACTGGGGCGACACGTAGTGTGTTATCAAAACGACTGATTCCAAGGGCACCCTTGTCTGGCTCACACATAACGTCGATAGGTTTCGATGGAACGCCCTCCACTAACCCCCTGTCCGTACCTATTACCTTTGACCTAGAAAACAACACTACTGACGCGACATTTCTGCTTTCCTCCAACTCCCCTGACGCCATTATGGGCATTGACTTACTGAAACATTTTCGAGCTACCATTAGGTGTTCCCCAGATGGAATACGAGTCATCCTGTACGACAACCCAGACCTGCCCAGATCCCGTCCCCCACGACACATGTGCTCCATAACTGACGCTGACATGTCCTTGCTTGACACCCTGCCTCCGTACCTATGGGCCAAGAATGACTCTGATGTGGGGCGAATGATGATTGAACCTATTCACATAACTGTACGACAGGACGCTATGCTCCCGAAACTTCCGCAATATCGGATATCGCCAGAGGGTGAGAAGGCACTGGTAGCGATCATTCAGTCTCTGGTAGATGCAGGAGTGGTTGAAGAGGTGGTTAGCAACGTCTGCAACAGCCCAATCCTACCTATTGTTAAGAAGCAAGGTGAAGGAGATGAGAAAGCGTACCGCTTCATCATCGACTTACAAGAGATTAACAAAGTGGTTGTACCCCAATATCCTGTAGTCTCTGATATCACCACCATTTTGACCCTCATCCCGTCCACCGCCACCACCTTCACTGTTATCGACCTTAAGAACGCGTTTTTCTCTATCCCCATCCATCCAGACAGCCGTTATCTCTTCGGCTTCACTTTAAAATCCCGCTCGTACCGATTTTGTAGAGCTCCCCAGGGGTACACTGAAAGTCCCAGCATTTACAGCCAGGCCCTCAAAAGGCAGCTAGATGCCTTCCAGCTACCAGATGGAGTGGTGTTGATCCAATATGTTGACGATATCCTTTTGGCGGCCGACACCACCCCGCTTGCCACGACAGCCACTGTCCAACTCCTACACTTTCTTGCAGAAAATGGCCATAAAGTCTCCAAAAAGAAGTTACAGTTCTGCCAGCCACAAGTGACTTACCTAGGCCATCTTCTGTCCAAAGAAGGGAGGAAACTTACACCCGACCGAATCCAAACCATTCTAGACACCCCCGTCCCAAAAACACAAAAACAGGTCCGCTCTGTGGTTGGCCTAACCTCTTTTTGCAGACAGTGGTTGCCTAATTACAGCCTCATTGTGAAGCCATTACTTGCCCTGCTGACCAAAGATGTCCCCTCCCCGCTTCCTTGGACCACTGAGTGTCAAGCCTCCTTTAAGAAATTACGAGATGCACTCTGCTCAGCACCCGTCCTCGGAACCCCGGATTACTCCAAACCCTTCTCCCTCTTCACCCACGAAAGGGAGGGGTGTGCATTGTCTGTCCTAACGCAATCAATTGGTCCTAAGCAACGCCCTTGTGCCTACTTCTCCGCCACTCTTGATCCTGTAGCCAGAGCTTTGCCTGCCTGCCTTCGAGCAGTAGCTGCCGCTGCTGTCTCTATCCGCCAGAGCGAAGGAATTGTACTTTCAGACTCCCTCACTGTGTTAGTACCCCATGCAGTCGACACCCTTTTGAACCAGACAAAGACCCAACACCTGACTAGCGCACGACTGACAGGGTACGAGTTGACTCTGCTTGCACCCCACATCACACTAAAGAGATGCACGACTTTGAATCCTGCCACATTGTTACCCCTGCCTGAAAATGACCCCGACATTCCTCCCACCCACGACTGTGTGACCCTCACGGACGAACAAACTAGGAGTAGGATTGACCTCCGAGACACTGCTTTTACTGACCCCGATGGAGAACTATGGGTAGACGGCTCATGCATCAAACTCCCAGATGGCACCACTTCAGCTGCCTATGCAGTAACGACAGCCCGAACAGTAGTTGAGACAGCCTGCATCACACAACGATCTGCCCAGGCAGCAGAGCTGATAGCCCTCACCCGAGCATGCATCATAGCCGCAGGGACCACCGCGAACGTATATACGGACAGCCAGTATGCCTTCGGAGTGGTCCACCATTTTGGGCTCCTGTGGAGGGAGAGGAGATTCCTGACGTCCCACGGCACCCCAATCCTCCACGGAGATCTAGTTTCCGCTCTGATTGAAGCAGTTCTCCTCCCCAAACGATTAGCGGTGATCAAATGTCAGGCACACAAAAGGGTAACAGACTTAGTCGGACAAGGGAATGCATTGGCCGACATCACTGCACGAACCACAGCTGAGAATAGGACAGTGACACGCATGTATGTGACCAGGTCACAAGCAGAGAGATGGACTGACGCAAGGGAAATGATCAGAGACATCCAGTCGGCCAGCACCCCTCACGAACTGACTAAGTGGACAGGGGTGGGTTTGAAGGACGAAGAGGGCTGCTGGCGAACAAAAGATGCAAACAGATGGTTGCTACCCGACTCGTACCTGATCCCCATATTGACAATGGCACACTCCCCCGCACACATAGGATCTGCACCCATGATCGAACTCATTTCCAAAGTCTGGCACAACGACAAAATCCCTGACTCAGCCAGACGCCTAGTTCAGCAGTGCCTCATCTGTCTGCAACACAACCCCGGGAAAGGAACTGTGGTACCCCGGGGAGGGTTTGGGACCCCCAATCACCCCTTTGAGGTCCTTCAGATGGACTACATCCAACTAGAGAGATGCCAAAACCTGAAGTATGTACTAGTCATCGTATGTGCCTTCAGCAAATGGGTAGAGGCCTATCCAACCCGTGACAACACTGCCATGACTACTGCCAAAGTACTACTGAAAGAATTCTTCCCTCGCTATGGCCTTTGTCGAATTTTATGGAGCGACAATGGCCCCCACTTCATAGCTGAGGTTATCCAACTAATCCTAAAGGGGTTGGGGGTGAAGCAAAGGTTTCATGCGGTCTTCCACCCCCAATCCGCCGGTCTGGTGGAACGCCATAATGCCACACTGAAGCTGAAATTGTCAAAAATAGTGGCCACCACTGGACTTAACTGGCCGGATGCCCTCCCACTGGCCTTGTTATCGATGCGCTCCACTCCCACCAAGCACCATTTGACCCCCTACGAGGTCGTGTTTGGGCGACCGATGAATCTCTGGACTGCTCCCAAACCGACCTCCATTCATGACGTCCCAGACGTCCTACTATCTGATTATTTGTGCAAGTTAACTAAAACGTTGTCTGTCATTCATCAACAGGTGCAGCAGGCCATCCCCGATGCTTCCAGGGGCCCCGGCCATGACATCCAACCGGGAGATTTTGTGTTGATACGAAATTTCCAGCGGACCAAGAGTCTGGAACCGCGGTGGACGGGCCCCTGGCAAGTGCTGATTACCACCCGAACGGCGCTTCGAGTGGAGGGGAAGAAGCACTGGCTGCACGCGCATCATTGCCGGAAGGTCTCTGCGAACTTGGCCACGACAGAAAACGTCAACACCCAAGAAGAGCTCCTGAGCAAAGATCGACCGATATTGGACTGTTATTCCGATACTGAGGCACTCGAACTTGCAAAATTCTCTGATCCCACTGTGCCATCCGGAGAAGGGTATTTCCTGCGTCGAAAGGAGGGAGTTTCGGCTAAGTAGGCCACGGACTAAGTTAAATCTCAGAACGGTGACCTAAACACAATCAAGGGTTACCGGGAGAGAAGCTAAACGAAGTCTGTGGTTCTGCCCACTACCGAGCCCCTTGAAGGTGATGGAAGCGCCAGATAAGAAGATGATGGAAGCGCCAGATAAGAAGATGATGGAAGCAACAGGAAATACCCAGTATAGAAATCCAAAGACTGACAACCTGCACAAATCAAAGACAATCGCACTCTTCATTGTCTTCCTCTTCTGCCTCCTCCTCGTGACCTCCTTCTGGATTCTGGAGGAAAGCACACCGGCTCATGAGGCATTGCTACCTACTGCACAGCCAACACCCCTGAAAGAGCATCACCTAATCTCTCTGTCGCCTCAGCTCCGAGAAAGGCGCAGGGAATTCTGGAACAATTCCTTCGTGCAACTGTTGCACCAACACAACCTTGCTGCAAATGCTACAAACTGCTGGATCTGCGGGTTGCTCCCGCATGCCACAGGACACTCCATCCCCTTCATCCCTTCTCCTTTCTCAGTTCACGGCTCCTGCCTCGCCTGGTTGATCCTCATGCAAGAGAGCCACAAGGACAACGCCACCTCCAGCCGGACAGTGTCACACTTCTACTCTGGGTTCTGGCTGAACAGAACCGGAAAGACCCCTGCTGCCCTGTGTCCTGCGCTCGCAGGCGCCACCTTCCTCAAAGACATTCCAGCCAAAAAACGAGTCGAAGTACAGGTACTCCACAATCCAGCCAGAACCACCTTCTCTCATCTGCAAAAACAAACTACCGCCACCCTGACTGTGGCTCTGTCTGTTATCAATGTCACCGGTTTTGTGTGCCTAGAAGGCCAGGGAACGCAACTGGTGGGTCACAGCTCCTGCCGGATCACCAGAACATTGGACTCAGTTGACCCCCCTTCCTTTGTTGCTTCTCCGAACATGTACTTTGTGTGTGGCACCAAAGCTTACACCTGGCTCCCGAGAGGTTGGAAAGGTACCTGCTACATTGCCTTCATCCTTCCACCCACATATGTAGCCCCTGCCAACCACCACCGGCAGAGGTGTGCAGATGACATAGAACAAGCCGACTCCACTGGAGCTCAGTTCCTAGATGCAGCAAAGGGACTTGTTCCCCTGTGGGGCCCAATGGCAAACAGCCGTGCTATCCGACACCTGACCCAGGCAGTGGAAACAACGATCAACATCACGGCTGGCATCCTCGCCAACAACACTGCGGAGCTTCAGGCGGTCCGCCTTGTGACCCTCCAAAATCGTCTTGTCCTGGATGTGGTCCTAGCCGACCGAGGAGGAGCATGCCGCATCATCGGATCTAGCTGCTGCACCTACGTGCCAGATAACTCGCCTTCAGTCTACAAAGCCATTGAGCACCTCCACAGACTTTCCTCGGAGGTTCACCAAGAACAAGAAGGATGGTCGCTCGGGAGCTGGTTTTGGGACACTTTGAAGAATTGGGGCTGGAAGTTGTTTTCCTTCGTGCTGATACCTGTTGTGATAATATGTGGTGTTGCTTAGGTATCCAATGTCTGCCCCCTTTGTGCGGCCTTGTTTCTAACTGTATGTGCCCAAAGACTTTGGACTTCCGAAATGAGCACATGAGCCCCCTCTATGAAGTAGAAATACGTGGCCTTATGGGGATAAATCCAAACTGACAAGTTGGCGAGACATGTTAAAAGGGAGGACTGTGGAATTTTAGTTTGCGATCTGAACATCATCTGCGCCAGCTTGTCACCTATGTACTACGTGCACGGCAGCCATTTTAGATATCATGGTCTCCCTGTCCACGATCGATCGCCAGCGCGCCCCTCTGACCCAGCAAGCATCCTCCGCGCACCCTGGCTCCCCCTTCCCCCCCCCCTCATGAGCATGACCCTTCTGCATGACCCTGTCCTTGGGAGTCACGCCAGCGCCTGACCAACACCTCCTCTCCTCCCATGAATGACCCTCTGTTGATAAACCTTCCCACCGCGCTCGATTGTCCACGCGGCATGAATACCACTCCTTTGATGACCCCTTCCCCCGTGTCCAGCTGTCCACACAGGTCCGAGGCCATCGCCTAAGCCGGCAGATATCATTTACTGCCCCTTATTGTATGAGGTCGCTCTCCTTCAAAGGACCCTCTATTGATCCAGGCCTCCCCACCCCCTGTGACATGATCAGGCGCACACATCCTAAGACTCGATGGAACACTCAGCTGCATGATGACCCCCTCCTCTTATCAGCAGGTTGAGGACCTCTATTGTGGAGGTATCTGGGGGTGGGATTGACACGAGGATTACGGGGATGTCTTTTCCTTTATGCCACAATGTTCTGATTGTAATAAAGAAGGGTCACATGCCATAAACCAGTGTATAAGAGGCCAGGCCTCCGAGAGGCTGTTAGAGCACCTCGAGACGATACCTTGTTGTCTGATCTGATGTGTTCTGCTCCGTCGGAATAAAACTTCTGTTTCCTGCCTTCTGGTCTCCGGCGCCTGCCTCATTGATTGGTAAACTTGAATGGTACAGGGGCGGTTAGCGCCGGTCAAATCTTGAGAAAGGTCCTAGCCCTACCTTTTTCTACATGTATGCCATTTGAATGACTGTAGGGATGTTGGACTTCCGCTGTGGTGCCCCGTTTCTCATTGCATTGCTACCGCCGCGGACGTGGATCGCGGTGGCTACCGGGGTACTTGCGGAGTTATCCTAATTGCGGACACGGAAAGTACGCAGGTATCGCGGGGGAGGTTGTTGTTCTCCTGGTCATGTGCGTACGCGGCGGTCGGAGTTTTGTGGGTTCCGTCCGCATGCCTCGGAATCAGGTGTACTTCGACCGCCGCGGACGGGGATTGTTGTGCTCCGTCCGCCGCGGTCGGCGTTTCGGTCACATTTGATCCTAATCGCTAATGCGGTTTTTCCGCGGCCAGGTCCGGAGTATCTTGACACCTTCCACGGCGGACGGAGCACGTTTCCGTCCGCCATCCTAATCGGCCCCATAGTCTGCATCTGCCCAGCTATGTACTACGGACGGCGGCACTGGCTCAAGGACAAACTCAACGAGCTAGGAGTCCGTACCTGCCGGTCAGCGATAGTCCAAGCCTTATGCTCAGCGGACGCCCAACTGATCTGTAGACTAGTAAAATTCCTGGACAGCTTCGCGGAGAAAACAAGGCAAGCTGCTGCTTGCCCGACCCCCATCGAGACTTAAGATCACTGTTGATAGATAAATCTGTATCACACCAAATCCTGCTATGACTGGCCGGACTCCTTGTATCGCAAACCTTTTATAATGTAAACTTTTCTTCTAACTCCTTTCCTTTTCCTATTTATTTCCTTGCTAATATTTTAAGAATTCTGTTTTAAATGCTGTACCATACCATACATTGTAATGGTTTTAATTAACCGAACAATAAAGAAATGTACTTACTTACTTACTCACTTACTATTCATTTCCCTCATTATTTGGCTTTCCGTTTTCCTTGGTATTCGTTATTCTTTATTTTTCCATGTTTATCTTATACTTATTTTTAGCTTCACCTTCTGTTACAGTTATTGCCTAAAGTTACCCAATGCCTATTTTGTTCTATGAGTATGTTTTTTTCTGATTATCATGCCTGAAAATGTTCGTATTATTTCATGGAATGTCAAGAGATTACGCAATCCTGTTAAGAAGCAGAGGGTTCTCACTCACTTGTCTAGGCTGCATAGTAAAATAGTTATGCTTCAGGAGACGCATCTTAATAAAAATGAGATTATGTCCCTTAAAAAGCAATGGGTTGGGCATGTCTTTTGTTCCCAGTCCAAAGATAGGAAAAATGGAGTGATTACTTTGATTCATAAGTCACTTTACCTTGTTGTGGAGAGGGAGGAGAAGGACGCAGAGGGTCAATGGCTTTTATTACATCTCCTTATAAATGATTCCCCCATCTCTTTGCTAAATATCTACGGCCCTACTTGTGTGGATGTACAATTTTGGAAGGATATGTCACACACTCTTCACTCCTGTCCTGATATCAATTTATTGGTGGGTAGGGATTGCAATCAGGTTTTGGTCCTTTCACAGATAGGAAATCCAATGCTAGATACATTCACAACAAAATGCAAAAATGTTTTTTTAATACAATTCACTCGAGGGGTTTGGTAGATGCTTGGAGAATTTCTCATCCTGATACATTAGAGTACACTTTCTATTCCCCTACTCACAAATCCTACTCTAGGAGAGACTACATATTTTTGAGCCCTCCTCTCCTTACTAATTTGACACGCAGATATCAGATCCATTCTCATATCTGATCATGCTCCAGTTCTGATTAGTCTAGATCTCCCCTCCAAATCCTCTCGGTCACGCAGATGGTGCTTTAATAATTATTTACTTAAGGATAATAAATTCCTAGAGCATTTTAAAGAGTTCCTGTCGGAATTCTTCCTTAGGAATGCCTCTCCAGCTATCCCTTTTTTTACTGTATGGGATACTTTCAAAGCTAAAGCCAGAGGGTTTATCATTGAATATGTGGAGGTGAAAAAGAAGCAATTTTCTAAAGATTCTACTTCATTATTAGTTTCTATTAAACATATGGAACATGCATATTTGCATATTTTACATCCAACAGTGAGGATAATCTAAAGAAGTTAGTTCAAGCTAAGCTGTCTTTTAATAAAAAATCAACTGAGGAAGCCTCTGGCACCTTACTCAAGATTCATTCTAAATACTATGGAGGTTATAACAAGGTAGGTAAGCTACTAGCTAATTATTTAAAGATTAAGTCCCAGCATTCAAAGGGCTTCAAAAGTACTGACTCTAACGAAGTGGACCACTTTAAAGATGACAAAATGTTAAACTGTTTTACAGATTTTTATAAGACATTGTATACTACAGAATCCTCTCCCTCTGAGGTGGAGCTGGACTCTTTCTTTGAAACTCTTCCTCCACGCTCCTCTGAACTTCCTGACTGCTCAATTTTAGAAGAAGACCTCTCTCTCTGAACTCAAGTCCGCTCTACTCTTGTTACCAAAGGACAAATCTCCTGGTCCAGACGGATTTACTGCTGAATTTTATTCTTGTTTTTCCCAGCTTTTACTCCCTCACCTTTTATCTGTATTCCAATACTTCTTGTCTTGTGAGGAAGCCCGTGGCTCCTTCTTGGAGGCAATGATATGTTTATTCCCCAAGAACAGTAAGGACCTAATTATCGTCCTATTTCTTTGATTAATCTAGATTGTAAGATTTTTGCTAAAGTCCTTGCTCTTTGAATTAATAAGGTTATTCCTGATTTAAATTGGATATGAACAAACTTGTTTTGTTAAAGGTAGAACCATTGCGGACAACTCCAGAACTTTAAAAAATATTATACATCTTGTTTCCAAGAGCTCTACCCCTCTCGCAGCTATCACTCTGGATGCGGATAAGGCTTTTGACTCTGTTCACTGGCTTTTTATGATGCGTGCCCTTAAATTGCATGGATTCGGTTCTGCTATTCTATCTCTATTAATTTGTTGTATTCTTTGTCCACCACTTTGGTGTTTGTTAATGGCTCTGAATTTTCATATTTCACTCTTCAACGAGGTACTCCTCAAGGTTGCCCCATGTCTCATTTGCTTTTTATTCTGTCTCTTGAACCTTTCCTTCATTCTCTAAGAAAATCTTCTACTTTCCGCATCTTTACTCATAAATCTATTGAAATAAAGTGTACTGCTTACGCAGAAGACATTCTTTTATATATATCTAACCCTTTTACTTCTCTGCCTGCTTTTGTTGATCTTCTGTCTTCTTATACTGCCATCTCTGGTAACAAGTTAAATTTTTCTAAATCTGAGATTCTTCCGCTCAATAAATATTGCCACAGAAGTATGTTTGAGAGGATGGACTTTACAATGAACACTTATTACACTACCTGTTTAGAAATTAGATACTCAGCGTCCATAGCTAAAATTGTTCAATTGAACTTGGATGAGGTTTTATTTAAAATTTCCACCATGATGGAGAAGTGGTCCCCTTTATTCTTTTCCTGGTGAGGTAGGTTGGATCCCTCTAAAATGATGTTGCTGGTAATTAACTTTTATCTTTCCATGTTACTGCTATGACGTCCTTTTAAAATTCTTCAAAAACCTAAATACTATAATGAGTAAATTCCTTGGGAACAATCAGAAAGCTCGTATTTCTCTTTTTACTCTTTCCGCTCCTAAAGACAGAAGTGGAGTAAATTTTCCTAATTTTCGCCAATATCATTCCGCATTTTTGCTTTGCTCTATTTTTCTTCAATGACAATCCTCCAGTGTCAGTGTGGCATAAATTAGAGGAATCAATTATTTATCCTTCCCCCTTCTCTTCACTAGATAACTTGGTCATCCTCTTAACTCCTTTAAATCCCCTACTATTTCATATCTTATATCTATTCTGTACCCGATTCGTAGTAAATCTCGCTCTTCGCTTCAGTTTTTTCAGTTATTTCTAGACTCTTCTATTTTGCACAACAAGTCCATTAAACTTTCCAATCGTACTATTTTCTGGAAAGACTGGATTATCAAAGGTGTGTTACAGGATAGACACTTATTGCATAATGAGCAGTATTTATCTTTCCAGGAACTTCAGTCTAAATACAACTTACCGGTTACATCTCTTTCAAAATTTGAGTCTCTGAGACTGTCTGTAACTCAGCAGCTCTCTCTACTATCTAATATTTCTTCTTCTGTTTCTGATTCTTCTACTCAATTGTTATCTTTTCCCCCTAATGTTAGGGCTTCTCACATCTATAGATTCCTTTTTTCCACTTATCTCCCTGTCCCAAAAGTAATATTAAACTTTTATGGGAAACAGATCTGCAACACGCCTTTCCTACACATACATGGGACTCTGTGTGGACCCAGTTACAACACTTTTTTATTTCAGATACTTTTTTTAACCTCTTTGGCTATATCCAAATTCAATCCTGCCCTATCTCGTAACTGCTGGTCGTCCCAAAACACTCCTGGTACTTTTTTGCATTCCTTTTTCCTTTGCCCTAGCATTTCCATTTTTTGGACAAAAGTTTTCAAGTCTGTTGCCTCAATTTGTTTTTATTAAATTTCCCTTTGATATTATTTATATTTTTTTGGGTAGTTTTTCGACATGCTGGGTGGGTGTATAAAAACTTGGCACTTTTATAGATTTAGCCATTGCTATTGCCTTTCAGGTCCTAACCTCGAATTGGAAGGATGCCTCCAAAGTCTCCTTCCTAGCTTGGTGGAATTTATTATATCAGCATCATAGGCTATATAGAGCCTTTGTAACCACATCTCAGCAGCTTATCTGTAAAGAGGCCTTTTGAGTCCCCGCTCACTAACTATGTTTCTTCTTCTGCACTACTTGCCAGTAATTTTGTTTTGCAGCCACCATGAATTGCTCTGCTTATTCCTACATAAATGGTTTGCATATTCTAGGAATCTTGATTCAGTATTGAGATTCTGTATATCACGTGTCACTGGAAAGTTTTACAAATTTTTACAGTATACAATTGATGATATACTTTTTCTATTCTCTTTTTTCCTTCTCTCCTCTCGCTTCTATTTTCTCTCCTTTTCTTTCTTCTTTCTCTTTCTTCCCCTTTTCTGTTTTTCTCACAACCCCAAAAAAAACGCAAAATCAAAAATTGCTATTTTAAGTATGGTACTCTGCGATTATGTTTTCCATTTATAGTGGTTGTCATCTAGCCGTTTATGCTTAATTCGATTTTTCTCTTTTTCTTTTTCCTGTATAAGTAGTTTTATTTGTCACTAGATGGATTTATATTTTATTCCCAGTAGTATATTTCTGTACCATGTCCTCTCTTCTTGTTCAATAAAGCTTTCTAAACTATAATGAATGAAATCCATAATACTTTATTATTAGATCACTGGTTTATCGGAGAAGTAGATAAGTATTGGGAGCGGGTGCACAGCGGCAAGCCGACTGGGATTTCTGTTCTCAAAGTTCATATACTAATAAACTATGCAATTCATTTCAATTTAAAGTGTAGTTGGGTAGTGTTTCAGTCCCAAATGCACAGCTACTAAGTGGAGTTTACTCATACATGACACATTTACCCTTGCCATCACATTGCTTTCTGGGAGATACTACGAGTTTACAACGGGTGAACAAAAATCCCACACCACAATTGTTTAGGCACAAAAGTTGCGACGCATGCTCCTTTTAAGTAAAGATCTGCATCTGTATTCCGATGTTAACGTGTACACAGAGATAAAAGCACAAAAATGGGAGAAAGTAATGAAGGTAAGTCAGTTCATCAGTGTTTTGGGGTTTCAATAAACAAATATAATGCATAACATCTATAAGCTGTGAATGCGACGCTGTTTAGTAAAGAGAGCTTCCAACACAGTGGATATAAATGAACTGCTTCCCGTTCCAGTATGACGTCTTTTAACAAATGCTGACTTCACAGGCCTCTAAAACTGCATCAGTGCCGTCTTGAGACAGGGATCTTCAGCATTTTACTTGATTTCGCTAGGCACTAAGGGGCAGATTTACAAGCCCCTTGCGCTGCCAGTATGTCACTTTTTATGACGTACTGGCAGCACATTTCTCTGCCCCATATTTACAAGGACAGGAAAAGCCACCCTGCATGGCTTTTCCTGTCCTTGGAAATATGGCCCCTTTAAACGCAGCACTTTGCGTGAAAGGGGCGTTCCATGAATGTTGCTGTGGGTGTTCCCATGCAACACCCATGGAAAAAACAAATTTCCAGATTTATGAGGAATCGTAAACCTGGAAATGCGTAGCTATGCTACGCCACCCTAGGGGTGGTGTAGCAAGGCGCAATGAGGAGAAATGTTTTCATTTCTTTGTGTTTTATTCCTCTTTCAATACGTGCTGCATTCTATAGCACACATTGAAAGAGGATAATGCCTGTAGTATTGTTTTCGTGTAGGAAGGTGCCCCTTCCTGCACAAAAACAATCTCCCCATAACGCAGGCATCCTTGCACCATGGTCCAAGGGTACCTGTGCTGACGCATGGCAGCTGTTTGTGTGCCAGTGCAGGGGAGAGCACAGGAATGCGACATATCATTGTAAATATGTTGCATTCCTGTGCTCTGAAAGTGCCACATCTTGCCGCAGCCAAAGGGCTTGCAGTGCCACGCTGTGGCACTTTCTTGTAGATATTTTTATCTCTTCCAAGACACATATGTGGGTGTCTATCAGCCTACGTGCCTCTTTCTGGTGAGGTTGTATGGTGCAGAAGAACTACCACATTTGTCGAATATCCCCCCTCACAGAAGCTTTTTTGGGGAACACAGATCCTCACAGTGCATAGCATTTGTCTATTCCATCCCAACAAATGCATGCCTGTATAACAATGCCAGCAATTTGCCCAGTAATATAGAGAGTTATCACCTGGGAGATTGAAGGGGAAAGATTCATGAGCGTGGGTGAGGTTTTCCTCACCATGACGTTCCTCTGCCTTAGTTAATGGCTAGAAAACTGAGGTTGTACCTACATTGCTAGGATGAGCAGGGAAGTGCACTGTGGTATGCTTAGGCCGAGGTGTAGGCTAAAGAAACTCCTTCATAACTGGTACAAGATTCTGTAGTTCAGTAGTTATTGCCTGGAGACTTGCATTCCATAGGAGGTGTCTAGGAGTCTTAGAAAACTTTTATTTTCAACATAATCATTTCTGTTCTTTTGTACTGATTGTGCTGTGTTTTTGATCCTGTGTACTGGGGCTCTAAGACACTTAAAACATGTTAAATGTGACTACACTCCTGGTTGACACCTTTAGTTTACCTTTAATTCCCTAGTATATGGTACAAAGTGAACTAAAGCCCTATAAGTTAAATGTTCCTAGTTCGATTGCAGCACATATTTTGCCACCATGGGGCACAGGGTCAGAGCTGATTTGCATAAAGCCCTTATCTAACCCAGGGTGGTGTGGAGTGCAAAAAACGATGGATTTAGGCCCAGATCCTTGTACTGGGGTGAATGTAAGACATTGATCTACATTCTGTCCATCAAATTGTTTTTTGTAATTTTCTCCCTGAGTGTACTGGGGTAGCTCAGACGTGGGTCCCAGAGCCTCCACACCACTGGAGTCAAGCTAGCCGGGCTGATGAGAGGTGTTACCTCGAAACCGGTCCGGTCCTCGGATGCTTGATTCCGGTCTGGGAAAGATATGGCTGTGTAGTTCGGACTGGACTGTTCCCATGGGGCACAGGGTCAGAGCTGATTTGCATAAAGCCATTATCTAACCCAGGGTGGTGTGGAGTGCAAAAAACGATGGATTTAGTCCCAGATCCTTGTACTGGGGTGAATGTAAGACATTGATCTACATTCTGTTCATCAAATTGTTTTTTGTAATTTTCTCCCTGAGTGTACTGGGGTAGCTCAGACGTGGGTCCCAGAGCCTCCACACCACTGGAGTCAAGCTAGCCGGGCTGATGAGAGGTGTTACCTCGAAACCGGTCCGGTCCTCGGATGCTTGATTCCGGTCTGGGAAAGATATGGCTGTGTAGTTCGGACTGGACTGTTCCCATGGGGCACAGGGTCAGAGCTGATTTGCATAAAGCCATTATCTAACCCAGGGTGGTGTGGAGTGCAAAAAACGATGGATTTAGTCCCAGATCCTTGTACTGGGGTGAATGTAAGACATTGATCTACATTCTGTCCATCAAATTGTTTTTTGTAATTTTCTCCCTGAGTGTACTGGGGTAGCTCAGACGTGGGTCCCAGAGCCTCCACACCACTGGAGTCAAGCTAGCCGGGCTGATGAGAGGTGTTACCTCGAAACCGGTCCGGTCCTCGGATGCTTGATTCCGGTCTGGGAAAGATATGGCTGTGTAGTTCGGACTGGACTGTTCCCATGGGGCACAGGGTCAGAGCTGATTTGCATAAAGCCATTATCTTACCCAGGGTGGTGTGGAGTGCAATAAACGATGGATTTAGGCCCAGATCCTTGTACTGGGGTGAATGTAAGACATTGATCTACATTCTGTCCATCAAATTGTTTTTTGTAATTTTTACCACTAAAGTGAAAGCAGAAAACATGACTGCAGGCCTGCCACTAGTAGCCTCGCTGAGCAGGTTTAACCTGCATATCCACCCTCTCAAAATAACCCTTTTGACAAGCCTAAATCTTCCTTTTAAATATTAATAAGCCACCCTTAAGTTAGCCTTAAGTGTCCATAAAGCAGGCTGCATCGTATTTAAGAGTTTCCTACTTACTTACTGCCCGTTATGCCGACTGGCATGCAGGGCAGCACAAAGGACTTCTAATTGTGTCTGTCTTGGGCAAGTTTCTGTATGGTTCACTATCTGTGGTTCAATGTCTTCATTTTTGTTTACACAGTTCGCTTGCAGGTGTTCTTCCTCTCTTCCGTTTGCCTTCTGGGGTTTAGTGAAGAGTTGTGATTCATACAAGAATGTGGGCAGAATAGAGCCCTGGTAAAGCCTCACATTGATATTGGTGCTCTCCTGTGATGACCTCCAGACATTGTTCAGCATCCTGAAGTTATTCATGGCCTTGCTCAGTCTCCTCTTGTTGTCCCTGCTTGCCCCTCTATCCTGTCTGAAAGTATTGCTGTTGGTGAACTCTTCAGTCATGGCTAGATCCTCTCCATCTACCTTGATAGGTGAAGGGTTCGGTCTGTTGAGTTCTGATATTTTGTGTTGATCTCCAGATTAATTTGCTGTGCGTCGATGATGAGGTGAGCTGCCTTTAAATGCTAGTGTGTGTGAGAGAGCAAGGTCATATCATCTGCATAGTCAAGGTCCTCCAGTGTAGAGAATAAGGTCCATCTGATGCATCTGCTTGGTCTTCAGTTGTGAGCTGCATTACCCATTCAGTGAATAGGTTGAAGAGCAACGCTGCCATCATTAATCTCTGTCTCACACTTCATTTGTCTTTGAAGCTATACTCATATCTCCCACCTTGCAGATAAAATTATCAAAAAAGCTCTTGATGAGGAGATATATCTGCCTCAGTTTGCCACGGGCTCTTAGTATACTCTGGAGGTTTTCACAGTGGATACTGTCAAAGGATTTCTCACTGTCAATGAAGTTAATAGATAATTGTCTCTGCTACTACGTTCACTGCTCTATGATGTTGCATAAAGTAAGAATCTGATCAACATATTTTCTGCCCTTGTAGAACTCAGTGGGTTCTTAACTGATTTGTCCATGCTATTAGATATGCACTGTATAATGGTTTTCATTAAGCTTTAACTCGGGATTGACAGAACGGTAATTCCACAGCAGTTGTTATAGTTGGTTAATGCTCCCTTCTTTAGAATCCTGACAAATCAGCTATTGGTTACAGTCATCTGGCACTTTTGTTCCCTCCCAAATCAACAGCGGTTGGAGGTTTTTGGATGATGTTACAAGGGCTGCTTTGAACATTTCCTCATTGAAGTTGTCTTGGCCAGGAGCTTTTCCATTCTTGAGAGACCAGATGGAGACCAGATGGTAGTGACAATTTCTTCTTTCTGTGGTAGGGCAGTGTTCACATCCAAGTCTTTCTCTGCTTCTTGGATGCCCACTTCACTTGTTGGTGCTAGTGGGTTTGAGAATTCTTTGATGTGCTTGGCCCAGTCTGCTTCCTGCTCTGTCTCTGTAGTGAGTAGTCTGCCTTACTTGTCCATGAAAATGGTGCTGTTGTTGCAAAATATTTACTACTTATTATCTTCATGATCTTGAAGACCTTCCCTGATTCTCCTCTACTGTCTGTCTCCTCTGCTTGCTGCAAGGTTATTCATGTGTGCATGCTTGTCTGCCCTTGTCATTCTTTTTAATGCTCTGTTTGTTTCTGTATTCTATTGCTTATATGTCTCCCGCAGCCCCTCCTGTCTTCAATAGCTTGCCATGTGTCTTGTCTTATCCATTATTTCCTATTCCTTGTCTTGGTCCCCAGGCATTTTTATTTACTGTTTTTCACATATATTGAAGAGACCAGTTCCTATTTCTTGTTGACTGTATCTGCAGCTGGCTCAAACTGATACTGATACTGTAAAAGTTTAAAGTAAAACATGCCCTTACAGTAAACAAGGCCTAAAAAGCTATTTTCACTGTAGCAGGGTTAGCTGGTTCATAGGAAACCATTGGGAGTTAATGCTAAATATTAAATAATGTTTTTTTCTGCCTAGAAACCAGATAAAAGGTTATCTTTTAGACTTTTATAAAATACTTATTAAAAATTCAATTCACTAGCAAAGTAAGATTTGTAGAAAATATTTTACAAACTGTACTTTTAAAAAGTTACCTTTAGCCTGCCTAAAGCCTTTAGAAGCCAATTTGCCTGATCTTTAAAGTCACCCACAAGCTAAATGTCTCCTTGTTTAGGTGTGAAATGCCTCCCAGAACAAAGACAAAAGGCACATGTGCGTGGAGGTGTCCTGTTCCCCTGAGAGGATGCCCATCTGGGCAGTGCCCTGGAACTTATCTTGAAAGGGGCTGCCCTGAAACACATCTGGGGCTGCTCCATCAAATGTGCTGCTAGCAGCCAGGCACCAATATACCAGTGGGGGAGGAGCTGCCCAGAACTGTTTTTGAGTGATCATAGGGGAGAGTTTGCTCATTTCCCTGCCCACCCCTCTTGAGTGGGCACAGGTGGTCTGCACAAGGGAAAAAACTGGTTTTGACATTACGGTTTTAGGTAGAGAGGGGCCCAGTTGGATTGTTTGTGGTAGGACATACCGGAACTGCTAAAAAAGTAGATGAAGGTTACCTCTGGGAAGCATTTCCTTATTGGCCAGTGAGGGGCCAGGATGCACCCCCACCCACAGACTAGGCATAAAAATGGCACCCATGGGAACATTCTAGTATAACATTTTTGGAGCTTTTAAAGACAGGACGACTGCACCTGCTGTTGTGACCTGTGAGGATAACCCTAAAGGCTGGGCATACTCACACTTGTATCCTGGACAAAGAAGTAGACTTCAAGGGTCAGTTGGCTGACCCCCAGTTAAGCTAAAAGCTACTAGAATCCCTCTTTCCTGAAGAGCTCACCAGAGCAGTTTTATCTGGACCTGCCCTAAACTGTACTGGTCAATCAATCAATCAATAAAGGATTTATAAAGCGCGCTACTCACTCGTGAGGATTTCAAGGTGGTGGGGGGGGGCAGGAGGGGGGGGGGTGCAGCTCCGGTTCAGTCGAAGAGGCAGGTCTTGAGTTTCTTCCTGAAGGTGTGCAGGGTGGGGGAGCGTCTGATGTTGACAGGGAGCTAGTTTCAGGCTTTGGCTGCGACTTAGGAGAAACCTCTTCCGCCTGCTCTGGTCCTGCGGATGAGGGGGTTCTCTGCAAGGGCAAAGTCTGCGGAGCGGAGGTTCCTCTTGGGTACATGGAAGGAGACTCTCTGGTTGAGGTATTTGGGTCAGATGTTGTGGAGGGATTTGTAGGTGTGGGTGAACAGTTTGACGGTTACTCTCTTCTCAACGTGGAGCCAGTGGAGGTCTCATAGGTGTTGGGTCATGTGTTTGTGCCGCGGTGTTCCAAGGACGAGTCTGGCTGTGGTGTTCTGGATTGCTTGGAGCATGTGAAGGAGAGTTCTGTTAATTCCAGCGTAGAGGGCGTTTCTGTAGTCCAGTCTGCTGGTTATGAGAGCGTGGGTAATGGTTTTTCTGCATTCGGCAGGGGAGTATTCATTTGAAGGGCTTGCAGAGGATCCGAAGGCAGTTGTAGCTGGTGGAGGCAATGGAGTTGATCTGGGGAGTCATGGTGAGGTTCCGTGCGTGGTCTGTCAGGGTGGCCGGACTCCAGAGGGCAGAGGGCCACCAGGTGTCGTCCCAGGCGGAGGTGTTCTTCTACAGGGAGGGGATGAGCTGGGTGTCGTCAGCTTATGATACTTTGCTGAGCTTGTGCTGTCTGGCGATGGCAGTGAGGGGGGCCAAGTAGATGTTGAAGAGCTTGGGGCTGACCGATGATCCATGGGGTACTCTGCAGTTGATCTCTGTGGGTTCAGAGAGGTATGGAGGGAGTCTGCTCCTCTGGGTTCTGCCGGAGAGGAAGGAACGGATCCAGGAGAGGGCGGTTCCCCGTATCCCAGCATCAAGTAGTGGCTGCAAGAGTGCGATGTGATATGGTGTCGAAGGCTGCGGAGAGGTCTGTAGGATGAGGGCTGCGGTGTGTCCCTGGTCGAGTAGCATGCGGATGTCATCGGTGGTAGCTAGTGGCTTCATTGGAGTTCTGACCCCCATGTGCTGTTCCTGACATCCTGGAATACTTGACCTGTGTTACAGTATACTGCGCCTGGCCAAACTGCAAGAGCTGGGACTCAGAAACATTTTGCCAACGTTTCCTCTGTAGGACTTGCTCCCAGCTTACAGGTTGCCCTGTCACAGTCTTTTCGGTGACCACCTTTTCTAAAGGTAACTCTTTGTCTGGCACCAACCTGGTCCCTTGCATCCAGCATGTGCTCCATTGAGGTTGGCCATAAAAAATACCTTTGTCTATCATGACCATTTGCCAGCGGTTGTTGCTTTGTGCTTTTTGGCACTATTTTTATTTAAAACTTTAAACATTTCTTATTTCAAGTTACCCCTATTGGATATTTGTCATTTTGGTGTCATTTTGTTCATTAAAATATTCCCTATTTGTTTATAAATTGGAGTAACATTTTTAAAGTGTTGTGTTTTTTAAATTTTTACCTGTTTTGGCTTTACACATTTTACATTTTTAAGCCTGTCTCTCTGGGCCATAGCTACCAGGTGTTGCGGTCAGGTTAAATTAATGAAACATTTAGTGGACCTAGAATGTTGCCATTATTACTTGTGGTGGACTACCATCCACTCCAACTAATAATAGAAATCATTTTTCTTACAAGAAGGAAGACTACTGGCTGGCCCACAGATCTTTAGATGTTTTCTTCTATCCTATTGTGAATCACTGGAGCAAGCAAATCAATAGGGTTCCATCATTGATGTGGGAGAGGATATGCTTATTGAGGAGGGTGAGAGGGGACAAGATTCAGATTCAATTCAAGGAAGAGTCTTTGTCTCCTTTATCCAAGAGACCTTCACCTTCACTCTTTCAGTGCTTCTTTCCTCCATCTCTAATGCATTAACAGAGTCTGCGACCTCATGCCACACAGCTGTATTCTCAGCTCCACTGAGGGTGGTGTGGTGGTAGACCAAGTGTTCCCTGTGTGGTCTACAACACATGTAACTACATGGTGATTTAATGTTCTTTCCTTATTTACAGCCCTGATGATGTCCCGGATGTGGACGAAATGCGTTGGCTGTTAACTATGTAAAAAATAATTTTCTTTTTGGAAGCTGATTGACATTGGCATATGGTCTGAATAAAGAAAACAAACTATACAATATACGCCTGGAAGATTGCTTTTGGGACTTATTGTTGAAATGGAAATGTGCAATTTGAGTCACAACAATTTATTGTGTATTTTTCACACTCCTCCTGTATTTTGATTTATGTATCATAAACAGGGGTTATTGACGATGTCCCTCTAGGAAGTTGAGCGTGACCATATAGCATTAATAATTAAGTACACTATTTTATTGGATGGCTCTTCAGTGCACAAAGCAGTAGACCCTACATCGTCTAGTCGTAGAGTATTTGCATCCAAAATAGGGATTCTGCTGTCATACGTTTTCATGGGTGAAGAAATGGTTGGTTTTCATGGGTGTAGAAATGGGTGGATTTCATGGGTGTAGAAATGGTTGTTTTTCATGGGTGAAGAAATGGGTGGATTTCATGGGTGTAGAAATGGTTGTTTTTCATGGGTGAAGAAATGGGTGGTTTTCTTGGGTGTTGAAATGTGTGGTTTTCATGGGTGTAGGGAGAAAGAGGATTGCAG
Source organism: Lissotriton vulgaris (assembly GCF_964263255.1). Classification (NCBI taxonomy): domain Eukaryota; kingdom Metazoa; phylum Chordata; class Amphibia; order Caudata; family Salamandridae; genus Lissotriton; species Lissotriton vulgaris. The sequence continues at coordinate 447,331,602 of NC_141689.1, forward strand.
ATTTAGCAATTTGGTGGATATGGTGTACTAATGCAATTGGTGTTGATTGTGAAGCCTAAGGAACGCGTTGATGAAGATGGTGCGACAGAGATATCAGGGAAGCTTAGTTTGGTGAGCAGTAAGGGTGCAGAGGTGAAGACAGGAAGGGGGAGTTTGTTGAGTAGTTCAGAGTCCAATTTACTCCTGAATCTGGATAAGATTTGTATGACCTTGTTTCTGGGAGTTCACAGCTCTGAATGACCGATCTTATGAGGATGTTTTTATTGATGATAACCTTTATTGCACAATATACCCAAATCAAAAGAAAATGGCATTTGGGCATTCGCAGCAGATCCCCTCCTCCAAAATCCCACACTCTGTCACAATCAACACAAAAAATGTACCGCCAAGGCCCACACACTTTCACGTTCTAGTGTACAATGGAGGGACATACGTGGTCAACGTCTGGCAGGAGAAGCGCGAAATCCGCCTCACTGCCCGAAAAAAAGAAATTATGAAAGGAGCCATTAAAAAAACGTTAACACCTCTAGCCAGGCTGAAGTGGGATCGTGCAGACGTGATGTGACGTGATGGCGCATGCAAGAGCAGCCTTGCAAAAATACATTTTGCTCTGCGCGCTGTCTTTTGCAAATGGGAGACCTTTCAAAGAGCGTTGGCCTCTCAATGCAACTACGGCACAGTTTTATGCTCACTATTTCCCGCAGGTAGGAACTGGTGGTACCTGCCGGCACGAAAACTCGGGAGTTAGCAGTATGACGCTCATGTAGTAACAGGCAGAATTGCAAAACCGAGTGGAAATTTGGAGCAGTGTGGTTTTTGAGCATACGTTGTAATGTTCTGAACTCCAACCCTTCAAACAATAAGAAGTCATAAATACAAGATGCAAAGATGTCCTGTCTAAAGTTGTCTCAACCACTGTTCTCGATATTTTTTCTCTAAAAAAATATTGTTTTTCGAATTTAAGAATATGTGCAATCACCGATTCTTTTGGAAAAGGATTGTTGCCTAATATATAAGAGACTACATTGAAATTAAATCCAAGTACAAAGTAAATCAACGTAACAAAAATATTTCAATATTAATAAAATGACAACAATTAAGGATGTAAAATCGATTCTGCCTGGCAGATAATAATGGTGACAAGGAGAATCTTTGTTTTGTCTCTTTAAGGATGTCAAACGTGTCTGTCAGCAGTCCATGAATGCTTTCGTGCAATCAAACTCAAGTACAGTGACTCCAACCTGTGTTTGAAAATTGACCGTCAATAGTTTCCAGCAACACTGAGGATAAATAAGTTTAATTAACATGATGTAATGCTGTGGGCCCCAAACCTTGGGATGATGAGTTATTCTAGTATTTTATTCGATTTTATATTCAACGGTTACAGAGTAGCATTATTCAGAGAGATAGGGATAAAGTTAGCACACTTACTGTATTTTCAATCCATCTGTCTTAGAAAATTCAGAAAAGCCTCGTCTCTCCTGCTTTGTTACATCGGCGAAGCCTCCATGGAGGCCACAATAAATATGAATTCCACGCAACTTAACAGCAGGGACCACATTTGCTACTGTTGGGCAAACTGGGTCAGCTACAAAATATTCACAAGCTCCAATAAAGCCCCAGAACTTTAGTCAAACCATCCTACCAAAATAGCAAATTTGAGGTGCCAGATGGACATCTTTCTATGAAAACCGAAGATTTTTGTAATTATTATTTTTATATTTCTACAGAAGGGATAAAGGGAGCAGAAAAAACTACACAATCACGTTCTTGTTCAGAGACAAATTCATACATTATTGCTTCATAAGTTCATACATTCATAATCACCAGCCATGATCATTATTAGTTCGTTAGCAGTGGAAGAACATTTTTAAATAATAAGATACTCCTCATCTTCGACCATCTGTTTACATTTTGCCAAAGCCCCTCTTGTCTTTGCTATCTGATAGTCCATTTTGTTGGCTCAGATAACTTTCCTCCACTGTTAACCATAAGAAGGTTAGGTACTAAATTACATTTCCATATCTTTGCCTTCAGTAATTTTGCAATGGATACACAAGAAACCCAATCGTCTACCCTGGTGCCATATAAAATTTAACAGAGTGTCAGTTCGACCAAGAATAATTGTATTTTATTTTTGAAGAAATGGCGGGCCAAAAATCCTTCAAGTTTGGGCAGCAGACAGACATATACATTACATCAGTGACTGCAAGGGCATTGTGGACAGGTCGTCAGTTTGTTGTGCTGCTTGGTAAGTGTAACCAGAGTGATGTAAAAGTCATATATAACGGGAGAGTGTGATATACTTGGCTTCTTAGCCTAGCTAGCGTAATGGTTTTAAGAATGTGGTGCATCCTTGTGTTTCCCTCTGCGATGGCGCTAAGTTTAACAACTTAGCGCCAACGCAGGCACCCTTGCAGAGTGCAAGGGTGTCTGTGTGCAGGGGAGGATTCTGTATGTGTAGGAAGGTGTCCCTTCCTGCACCTAAACAATCCTAAAATGCCATTTTGTAACTTTCATGTGTGCTGCTTCGTTCAGCACACATGAAAATTATAAAATGGATTTTTTTTAAAAGGTTTGTTCATGAACAGGAAGGGATGCCTTCCTCTACATAAACAAACCATGGCATTTTGCTTTTCCCATGTGTGCTGCACAGGGCATAACTTCCAATGCTGCTAAGTACTAACAGGGCACATTACAAATTGTCGATTCTCAGGTGATCACAAACTTACCTGCGCAATGAATATTAATTGGGCAGGTCACAATTTTTGACCCATTATGATGGGCTAAAATTCAAGGATGGAGGCTTGCAATGGACAGCAGACTTGCATTCGAAATCCCAAACAGTAAACATCTCAATTCCCAAATGGTAATTCAAAAGCATCCTGTGCCCCTTAATGGGACAAGTGTTGCTTAAATAAATGTTTCACATTTGGGAAGACATTAGGAAAAGTAGACAGTGGTTTTCTGGACTAGTTCCTGCAACCCCCTAGGGTTGCAGACACAGTTACCTTTGGGGAAGTTGTTCCATAGGGACCTCTTCCCCATCGCGAATCAGATACCACCCCTTTGTAGTCACTGTCGTGCCTTCCCCTTAATTACCACAGGAGCCAGGAGCAGGTTGCAACATGACCTTTATTCTATCATGCCTGCTCATAACTAAACTTCCCATTCCCCGTTTCCTGCTCCTCCCTTTCCTGTTCCTCCCACGAGTCTATCCCCAAACACTAGACTGCTGTACACGACATGACATCTCCCCCTTTCTTAACAAAATAGTCATCTTCAACATGTTCGTAGTTTCTTGACTGTCCACACAGGTCTGTGGGAGTCCGCATGGGTCATAGACACATTGCCGTTCCAGGCTTAGACTCAGTCAGCTTCTCAGGTGCTGGCAAGGTGTAATCTATTGGGGCACTGCTTTGTTCGAGCTGCTGTCGGCTGCCTCGACAAGAATATCCTTGACTGCGGGAGCGTGCCTTTGAAAGGATGAGGTATTGTGTGTGGTCTTCTGGTTCTCAGATTCGTTGCGGGTTTCAGTAGTCTCCCGGGTCATCCACTTATTTACAGATTCTGACGCGATTGTGGCTGCTTTGTGTGAGATGACGGTTGGTGGCTCAGCTCGATAGCGGCAATCTGTTTTCCTTGGTAGTTCTCGTTCGACTGGCGCTCGATCTCCTTCAGGAGTGGACGGTGTTCTGGTTCTCTTCTGAGCATCTGTACGAGACCTTACTTTCTTCTGTCCCTTCCAGTCAGGGGCGGCACTGTCCTCTTGTTCCGAGTCGTGCATGCCAGTCAGCAGGGCACTGTCTGACATGGGTGATCCGGTTTGATCTCGGGACTCATTTGTAATACCAGTCAGCAAGGCACTGTCTGACATGGGTGACCCGGTTTGGTCTCGGGACTCGTTTGTTGACTCTGTTTGTCTCTCCCACTCCCACTCGCTTTTTGGGACTGGTGGACTCTTTGATCATCCGGGCATGTGCATGTTTCTTCCTTATCCACCCATTTTGCCTTCCTTGCTGAGTGGCATGGTATTCCTTTCTCACCGGGTGAGTGCTGTCTCGTATCTCTGGTTTCCTTCTGCGAGCGCGTTCAGTCAGTCTCGCAGACCCCTTCAGGGGTGTCGGTATATTCTTTATATCGTGACGTAACCGTGACTGACATAATGTGTGGTGTTGTGGGGTGATCAGATATTTTGGGTCCTTGACGTGGGATGTGCTGCTCTGGACAGGGAGAATGTTCTCTGATTCTATCACGCGCTTTGGTGATTGGTGCCATGAGCATTGTGAGGACCTTGACTCACTTGACTCAGTTGATCGGAATGACCGTACAGACATGTTTCCTGAATTGGAGGAGCCTCTTGCCGACCTTGACTCGGTTGATCGGGATGACCGTACAGAAATGTTTCCTGAATTGGAGGAGCTTCTTGCCGGTTTCCCCCGAGGACGTTTCTTTGAGGGCTGTTTGACTGATACATGTCTTGAGCTGGTGGTCTGTGATGATATGCTCCTGGAGTCGGAGTCATCGGAGTCATCTGTAAGACCGTTTGGCTTTTGCGGTGTCGTTTGTAGTATTGCTGTGAATGTGTTATTTGCTAACCACACATTTATTTCCTTGGTCTGGTCGTGGAGCGTTTGGTCACTGTCTCTCTAACGTGATGTTAACTGTCTCTCTCCAGTTTTCTCGTCGTTGTTGTTGTTGTGGGTGCCTTTGGCGCACGTGCTTATCTCTTTCCGGCGCCTCAGTGGCGTACCACACTTCATGTGATTTGTTTCTTCCTCCCGTTTGTTGGGTGTACTAATGGCAGTGACGTTTGTGTAATGAGTCTCCCTGCTTGGTGCTTCTTCAGAAGCGTCTACGACATTTGGTGGGCAGTGGGGTGCTCGACTGTGTTCATGTGCCGGTGTCCGGAGTTGGTGTGACTTGTCCACTCGTCTGTATTTGGTCCTTTCCGCATGTCCACTGAGCAGACTGTCATCTGTCTCACTTGAGGCTTCATCCGGATATTGTGTGGTGTCTGTTGAATGATTTAGGGAAGATGTATCAGTGAGGCTGTTGTTGGCATCCTTCCCTGCCTTTTGTATTGTTAACTCTGGGTGTTTTACGTCACTTGGTTTCTTCCGCTGTCTTGTCATTATGCTGCCTTCGCCCCCCCTCTTTCTGGTTTTGTTTGTAGCTTGGGCTTTTCCCACAGACGTGAGAGACATCTCCATTCCTGCGTCTTCGTGACTTGTGGTCAGGTGCCATTCTTTTGCTGATTGTCTTGCTTTGACTCGCTCTCCAACGTCAGCCCTCCTGATGATTTCTTGTAGCGAGAACCGCCCTTGAAGGATCTTGCGTTTTGTTTCAGGTTTTGAGCAACCTTCAATTACCCGGAGACGAATTGCTTCCTCATCTGTAAATTTGTTGAAATGGCACTGGTGCACTAGACTTTGTAGCCTTATTATGAAGTTTGGTAGTGATTCTCCGGGTTCCTGCCGTGCTGCATTGAAGGCGATGCGCTCGTGATCCACACTCTCCTGTGTGTTGAAGTGAGTGCGTAGCGTCTCTTTGAGGGTTCTATATGTCTCTGTGTCCTTTGCTGAGAACGTCCTGATTAGACGTCGACCTTCGTGACCCACCAGCCGAAGTAGTAACAGTAAGCGGTTGCTATCTCTTCCCTCTCCGGTTGTTTCAAGAAATGCATCTAATGATTCTAGCCACCTAGTCCATCTAGAACCCAGACTTTGGTCTTTGGTCTGTGCCACTGGGGGTGGCACCTCAATGTAGATATTGGGTTTGTGTTTTCCTTTTCTCACTGACATGGCAGAGGAGAGTCCTAGTATGCTACCGTCACGAAACTGTTCCCTTGTGCCTTCCACGTTGTTCTAGAATTCTCTGCAGTCGTGATCTTATGTACACTTATTTCCTCCTTGAGTTTAATCGCTTGCTTTCACTTAGCGCTGGCACTTACTCTGAAGCCGGGACTCGTTTATGCCTGTTACATTCCGGACTTGCAGTTGCTCGGGCTTGTTGTGCCTGAGGCTTGTATGAGCTGGTGCTTGTTGCCTTAGCGCTTGGTATTGGCTTGAGTGTTGCATGCGTGACTTGTGTTTATCTGCGTTGTTTGTAATTGCGCCTTGCATTCGCTTGTACTTGTCTCGTTGAATATCTTGCACTTGAGATTGTAAGTTTGTCAATGTCCATTCATTTACCTTTGCCAGCGTTCGATGTGTTACGTTGTCGTTGGCTTGTGCTTCTTGTGTTTAAGTTTGCACTTGCTTGTGCTTGCTATGTTCAGAATTTGTATTTGCTCGTGTTCGTTGCATTTAAGGCTTGTATTTGCTTGGGTTTGTTGCTTCACAATTTGCCTCGCAGTTGCCAATGCTTGGTTTTTTTTTCTTTCTTACAGTCGCCACTGCTTGTTTTGATCCAATCTGCCAATGCTTGTTTCCACCTCAGCCTGCCTGACCTCAAAATGGCTGCTCTGGATGCTTAACAGGGTTTAGGACAAAACCCGCCTGACTCCAAGATGGCCGCCCGGAAATCTCACTCTCCACGAGATTTGAGATACATTCAGTCTCCAGCTCACCGAGTCACACCAGACACTCACCGGGAGCTGCTTACATGCCCAGCAGGTCTTGTACAGCGCAGTCCACGCTCTTTGGCCACTTTCCACCCTGCAGGTAAGCCAGGGGTAAATTCCCGACGTCTTTCTCTTGTCCACGTGCCGTCCCTCACGCATCAGGGGTGAGCCCCGATGTCGGCAAAATCAGCGCTTTTCTTCCGGCGCCTCCACAGGGGTCCCTCGCTTCTCTGGACACCCCTCACTCCTCGGGGCGCTTCAGGAGGGCTGGGGTGGGCTCCTAGTTTCCTCTTTGACCTCATTTGTATTCATGGTGCACTTGCGCTGTTTTGGCGCGAACCAGCGCTCTCGGGGCTATGGTTGCAGCGCTCAGCCACGCTGGTCATGCGGGGTCTCTACACGATCCCCTGATCGTGGGGCCACTCGTTTACAGCTGGCCTCAGTCTATGGGCGGCGGCTTCGTGGGGCACACGGGTCGCGACGGCGACCACGTCCTTGCTGGTGCCTGGGACAGGGATTCTTTCCAGCTGCAGTGTTTGTAAATTGCACCGCTTGTCTATCTTGCGAGTTCCTCAGCGCTCCACGCAGCTTTCCAGCCACGGAGCTTCGGACCAGGCTGACTCACCCTCTCATTTGCAATCGGTGCAGCTGCTTGTCGGGTGCTTCCCGATTTTCGCGCCGTTTCCGCGTGGATTTCCACTTTGGCCACACTTCTGGCTGGTTTAGGCGTCGCACGCCGGGTGCCTTCTTCACTTAGGCAGGCAGCTTGGTGGAGTCCGCCGGACACCGCTTTGGGCAGCAGGGGCAGCGTGTGAGTCCTTCGGTTTTCGCGCTCCACACGCGCCACGCTGGCACAGGCTGCAGGCTCTCTGTTCATGGCCGCTTACAGGCGGCAGGGGTTTATAGGCACTGTGGGCTTAAGTACTTATCCCACCCTCGTCGCCATTGTCGTGCCTTCCCCTTAATTACCACAGGAGCCAGGAGCAGGTTGCAACATGACCTTTATTCTATCATGCCTGCTCATAACTAAACTTCCCATTCCCCGTTTCCTGCTCCTCCCTTTCCTGTTCCTCCCACGAGTCTATCCCCAAACACTAGACTGCTGTACACGACATGACAGTCACAAGCCATTGATAGATTTCATCACAAAACATTGATACAACCCTTTCCTAATTGCAGGTAGGTGGAGGAGCCCCTTTCATGCACCCTCCTATTTGCGATTAAGACACGGTTGCAAACCCCTTTTACAAGCCATAAGGACTTTTACGACTCATAAAATGGCTTTTCTAAATATGTGATTTTGTGAATTGCAGGTATTGCGCCTGAAAAAAATATCTTTGTATATCGCCCCCCTCCCCCTGTTTCTCTGCTTTGATCACTCAATATTAAAGCTTTTATTTTTTACAACATATATGGGCCTCACTTACAATGAATTATAGCAGCACAGTGCCGTAAGCCATTTGGCTGTGCCACGCCACGTTAATTCTGAAGCACAGGGATGTGTCATATCTACAACGATATTAAAGATCCCTTTGCTCTCCCGTGCACTGGCAAACAATTTGCTGCCATGCACCGACACAGGCACCCTTGCACCATAGTGCAATGGTGCCGGCGTGAAGGAGAATGGTTGTTTATGTGCAGGAAGGTGTCCCTTCCTGCACTTAAGCAATCTGAAATGGCGTTTTTAAACTTCCTTGTGTGCTGCTTAATACAGCACACATAGAAGTTGAAAAACTGCATTTTTTCCAATGATTGTTTATGGGCAGGAAGGTAAACTTTCCTACCCATAAACAATCACACAAGTGTGATTTCCTCATTCTATGTGTGCTGCAATATGCAGCACCCGTAGAAATGGGGAAAAAACATGGAGAAATGAAAACATTTCTCCTCTTTGCGCCTCCCAACATCTCCCATGGGAAGGTATAGCGGCATTCTGACGCATTTCCAGGTTTATGATTTCTTGTGAAGCTGGAAATGTGCCAGAAGCCATGGGTATTGTTTGGGAACACCCACAGCAACACCCATGGCACGCGTGGGAACTCCCACAGCAACACACATGGCCTGCCCCTTTCATGCAAAGTGTTGTGTGTAATGGGCCATATTTACAAGGACACGAAAAGCCACGTAGGGTGCCTTTACGTGTCCTTGTAAATATGTGGCAGAAGGTTGCGCCCCTGATGCATCACAAAAAGTGGCAAATAAGCCCCATTGCATTTCTCTTCATTTATTATGTCTCTTGGATGTAAAGTGATTTGTGAAATGCTTTACATTAGCTTTCTAAGTTAATACTGAGCACAAGTAAGTGACCATGATTATCTGTTCAAGCATGAATAACTTTGCACGCATCTAATTGTTGAGTAAGGCCTCTAAGCTAATAAAGTTGGCTTCTTCTCTCTCCCAATATTTTCTGTGCTTCTAAATTCTGCTTTCTTTTTATAATGGCATTAGATTGATTTTGAATTTTCAAAACTACACTTTTTTGAAGCCATCTGAGATTTGCTCTTAACCACGAATTACGGCTATTATTGTTTAAATGCTACTGCTGCAGTCTTTAATTGGCATACTGCTCAGGCTGATACGATTAATACAAATGACTGTTTTAGAAGGCTGCAAAACCAAATAGATTAGAATATTAGCTTTTATTGGAGGATTTTTACCAGCCAAACCACAATCTATATTGAGACATAATTACATGAATATCTGTGATGCAATGTCCTTTAAATATTTGCATATTTTACTGTAGGCAGACTTTTAGAAATGTATAGCTGATGCACGCGGTTGTCCTAGAGAGATAATACGCACAACAGCAGATTGTGACAGCTGTTATCAAAAGTTAAGACAACACACCAGCGTCCAACCAAACACACTAGTGTCCAGCCAAATTGGTTCTAACCTGGTGTGATGGTCCAGTGTTAGCTGCCCTTCCAGACTGCCTACCCTGATTATCCATAGGCCTTCCTCTCAGGTCTCTGGGGCGATACCCTGGGACCTTTTTATGCCATGTGTGCCTGCTCTGTATTTTACTTGTTCATATGACCTTCTCGAATGGATAAAGAAGTGGTGGAAGGAGTTGGGCGTAAAGGTTTGCGTGACATAACTTTAAATTGTACATGGTTTGCTAAAAGGAGATAATTTTTATGTAGGGCCTGGTTTATAAACCTTTTTATATGAGTAGCTATGAGTTCCCCAAGAATAATAGAGCCCTATCCACAAATCTTTTTTGAGAGTAAGTGAACCTCTGTAAGTGTGAATTAGTTTCTATGAGTAGTTGAATTTTACTCAAGGCTTAGGTGCGACTTTCTTGTGAATTTACAGTTTCATGTGATTTTTATTCAAGTATCTGGTTCACAATTTTTTTTTCTGTGAGTAATATGTTGATACTCGCACTAGTCCAACTTTATATATAGAATTATAGATAGGTAACAGTGAATTATGGGGATGTATTTCACAGAGGCGTTCTGAGTGACCTCAAATAGACAACGAAAGCAAAGCTCATGTTGTCTATGATGTCACTCAGAACCTCGAGGTAAAAACATCAACATATTTCCCTTTTTACCCATTTATGATTTTATGCTGTGTTTGGACCAGAAAATGCCCCTACCTTTAACTGCTGCACAGGGGCTGAGGATAATGGGAGAGCTACACATAACATGCCCTCTCCTCCCAGACACAAATGTGGAAAAAAAATATCTTGAGCAAACACAAGGAGATGATGGAGGGAGCTCTGAAACTTTTCAGACACTCACCCGCAGTCACAGATCTGGGTTTAATCCATCATCGTTCTTTAGCTCACTTCACCACCCCAGATCAGACCCAGCCATAAGCAAATCAGTCTTGAACCTGTTCCTCATGGGAACAGCCCATACTGCCAAGCCAGGTCTTCCCTGGACTGGAAACAAGCATCCTGGGACCGGTTTCAGGATTTCACCACTCATCATCCAGACAAGCTTGAATCCAGTGGCAAAGTGAGCAAGGGACCCACGGCTGGGCATACAGTGCCAATGTAGGGAAAACAAAGCAAACACAATAAGATGATGGACGGAGCGCTAAAACTTTTCAGACACTCACCCCCAGTTAATATCTTACCTGCTATCCTTAACCAAAACCAATTACCTTCCCTGCGTTCCTGCCCCCCCCAACAGCTGTGCTTTCTGCTTTCAGTCAAAGTATACAAGCAGAGCTGCGCCGCCAGATGCTCAGAGAGCCCTGTCACAAGGGCTGGAAGATCATTATTACATCACAACAGTGTGTTGTGAGTTTTGTTGCCAACTATTGTGACGTCATAGCAAGGAGTTGTGACTTTCAGAAACTGAAATAAACGAAAGAGGATCTGTATGAGCGTCATACATAAAGAACATAGGTATATCTTTCAACAACTTGTAAGCAGTAAACTGGGATGGTATGGAGAATGGAAAACAAGGGTTAGTCTCTTGTGGTATGATTGCTACCGCCAGGGATCTTTGTATAGACGAACGGTAGGGCAGACAAAGGAGACACATGATGTTTTTACTAATTATCCAAAAAGCTTTTTGTGAAGTTAAAAAAGTATTTATGCAGAATATGAAATGAATAACCGAAGACATAGATCCACATTTCGAGCACTAATATAATGAAAAGGTTGCACAGAAAGCTTGAACTGCTGCTAAGTCGGCAAGTAGTAGCTCAGCAGTCTTTACTGGACTTCATCCAAATCAATTCCTTAGCTGGCTTCCTCTGCAGCAGTGAAAAACGTCAACTTTAATCTTCGTTAGCGACACATCAGAAAGGGCTCTTCAATCTGCTCAGCCCAGGCGTGGTTCTTTGAGCTACAACCTGGGGAGAGACTGTGACAGTAGGAGTTAAAGTGAATCCGAGCTGTGCATTCTTTGCTTCTTCTAAGGAAGCAGTTCTTCACACTTTCTATTTTCTGTCCTTTTTTAACAGTAAGCAGTTGGCTGGGTATTGTGGTACCATATGGATAGCACTGCAGAACTCATTTGTCAAGTAAATAACAGCGTTTACGGATTCTGCTGAGTCTGTCTTTTTAAATTGCATTTGCTGAACCTGTGGCTTGCATGTGGTTATGAAGGTGAAAGGCGAGTGGCACTGATTTGATTAATCAACAATGGTACCAGAAGCTGTGCCGGCATCCTAAAATGCAATACATCTACCGAGTTACCTTAAATGCTGTTTCCCACTGATGCTTCCTGATAAGTGAGTCAGCTTCCAAACGTTTTGTGTATAGTCCTGTTTTAAGTTTCAATTGCTCCCGAAGTTCCAGGCCTGATTCACAAAGCATTGCCTTTGAGTAATTATCTTCTTAGTCCAACACAATGTGTGACTTACATATACATTTCCAGAGGTCTCATTCTTTGAATTTATATGTCGAGTCTAAGGCTGTGGTTAAAAACTGTTAATCATAGAAAATTCCTGGATGAATTTAGATCTGAGTATTTAAAACATGAGGCAACAAACCACCAGCTGTTCTGGTTGAAGGAGTTCAGCCAACTCCTGGCCAGTTAGAAAACGACTTATTAGGTCTTGTCTAGACAGCGCATGCGCATACCCTTTGAGGCATGCTGGTTACTGTTAGTGGGCTTGAAGGCCCCCAATTACTTACCATTGGTTGATTTCAAAGCCACTCTCAATTACCTGCATTCTGCTGGTCAGCACTTCCCTCTTCTTGCATGTGGTAGTCCTCTGGAGAATGGCCCAAGTATTGGTGTTCTTACACTGCTCGCACATTTGGGAGTTGATTATTTCTCTCTGTTTAGTTGAGCCACTCTACAGAATGGATGGCTCTGTCGTCTGTCATCTGTATTTGCTTGTTTCTCTCCCTCCCATTGCTGTGCCCTCACCCAGCACAATAAATGAGGCGAGAGATCAGATGTGCTTGTCCCGTCCTCTGATTTTTGTTTTCGTTGCAGCTTTTACATAGCGTGAACTTGCCCCCTAAGGTGTTGGAGCACATTACATAAGGATACCTTCATTTTTTGCAGGCACAGCAAGATTAGGGGCCAGATGTAGGTAGCCAAATACCGGTCGGTAACGGCCGAAATTACCGAATTTCGGCCGTTACCGACCGGTATTGGGCTTTCCAGATGTAGGTTGCATTTTTTAAGGATTCGGTATTTTACCGAATCGGTAATTTAAGGATTCGGTAAAATACCGAATTCTTAACATACCGATTTGGTAAAATACCGATTCCAGGATGTAGGAAGCACTCAAGTTAGTGCATTCCTCAGTTAAGGATACGTTATTTACCACCAAAGGTGGTGGTAAATAATGAAAACCCTTGAAAAAGCAATGTTTTTGCTTTTCCAACAGTGCCATGTTGCAGACATACATGCCCTTAGGGCAGAGGTCTTCAAACTTTTCCAGGTTGAGCCCCCCCAGCTGAATTCCCCCAGATGTTGGGCCCCCCCACCACCCGACAGAAACCTCGGGAATGCGGCACACCACATGATCGACTGCCACGCTCACACCACGGGCCATATCCGGCAAACAATGCTCAACACAACAAGAGTGCCTAGCAAACTGCAGGCCTGTGAGTGGGTGTGGTGAAACGACAGAGGCGTACCACACAGCTCAAAACACAATCCTGCAGGACAAAATGTGTGCAAATTCTCCCCACTAGGATGCCCTGCCTTACACAGGACACAGATCAACAACACCACCACCAACATGAATGTGACGGGTGTGCCGGTGCCCAGCCACACCTAGACTCTCAATCTGTGGGTGGATCCCTGCCACTGCCATCCTCAGGCTGTGCTCCACATCCAGTCCTGAACGGTACCTAGTCTTCAACACCGCAAGTGCTGAGAACCCAATCTCACAAACTCCCCAACAAATAAACAAATAGATTGTAAGATGTAAAGCACCATGCACAAGTGAACCAAAGGGAGGACCGCAGTGATGAACCCACTATAGGGAACACACCATGGGTGCTTCACCAAGCAGAACGAAAACATGGAACCCGACCTTGCCCATGGGGGCCTGCATTCAAGTAGCAGCTGGACGTCACGCAAAATGTCACACGCATGATGGATAGATCCCACACATGAGCACACATAGAATACAGAACAGTAACACATAGGCAAGGGAGCAGCCAAACAATTCAAATACCTCCCACTCTGAACCACAGCTCCCATGGCACCAAGAAAGCAAAGAAAGTCTTCACAACCCTCCCCATCCATCATGTACACCTTGTCATCCACCAACTCCCCCACCATTGTGTAGTAGTGTGGCTCACTGGTTAGAGGCGGCAGACCCAGGAGTAGAAGTCGGCCCAGGACCAGGGTTCAATTTCCGATGCCGCAGGGTCGTGGACTTGAGCAGGGTCGTGGATTTGGGTCAGCGGACTCGATAATTCTCGCTTCGTTGCTTACTCTAATCAGGGGTTCCACTCGGCAACTCTGGGCATTAGCTTGCCTAATCTCCACAACGGCCCCATCAACTCCGGGGATGCCTGGCTCCACCTTGGGGACTCCCAGCAGGGACCATCCCACAGGGAAAGCCAGGACGGGTTCCCCAGAGTTATACAGCACCAGGAAACCTAAGGACGGGTAGCAGTGCGCTTTACAAGCTCAAATACATACATACATACATACCATTCATTCCGTCCCTCCATCTGTGCCCCATCCATATCCAAACTCCTTCAACCACTTGCAAACCCATCCACCATCCATCCCTCCATCCACCATCTCACCCATCCATCCCTCCATCCACCCCCTCACCCATCCATCCATCATCCATCCATCCCTTCACCCAATCCATCCCCTCACCAATCCATCCACTCTTCCACCCATCCAACCATTCACCCCTTCACCCAAGGTATCCTCCCACTCATCCATCCACTCCTTCACTCATCCATCCACACCGCCACCCATCCATCCATTTACTCATCCATCCAACTACCCACCCTCTCACCCATCCAGCCATCCCCCCACCCACTCATCCATCCACCCAGTCACTCATCCGTCCACCCACTCAACCCCCACTCATCCATCCACCCATCCATCCCTCCCACTCTCCACTCTCCCCCACTCATGCATGCACTCTCTGACCGATCCATCTCCATGCTCCTCTCCTCACCCATCCATGCACACACCTGCCCATCCACTATGCCAATCATTCATCCATGTCCTCACTCATCCATCCATCCATCCATCCTCCCCCTCTCTCTCCATTACCCCCTCACCCAGCCACCCATCCCTCCATCCACCCTTCACCCATCCACCCGCTCATCCATCCACTCATCCACTCATGAATCCATCCATTGACCACTCATTCACCCCTTCACTCCTCCAACCATCCCCCGTCCATCCACCCTCCTCAATCACCCATCCATCCCCACATCCACCCCTTCACTCATCCATCCATCCATCCATCCATTCATTCATTCACCCCTTCACCCATCAATACATCAATCCATCCATCACCTCTCTCATCCATCCACCCTCCGACTCATCCACCATCCATCCCCCATCGCTCCATCCATCATTTCACTGATCCATCCACCCCTCCACCCATCCATCTACCCTTCCAACCATAAACACATCCATCCACTCCCATCCATCCCTCCACTCATGCATCCATCCTCTCTCCCCCCATCCATTCACACCTTCACTCACCATCCATCTACCCCTTCACCCATCCATCCATCCCCTCACTCATCCATTCACCCCCCACCCATACATCCACCACGTCACCCACACATCCACCATTCCACCCATCACCCAACCCATACATCCACCACTCCACCCATACATCTATTCACCCACATGGCAACAAAACGGACGTCTGGTGGCCGGCTCCACCCGACATCCCTCACACATTTGATGATTCAAATTCGAATCTGCAGACCAACATCCCTGAACACCAACACTTCGGTGGCCACGCAAAGATCCTCATTAGTTGAGGACCGCAGACCAGAGCCCACCGTCCCGATTCATGGCCCAAACCCGGATTGCAACCTCTCCCTCCCTTCCCAAAATAACTGAAGGACTCCCGCTCCCCCCTCACTCCCACCCCCTTGAAAGGCTGGGGCCCTGGACCAGAGCCCACCCCGCCCGTGCCTCAAAACCTCTCCGGAAACCTTCTCTCCCTTCTGGGAAGAGCTCTTTGTAATAAGAGCCAAAGACTTAAATGGCTCTGGTGCAACTGCTTCTGTGGGTAGGTTGGTGGTACTGCTGCAATTGTGTCAGTATTTCTATATATGGAGGACTGTGTCCTAGATTGCTACCTTAGAAATGGTAAATCTTGCCATTTTGTGGGAAACCCTGGCATGATAATGCCCACCTGTGCCCACCTCTAGCTCTGCACAATTGTGGCAATGCTCTGTCATGAAATACTGAACCAGGGATAAGCAAGACAGATCTATCGACTTGGGGCTACTTGAGAAGGAGCTCATGCTTTCATTGCCCAAACCTATTGTAATGTTCAGACCCACAGAGAGGAGAGTTGTCCATGTTTATTATGTGATAGGTGCATGGGAGAGGGCTGGAAAATAGGTGGCAGACATAGTGAGTGTGTGATGTATAGAAGAGATAAAAGGGAAGTGTACGTGGTCATATTTCATTTATGACACCCTCATTAAAGCCCTGGCTATTTACCCAACAACATATTGAATGCTGAGATTCTTAAACCTATATTTCTAATAAGCAAAGTACAATACAATTATTATAATGCACAGAGATATAAGCTAAGAAGCCAGGACCGATAGAAGGTGTCACACTTGACAACAATGTGGAGTGAAGTGAAAGGCTGTTGTGCAAATGTAAGGAAAATAAAGGGACTGCGAGAGAGGTGTAGGGAAGAGGTGAGTGTTCATCGTGAGAGAAAATTAGCTTAGAAAAGGAACGGTGCACCTACGTGAAGGTTGCAGGTAGAAATAGTATTGGAAAATAGTTAAGATTCCTTGTTAAGCTTGCTGTGCCCAATAGTCAGGAGGCCCCACTAAATGTTTTGCCCAAGTCCCATAAAAGCGTGAGACATTCCTGCCAAGAATTTTTTTTAGATGGGTGAGAAACAATTTAAAAATAAGTACTGAAACCTGAATAACATTCTTATTTTAAAACATGAGGCAAACTGATTTTGTTAATTTCGTACTACTTTAATAAAACCAACTGATTTCTCCTCATATTTAACCGCATCATTTGTATTTGAACAGTGGAGAACGTTTGTTTTCTGTGTTTTGTGTCATGTCAATGGAGCAAAAATTGCGTCATACCAGTTTGCTCCGTTTTGTGCTGGAGGATAAAGGTTTAGGGGCAGATTTACAAGCCCCTTGCTCCACTTTTGCGTCACTTTTCCCATGTTAAAATGACGCAAAAGTGGTGCAAGGGCCTTGTAAATAAGCCCCTTAGTTTGGAGCACATACGTTTTTGTCCATTACGTAAAACAAAGGTGGCAAATAATAGAGCAAACAGATTCATCCTGTATTCATACCACCACATTGATTTGCCCTGTATTTACTGAAGAGCAAAATATCTGTCATAAGGCCTATAATGGCTACAGTGTGTTAGAATACATTTAAGACACCAATCATACTCTTATGCAGAAAGGAAGCAGAATGGCCTGCCCACGTATTCGAAAATATTTTTTTTAATGCAGACTTCAAGTGCCTCAAAACCTCTCCGGAAACCTTTTCTCCCTTCTGGGAAGAGCTAACTCTCCCAGGAGGGGGCCACTTCACAGAGTCGACAGCTTCAGCTGCAGTGGGAGGCAAGGGGTCTCCTCTGCTAAAACTGAAAGCGAGTCTGTTTGTTTGCTTTCGTTTTTAGCAGAGGAGACCCCTCCCCCGCCTCGCACAGCAGCTGAAGCCATCAACTCCATGAACCAACCCCCTCCTGGGAGAATCACCCAGACAAAGGGAAGATCGGAGTGGAGCGCGCCCCCCAGATTGAAAAACCCTGCCTTAGGGCATGTATGTCTGCAACATGTGCACCCATACATAATTGAGGGGTGCAACAGGGTGTCAAAGTGACACCCTGCCACCCTTCAATGTTTCCCCCAATTACCGAATCGGTCGGTAATTACCGAAACTAAGCGATTCGGTAATTTTTTCGGTAAAATTACCTACATCCCATTTGCCTGTTCTTAAATACCGAATCGGTATGATTCGGTATTTAAGAATCGGTAATCTGGGATTACCTACCTGATTTGTTCAGGTTTCAAGAGGTTGAGCTGACACCAAGACTCGAGCCTGGTTCCCCGGGTCCAACGTCTTCA
Source organism: Lissotriton vulgaris (assembly GCF_964263255.1). Lineage (NCBI taxonomy): Eukaryota > Metazoa > Chordata > Amphibia > Caudata > Salamandridae > Lissotriton > Lissotriton vulgaris. The sequence continues at coordinate 447,349,378 of NC_141689.1, forward strand.
GCCTTGGCTGTTATGCCACATCCTCTTCCCTTTGCTTGTACGTATCAGGTATACTTCTGCTAAAATTACTTGTATTCCTGTCCTGCTCCTCCATTGCTGCTCCCCCCCAATGTTTTTTCTTTTTTGGAGTGCCTGACAGCTGCAATTTGCTATGAAGCTGCTTTTTTAGTGCTCTTTTGTGCATATATTTTTTTTACTTTAACACTCCAAGATTTCGTTCCTCGGTGTATGGTGCAATATAGAAATTGGATGGTTTGCAGAGCATGCCTAGGACTGACAGGCAGTTCCGAAGATATGGGTAGTTTAGCAGGGAGGGTGCGCTGCTCATGTTGTGAGATATAATGTATGTAATTGCAACTTCTTGAAAAATACTTTTACATCTAATAATTTCTGGTAGAAGTAGGCCGGGATCAGGTGAGGGATGCATAAAGGAGCCCAACCCGGCACAAGAGGAGAGAATGCCAAACTCTTCTCGCCTATAAAAGAACTAAAGAAACACAAAATCAAGCATGATCAGAAGACAAGCAGGGAACATGAGGAAGGAAACAGAAAGTATGCTTTCAGACAATAAAATCTTGTGGACAACATTTTTTTGCTACACAAGAGCCATCAAAATTTCTTATAAAGTGTCTTAAGCATTTGGTTATCCACACAAGTGTATTATGGGTGCATGCAAACAACAACATGTGCACCAAATCATGAATTGAGTTTTACTCAGCGGAATTCTGGTGAGTTCCATGAAAATTCGGTGGCGTTCTTTGAGTGGTCGGAATCGTACGCTGCATTGTTCGTGCTGATTTTTGTCATCAAAAGCTTGTTCCGTGCTGAAATCTCAGCAGTAACAGCACCACGTGGCACACCAAAGGGCGCAGCATCTTTGCTGCTGCTCAGGTTGTTTTTTTTATTGGAGCATCACCTTTCTCACCACAAATGGTCGTGACCACACGTGACCGCCTGTTTTGAGAAAATCTTGTTAGGGGACACCAATTCTCGCTCGCGCTCCCCAATTTACCGTTGGGGAGCCACGTGCAAGAACAAACAATTATATAGTGGAGTGGAAAAATACTCCGTAAACTCTGTTGGAGCATAATTTATCATCCACCCTAATCATGAACTGGTATGCACTAGTGATGCATCTTGCAAAAAACACACAGTGCTACTCAGTTGTTGGCTTTCTCCTTTGGAATAAAAGCCTTAGTAACATCAGCATAAATTGAATGCTTGTGTGATCTGCAGCCACTATTCCATCCCAAATCCAAGTAAGCCATTGTTACTGTTTATAACATAGTCAATAGTTACAAAAGAGAAGATAGATTACATGGCCCAGACTACACTATTCAGCTTGTCAGTGCACAGACCACTGCACATGCCTCCATTACCATAGGTCACCACAACACACAGAAGCTGGGCAGGGAGCTGAGAGACACTGACGAGTAGCAACATCACTGTCATAATACCGTTTCTCACACTATGTACAGCTGCAAGGTAAGAGAAGCTTGCATGCATGCTTAGGTCCTAAGTCTTCAGCTTGTCTGCTACGCCCCTTCAAATTAAAGAATAAACTAACGTTTTTGTTGTTCCTGTGAGTCTTAGGGTAGTCTTCCCCCAAACCTATTGCCTTCACTCCTCCTGTTTTGCTCAATTTGTTTTTGTTGGCCTTAGGAATCTTCAAACTTTACCACTGCTAACCAGTGCTCTCTCCTTCAAATATGGTGACATTGGTTTACACACAATTGGCACATTTCATTTACTCATAAGTCCCTGGTTAAGTGGTGCTACATATACACAGGGCCTGTAAATTAAATGCTACTAGTGGACCTGCAACACTGATAGTGTCACCCACTTAAGTAGCCTTCTAAACCTGTCTCACGCCAGCCATTGCAGCCTATGTGTAAAGTTTTAACTGCCATTTAACCTGCCAAAATAAAACGTTTGACAGGCTAAGTTTAGAAGTCAGCCCTAGAGAAAGCCTTAAGCACCCCTTAGTAAATAATGCCATGTTTTTAAAAGGTTGAACATGTACTTTTAAGTTTTACATGCCCAAATTTCTTTATCACTACTGCAAGGCATAACTCTTCCGATAGGATGATGTTGAGTTACCTTATTACATTTAATACGTGATAACTTTTGATTTAGAGTAGGTAGGAATGTCAAGTTTGGTCAGGATGAATCCTAGGTTTCGTGTGTGGTCCGTGGGTGTAGGTGCGAAGCCCAGTGCCATGGGCCACCAGGAGTCGTCCCAGGCCGATGGGAATTGTCCGAGGATGAGGACCTCCGTCTTGTCTGATTTCAACTTCAGGCGACTGAGCTTCACCCATTCTGGGACGTCTTTCATGCCTTCCTGGAGGTTGGTTTTGGCTGTGTCTTTGGTGAGGGAGAGTATCAGTTGAGTGTCGTCGGCGTAGTAGATGATGCTGATGTTGTGTTTGCGTGTGATGGCGGTGAGGGGGCTCATGTAGATATTGAAGAGGGTTGGGCTGAGCGAGGATCCTCGAGGTTGCCGCAGATGATCTCGGTGGCCGCTGAGCGGAAGGGTGGGAGGCAGACTCTCTGGGTTCTGTCGCAGAGGAACAAGGTGATCCACTCCAAAGCCTTTCCTTGGATCCCGACGTGGAAGAGGCGGGTTATCAGGGTGCGATGGCAAACAGTATCAAAGGCTGCCGAGAGGTCTAGGAGGATGAGAGCGGTTGTTTCTCTATTGTCCATCAGGGTCCTGATGTGGTCGGTGGCTGCGATGAGGGCGGTCTCGGTGTTGTGGTTGGTTCGAAATCCGGACTGGGATGGTTCGAGCGAGTTGTTTGCCTCGAGGAAAGCGGTCAGCTGTTTGTTGGCGGTCTTCTCGATGACTTTAGCTGGAAAGGGAAGAAGAGAGATGGGGCGGAAGTTCTTGAGGTCTTTGGGGTCCGCTGTTGGTTTCTTCAGAATGGCGTTGATTTCTGCGTGCTTCCAGCTCTCAGGGAAGGTGGATGACGTGAAGGAGTTGTTTATGACGTACCGGAGATGGGGTGCAATGATGGTGCCAGCTTTGTTGAAGATGTGATGGGGGCATGGGTCAGAGGGGGAGCCGGAGTGGATGGAGTTCATGACGTTGGTGGTGTCTTCAGTGCTGATGGGGGTCCAGGTGCTGAGGGTGTTTGGTTCGGTGACTGGAGGCGGAATCTGGGGTCCGAAGCTGTCGTGTACATCTGCGATCTTTCGGTAGAAGAACGTGGCGAGGGAGTTGCAGAGGTCTTGTGATGGTGTGATGTCGTTGTTGTTGGCGCTGGGGTTGAAGAGCTCTTTGACGATGTTGAAGAGTTCCTTGCTGTTGTGGGTGTTGTTGTCTAGCCGCTCTTTGAATTATGTTCTTTTGGTGGTGCGGATCAGCTGGTGGTGTTCGCGAGTGACGTTCTTGAGGGCTGTCATGTTTTCTGTTGTCTGTTCTTGGCACCCAGGTTTTTTCGAGGGTGCAGCAGGATTTCTTTGAGTCTTTGAGGGTGTCTGTGAACCAAGGGGTTTTCCTGTTGCTGGTCTTGCCTGGGTGGATCTTCAGTGAAGCGAGGTCGTTGGCGCAGTTGGTGATCCACTGTGCGAGGTTGTGGGCTCCGTCGTTGGTGTCAGAGGTGTTGGTTTGAGGGTTCTGGCTCAGTGATGAGAGGAGCTGGTCTGTGGTGATTTTGCTCCAGCATCTGCGGGGAATTTGTTGTGTGCGGTGGTTGGATGTAGTCTTTTTGAAGTTGAAGTGGAGGCATCTGTGGTCGGTCCAGTGTAGTCCGGTGGAGTGGCTAAAGAAGACGTGGTTTCTAGCAGAGAAGATGGGGTCGAGCGTGTGGCCAGCGAGGTGGGTGGGGGTGTCCACCAGTTGTTTGAGTCCGAGGTTGGCAACGTTGGCGAGCAGGGTGGTGGTTTTGTTGTCGTTGTTTTTCTCCAGGTGGAAGTTCAGGGCCCCTAGGAGGATGAATTCTGGTGAGGCTAGGGCGTGCGGGCTGACAAAGTCGGTGATTGTTTCGCTGAATTGTGTGCACTGGCCCGGGGGTCTGTAGATGAGTGTTCCCCTGAGGGTGGTCTTGGGGTCGGTGTGAAGTCTGGAAGTGTAGGTGTTCAGCGGCGGAGAGTGTGTCCTCGGCGTTGGTCGAGATGTTGATGGTGTTCTTGTAGATGATGGCGATTCCTCCTCCGGTTTGGTGGATGCGGTACTTCCGGGTGATCTTGTAGCCGTCTGGGATGGCTGTGGCGATTTCGGGGGCCGAGGAGGCGTTCATCCAGGTTTCCGTGAGGAAGGCGACGTCTGGTGCTGTTTTGCCGAGGAGGTCCCAGAGTTCGATGGCGTGCTTGTGGACGGAGCGTGTGTTGAGGAGGATGCACTTGAGATGGTTGTTGTTGCTTGGTTTGGCGGGCGGGGGGCAGGTTCGGAGGCAGGTGAATTTGCAGGCTAGGCAGGTGAAGGGTCCGTGGGTGCGCTTTGGGGTGGCTCGGTAGCAGGCGGGTGTTCATCCGGTGTTGAGTGCGTTGAGGGCAGCGGTGTTGTATCTTAGTCCGGTAGACTGGCTCCAGTGGGGGCCAGGGGTTCTGGCACTGGGCGCGGTTCAGGTGCGGACGGGCGCAGATGGGCTTGCCTTTGGCGCGCCCTCTGCGCAGCCACTACGAGGCATCCATATGAGGGGCTGTGGGAGGGAGGAGCAGCTGGGAGGTGGGAGCGGGGTGGCGAATGGGAACCGTGGGGGGCGGGGCCGCAGGGACACAGCAGCGGGAAAAGTGGCACAGAAGGATAAACGGGGAAAAGGGCACAGAAGGCAAATCGGGGGAGAGGGGCACAAAGGGCACACCAGTTCAAAATAGGTGGTACAAAAGGCAACAAGGCAACATGGCAACAAAATAAAAAAGGCAGCAAGGCAACAAGTGGGGCGAGGGACAAGGACTGGAGGAGGTAAAGGGGACGGCGGAGGACTCACGTTACAACAGGCAGCGGCAGGAGCAGGCTGCAGCTAATTGCAGGGGCAGCGTCACAAGTGGACCGTGTGGCGGCTGGGGGAGCGACCTACCTGAGGGCAGGGTCAAAGGGAGCTCGGGCTGTACTAGAAAAGTTAAAGGAGGAGGGCCTAGACAAATCAATAGCCTTCATCAGCAGGAGGTTAATTCCCCAGGAACAGAAGTGGAGTGCTATTGAGAGAGATTCCTTTGCTTTGGTCTGGGCACTAAATAGGTTGAGACCATACCTGTTTGGGACTCTCTTCCGGATTCAGATGGACCAGAGGCCCCTCAAATGTTGAATGTAGATGAAGGGTGAGAATCACAATTGTTAGGGTGGTCCGTCTCCCTACAGGGAATGAGATTTGTGGTGGAACAACACCCTGGGTCAGATCACAGCAATGCTGATGGGCTATCTAGGTTATTTTGCCTTAGTGATGAGAACTCCCAGGAGGTTTGGTAGTTCTTCACACCTTCAGCTGGGGGGGGGGGGACAAGTGTTAGACCTGTCAGTCTTAGGGTGATCTTCCCCCAAACCTTTTGCCTTCACTCCAGTTTTGCTGAATTCCATTTGTTTGGCCTTAGGACTCTATGCACTTTAACACTGCTGACCTGTTTTCAAGTTGGGGCCATGGGTTATACCTATCAGCTTTAGGGTAGTCTTCCAACAAACTTTTATATATTCCTCTCAGACAGTCTCACAAAGAGGGACTTGGTATAGATAGGATGGGTGTAGCAGGATGAAGGGATCGGAGCTGTTACCTACCACACTTGCACTTCAAAGAGGCTGCCTCAGCACACGCAAAAAGGGTTTCACACTAGTTTATTATGTCCCAAGACAATCTGGGGTAAGGGCAGTAAGGAAGGACATTTCAGACATCTCTGTAGGGGGAAAACTCTAGAAGCTTCTCCGACTTTATAGAGGCACAAGGTATAGGTAATAGAACCCTCAGACCTACTCTTTGGACCACTTTGGAGTTGTGAAAGATTCAGAAGAAGGACTGCTTGCTGTCATGCTTCTGAAGAGACAGCCCTGCTGCCCGAGGTAGGAGGACTGGATCTGAAACTAGAATCCTGTTCTAATCTATAAGAACATAACCAGCTCCAACAACCTTGAACTCTGCACGTGGACTCTGCCGGCAGAGAGTCCTGATGCCCCAAATGGAGCCCCCAAGTAATGGAGCCTTAGAAGTGGGCAATAGGTGCCGGAACCAGCCTAACTGTGGTCTCCTGATGCAGCACAATGCAGCTCAACGCAGGACCCAGCAGCCCTTGTAGTTCCTCATTGGAACTAACGCAGTGCAAAGCAACTCCATACAGGACCTTTCATCACAACACTCACAGCTCCTCATCGGAAAAGATGCAGTGCGACACAGCATGAGGCAACTCAATGCAGGACTTGTGTCTCAGCTGCCTCAGCTCCTCATCGGAACCAATGCAGAATGACGCATCAAGGACAAAATGTACAATTCTCAGCAGGACTAACCTGGTCTCTGTATCTGGCTCGCACTCCACTTTGGTCGGCCTGAACCGCGGACTTTGTCCTGTTCTGGCGTGGCCAGATACCTACAGTTGGCGCTTTTTGCTTTTTACCTGAACCTTTAATATTACATATCTCCGGTTCTACTGATTTTGGTGTCATTTTATTTATTACATTTTTTTGCTCTATTTTTCTAACTTGTTGTGGGATTTTTGTTGTGCTGTTTGAGTGTTGCAGAAATACTTTGCCCATTGTCTCTTGACTGCAGAAGCCAAGTAGAACAAGCAGGGTCCTTCAACACTCGGCTGGGGATACACAAACATTGTCTTGGTATCCTTTTCTCTCCCTTTCAAGTGTGCCCAAGGCTGACATGTAATAACACAAGCGTGGCGACCCTGTGTCCCTCAGAACCTGGGTATAAAGTTTATTAACAAAAAATGGTTCTGTCAGGTTCTCATAAGTTATTTCGTCAGCGCACTAAGTGTCGCACAACTCAACTATTCATAGGGCATGAAAATCACACATGCCTAGACACATGTGAATAGTTATCAGGAATAATCACAATAACACAGTCTGTGCATATCCACTTTGCATTTTATCTGAAGTAATTCATTCATATATATTAATTTTTTCAAAAGTAAAAAAGGCTGTTTGCAATAGGTGAAATATATACAGTGCTCATGTGACATATGTGCTTAGTGAAGAACAATTTGTGCAATATATACAAGGTGGTGCAAACAGCCTTTTTTACTTTTGAAAAGTGATATATACATATTTATGAATTAATTCAGATAAGTGGATATGTACAGAATGTGTTTTTGTGATTATTCTGATAACTATTTACATGTGTGATTTTCTTGCCCTATGAATAGTTGGGTTGTGCGACACTTAGGGGCTCATTAGGATGACGGGCGGACTTAGTCCCCTGCCATCCTATCCCCATAAGGGCGGGGGTCCCGTGGGGAGTATTAGGATGCACCTGCCACTGTGGCGGGCGCATCCTGCATTTTTAGCATTGTGGCGGGCGGTGCTCTCAGCACCGCCCGCCACAATGCTAAAAATGCACTTACGCATTTGCATCAACAAAGCGGCAGGCACTGCGCGGTGCCTGCCGCTTTGTTTATGCAAATGCAGGGGGCTACCACAGGTACCCCCGTGTGCACCCCCCATCTCTCCTTCACTCTGGGGGCCCACAGTGGGCCCCCAAAGTGAAGACCGCATGCCTTTCGGTGGCGGCATCGCCGCCACGGAAAGGCATCTGAAAAAGCCCATGTTAATATGGCTGGCTGTGTCTATTAGGCGACCGGGCGGAAAAGTGGCGGATGGTCCTTCCATCCGCCGTGGTCACCCCCGCCATCCTAATATGGTGGGGAGTCATTTAGGTGAGGATGGCGGGCGGATTGCCAGCATGGCGGGGGCAATCAGCCCGCCATCCTAATGGGCTCCTTAGTGCGCTGACGAAATAACTTATAGAACCTGACAAGGCTGACATGCGGGTCAACAGATCTATCTAGCAGGATTTGCCACTTTAGTGCCAAAAAGGCTACTTTCAGCCTGAAAATTCTGCTGAGGTCAGACGAGTCATCTCTGTCTATTCATGTGGGCTTATTGGTGGCTTCTGGGTGGAATTTCTCCCCTCTTTCACACCTATTCATGGCTGAGCGTAGGCTGAGAGCTGGCTGAGACTTATGCTAATTTGCTCTGTTTTTCTACAAAGGGCGCTAGTCTTGCCACAGTGAAAATAGCTTTGTAAAACTATTACTAGATGTGCCACTTTTGAAAACTATGCACCCTACCCTGTGTTCCAGCAGGCATACATAGAAGTGACTCACTAATATTTAAAAAGGAGGTTTTCACCTGTCAAAATGGTTATTTTAACAGGTCACAATGCAGGTTTTACATGGAAACAGTCAGGTTGCACTGGGTAGACCGGTAGCCATATTTGAACTGAAACTGTAGTGGATAGCACAATAGGTGCTGCAGACCACCACTGGGGTTTAACTTCCCGGCCCTGGTTGCACTATCTATACCATGTATTAGGGAGGTAAACTGAAGCTAAATTTGCCAATTAGGAATTAGCCAATTTAATCATGTTTAAAGGGGGAGTGCAGTCACTTTACTCTTGGTTAGCAGGGGTAAAGTGCACAGAGTTTCAAAGTCAGCAACAATATAGGGCCGAGCAAAAAGATAAATCATTTTCATATGATCACTCTTCAGTTTGTTATCACAGTTTATTCATAAAGGCCTCAGTCCACAAGATGCTTAGAGAGGGAAAGGGAGATGACAGGGTGCACAGATGCCTCTGATGGGGACATGCAGAACTAATAAAACTGAACCACATCAGAGAAGCACTGGCAAAAGCCAATAAAGCTGGTGATGACTGCCAACCTTTTGGCTATTCTTTTTGTTTTGTTTCTTTTACAAAACGTCATTGCCTGGGAAGCTGTCAGGCCCTCATCAATATAAAAAAGAAACATTGGCTAAAGGAGAAAAAGTCGTTTTGGTTTTTAAAAAAAGCACGTATTGCCATGGTACTCCTTGGCACTGAACAGAACTACTTTGAATGTGTGGATGTGCTGCCTGTCACTCATAGAGAAGTCAGCCAATGGTTGAAGTGAGCGGACACATTGCCCCTTGATATATGATGGAGTAGGTTGAAGAAAAATTGAAATGACACAGCCACAGACTAATGGATGAAGTCTGACTGAAAACCTCTATAAGTAACTATGTTATACACATAATTTTAGTAAAATCAAAATGTCTCGGCTAACTGAGACTTAAAAAAAATGCAAATATGTGTGGCATTGGCTGCCATTCTCTTGCCTTTGAAAGAAAGGGAAAGACAAGAAAGAAAGAGGAAGGCGAGAAGGAAAGAGGAAGGTGATAAAGAAAAAGAAAGAACCACAGAAAACAAAGAAAGTTTGAACAAACGACAGAAGAAGGTAAGAAAGAAAGAAAGAAAGAAAGAAAGAAAGAAAAAGAATGAATAAAGGAAGGAAACGAAAGGAAAGATGGAAAGAAAGAAAGACACCGGAAAGAAAGAAGGAAAGACAGAAAGAAAGACACTGGAAAGAAAGAAAGAAAGAAAGACAGAAAGAATGAACAAAAGAAAGAGAAAGGCAAGAAAGAAAGAATGGGAAAACATGAAAGAAAGAGGGAGGTGAGAAAGGGAAAGAAAGAGAGAAAGAAAAAAGAAAGACAGAGGAACGCAAGAAAGAAAGAACGGAAGAAAGAAAGAAAGAAAAAATGTAGAAAGAAAAAATGAAGAAAAAAGGAATGAGAGAAAGAAAGAAATTAGAAAGAAAGAAGGAAAGACATAAAGAGGAATGCAAGAAAGAAAGAAGCAATGATAGAGAAAAGAAGAAAGAACATATGAAAGAAACAAAGAAAGATTAAATAAAGGTAGAGGAAAAAAAAGACGAAATGCACCCTGCCCTATGGGCTTTTTGGGGCCTACTGTAGGCTGCAAATGCAGGCCTGAGACATGTTTCCAGGCTACTAAAGTGGATGGCATAATAAGTGCTGTAGGCCCACTAAGACGGAGGATGTGCAGGGGGCTATAAGCACCACGCAACAGCGACCGAAACACTGGCTTTTCCAAATGTAATGGGTGGCCTGACTCTAACGTGGAACCACCCGGCGGCCACACGAGGCGATGAAATGCAAGCCCTCCGCTTCCTCCTTCTGTCGCTGGTTTGCGTGTCCTGTACTCTACAGATCCACCGGTCTCGATCCGTTTGTCTGCTTCCAATGTCGCGCTACCACACACTCCAGTCAGCAGTCCTCGATCTGAAAAATAAAACAGAAAATTAGGAGGCCCGAGCGCGGGGCACGACCAGTGTGGGGGAGCGACAGGCGACAAGAAGGGTCAACTGAGCGCTCCCCCCTCGTTTATTCTCAGGGACTCGGGGAGAGGGCGGGCCGCCCCCTCCCCTCACCCCTCGACGCCCGCCCCCTGACCCGGGAATCTAGACCACGCCTCCGGGTCGGGGATTGGGCGTCGGCCGACTGGTGGTGTGGCGCACACCTCCTGCGTTCCATTGGGCGCCAGGAGATCACGCCCCAACACCACCGGTAGGCATGGGAAGAGGGGATAGCCGCACTGCCATGCGGGCGGGGGCCAAGGGCCCCCCCTTTTCATTTAATTTACAGGCCCTCTGTATATAGTATACCACTGTAGTAGGGACTCACAAGTAAATTAAATATGCCAATTGGGTGCAATCCAATTTGACATATTGAAAGGAGAGAGCACAGAGACTTTAACACTGGTTACCAGGGATAAAGTGCACAGAGTTCCTAAAGCCAACACAAACGAGTTCAGTAAACAGTAGGATAGAAGGCAAAACGTTTGGGGGTGATCCTGCAGAGAGGGCGTGGTCCAACACACCCACCTAATTTAGATAGGAAGAATTAGAGGTCAGTTTTCACTGCTCGTCACTGCCAAGAAATATCTGCCAAGAAATATCTGGTGATAAGCAGTGGTGAAAACTGCTAAATGCTCCTCTCGCCATGGGAAGCATCTTCTTTTATATTTTCAAAAAGAAAATCCTGCTTCAGGACTTTTATCCTATTGGTTAGGGAGGAGCAGGAGTCCCCAGCACTCACTAGCTAGTGCCTGGTATAAATGAAGAACATTCAGGCATAATTTCTGAACACTTCTGAGCCTGCGAAAGAACATAAGAAGACTGGATCTGCTGTTTTTATCCTGGAACCTCTAATTCTGCCCATCTCAATCAGGTGGATGGAATTAGAGGTCAGCCTCTGATGATCCTTACTCCGTCTGACGGTCAGAGGGGGTTAAACACAGTAGAAATGGATTATCCATACTGCCAAGAAGTAAATCAGGCCCTAAGTCTGTAAAATCTTTGACGAGGGTGAACTTGGTTAGTGCATCCGACCCATGCTCCGTTCCGGTCAACCTTAAATGTGACTAGGTCGTGGTCTACGCCAGCTATTGACTGTCATTGTCGCTTTGTACTTATTGGTGCTATTTCTACTTAAAACATTTTTAAAAATCATATCTGTGGTTCCCCTTATTGGATTTTGTGATTTAGGTGTTACTTTGTTTATTAAATGTTCCTCTTTTTTTAGTTCTGTTTGGTATATTTATTGTTTTTCAATTTGCCTTTATTATTGCTTTGATACTGCATAAATACGATAGACATTGATCTAAGTTAAGCCTGTCTGTTCTGTGCCATAGTTACCAGGGGGATGAGCACTGTTTAATTTAGTAACTTTAAGAATTCACTCAGAAAAGAGTTGGGATTATTCCTTGAGTCAACAAGCCTTTTTACCTGTGTCTTCGGAGTGGCACCTATCGACCCACTCAGGTAGAGTTGCTGTGTACTTAACTCACCCAAAGCCTATATGATGACTGTATGTATCGTTGAGCAGCGAGTGACGCTTGCATGTACGTTCTGTGTTGTATGTTTTCCTATGTGTGGTAGATAACATGGAGGTAAGGACTGCAACTCCAGTGGATTGCTGACATTTCTGGAGGTTTTAGTAGAAACACCAACTCAAGAGAAGGGGTAGCAGAGCATCCTTTGTGCACATCAAAAGTCTATTTGATTCAAGGAAGAATTACCAGTCAATGTGGGGTGGGCTCAGAGTCAGACAACGTGGTTGGTCTGATGAAGGTAACACTGTCGGACCAGGGAATCATAAAGCAAGAAAGCTTAGGTCTTTGAACCTTTGTGAGGCTTAATACAGAGGAGACTGAAAGCCAGGTGTGATCCGCCTGTGTCATTGGACAGCCAGAATTTCAGATGTTCATTCTGTGACAGACTGTCACTTTGACCAAGGTATGGTGCTGGAGAGAGGGCTCTACAAAGGAGTTGATACCCACAGCACTAATTTACAAGGACCAGACTCTAAATCACATGTGTCTCTGGATATGAACCACAAACGTGGGAGCATGAGTCGTACAAACTGCACATCAAAGTGGAAAGAAGATCACCAAGACTTTGAGCTGCTGCATCCAGGACTGGGAACCAAGGTCTGTTAGTCTCCCTGTTTTATGAGGGACCATCACCCATGAATTCAAGACCACTTGACCTGAGCCTGGATCATCAGCGTTCTGCCTCCCTGCCAAGACCAACAGTACCTGTGAGGAAGAGGAGAGGGGTAGAGTAAGGCATAGCTGGGATCCTGTTGAGTGGGATTCCTGTGAGTGAAGTGTGGGACTTGACTGTTGCGAGGGTGGGGACCATCTGTCTCTCTCGTGGTAAGTCAGTGACCCCAGTATGCCAGGTCTGGGCCACTATAAATGATAGTGCAGTCACCCTTGCTCTTGAAAATCGCCAACTCCTGTAGGTCAGATGGGGGCTACCGTGAAGTTGAGGGCTGTCGCCCTTGCTTCTGAATGCTGTATGCCAGATGGGGGCCACCATGAAGGTTATGAGGCAGCGCTTGCTGTTGGCAGTCAGCGGCAACCGAGGCCAGCAGAAAGCTTTGGGGCATTGCCCTTGTTGGAGTAAGTTAACTATCCATGTATGCCAGGTGGGGTCACCGTGAGTTTTGGGTCGTTGCCCTGAAACAATGTACCAAGAGAATAACTGATGAAGGGTCCGTGAAGAGACTCCTGACCTAAAAACCCCCACCTGTGGCAACACTTACCTAATGCCAAGGGAGAGCCACAAAGAAGATGTCTGACACTGCTGTGAGTTGTCCGTAGACTATGGTGGCCCCAACACATCATCCAAAATTCATTATGAGATGCTGCTGCCCTCCTGCATCACAAGGCTGGAGACCGACAAGACATGACCTGGTCCTCCCTGAACTCACTGGCTGCCCCGTATAAGGTAAGATTATTCTAGGCTGACTTAGTGTGTCACGGTGTTTAAATTGACTTTTAGGGCCAAAACAAGACTTTGCCCCTTGGTGACTAGCATGAGCCACATATGAAAGTCACCTCCATTATCAAATGAGGAACAAACAAGGGGAAGGGTGAGTCGGGAATTCTTCCCAGGATGATGTTTCTGAGCCATATATATACTTTGTTTATATAATTTGTGTGCTTCTACTGTTTTTATCACAAAAGTGAGCATTTGACTGTACTATCAGTTTATTGGAGGTACAGTTCATACTTTAAGTCTTGCTTCAGTGTATTCCGTGCACTTATCTCCCTCCCCCAAGAAGCCTTGGACTGCTCGACCCACACTACCACTGCGAGCCAAATGCTGAAAGAGTAGTACTTGGTCCACCTTTCACAGGATTCACAGTAGGTTGTAAGGGTGCATGACTTGTGGTCAAGATAGTCTTTGCACAGGACGGCATGCCTTTCTGCACAAAAGCTTTCCTTTGAGGCAATTTCCTCTTTGTATGTGTGCTGCAGGATGTAGCACACATATTTACACAGGAATAACATGCAGAGAATTAACGTTATTTCTGCTAATTTTTTCAGTCTCAGGTAAGTGCGCCGTTTTGGTGCAAACTCCTGTGTACAAGTTCCTGTAAGTATGGGTTTGTTTCAAAATACATGGGTGGATGCATGAGAACACCTATGCACCACCCATTTTACATCAACCTTACACAAGATAATGCAAGGCTGTGTTATGCATGGCATTGCGTTACTATTTTTTACAAAGCTATGCACGTCAGGGGTGGCTTTGTAAATCCAAAAATAGATTTTATGTCAGAGCAGTGCAAAAAAATGTACTCAATTAACAAAATCTTAGTAAATTTGGCCCAAATATATAAGGAACTATAAATCATGCCAGCCCTCAGGTACTGGAGTGACAGATGCCCCCTCTGCTTCCTCAGTGTTTAAACAGTCCAATAATGATTCGCCACAGCCTGCTGTTCATGCCCTTAAAGATGGAACCCCTACTATTTGATGGAACCCATTTCCACCCTACCACAATCCTTTATCCACACAAAGCCCTGTTAACATCATGGGACGAATATCACCCCACAATTCGAACATTGCAGGTGTTTTGCCAACTGCTGGTCGAGGTGGAGATTTTGCCATCTGATTGGCCATTTTCCCCATCTCCCCTCAACATGCTGCTGGCATTCAAGAGGTGAAAGCAGTAAGGAGGAGCCTACTGCCTCTCTTCACCATGGTTAAAATGTAGGTAATCGGGCATATTCACAAAGAAATGTAGCAATGCAGTGCAACAAGCAGAGTTGCTGCGCTGAGTCACCTGGAGAGAGCAGAACTGCACCATATTTTCATAGAAATTGAGTTGTTCTTTTCTCTCCACGCACTGGTGCATTTTGTTCTGCCTATTTCCAGGGCAGGCACCCTTGCCCAATAGCAGAAGGGGGTCTATGTTGTAGTCAGGATAACATTTGTGCAGGAAGGTGTAACTTCTTGCACAAAAACTAAAAAACTATCATTTGAGGCAATATCTCATTGTATGTGTGTTGTAAAATGCAGAGAAATAAATTTCTGCTCGTTATGCTGGTCTCAGGTAGGTGCACCATTTTGGCGCAAACCTGTGTCTATATCTCTTTGTAAATATGGACTTGCATCATGGGTGGGTGCATGGGAAATGTCTATGCACCACCCATGGAACGCCTACATGACTCAAAGTAATGCACTGCAGTGTAATGCATTGCATTGCTTTACTTTTCTTACATTTGCATGGCTTTGTAAATACCAGACAGTATTTTGCATCAGGCTGCGTCAAAAAAGCAACACTCTACTGTCAACATATTTGTCAATCAGGGCCTTGATGTGGCAGTAAGTTGCAATGAAGAATAAAATACAGATAAGCTCTGCTCAGTGCTTTCTTATATGGTTTCTGTAATGTCTGTTTTTGTTTCAGGGCACAAGGTTTTGTGTGTGCTCTAGCCCTAGTTGTAAGAATAATTTATTGTAGGTAGTTGATTGATCCTGCATGAAACAGAGCTGACATGTTTAACCATCAACAGTTTGGTCAATGACACTTTCTTCAAACTGAAGTGTGTAATTGATTTCAGGTGCTCCGTTGGAGGCTTTTGAAGAGCTTTCATTGTCAATGTGTCATCTTTCTCGCCCTGCTTAAAGCTACCACCAACAAAAAACTGAAGCAAGATCCAAAAAAGGCGCACATATGCTTTCAATAAATTCTCATTTCACATGTAATGGCATAAAGTATAACACATAGTTAAAGTTCAGTCAATAGATGCAGATTCTACAGAAAGCTGTTGTTTGGCTGCTTCTGGGCATCCCCAAATATCAATCGGGGTCTCATACTGCCTCTCAGCTCCATTGGCTTCCCATTGACCTGATAGAATTTAAGGCCTTTGTATCATCTTTAAAGCATTGCACAACTCGGGACCTGATTATCTCAAACAACGCTTTCAATGGTACAGACCTAAAAGAACTCTTCGCTCCTGTTCTGCGTTTAATCTAGTGATACCCAAAGTCAGAAGATCCGATTGGGGTTGCAAGAGCTGTGTTACTTGCACAGCTAAGCTGTGGAACTCCTTGCTCTCAGATCTCAAGAAGAAGACAGGTCTGCTCTCTTTCCAAAAAGCCCTTAAAATCTTGCTTTTCGCTCGGTAAGCTTATCTTGCCTCCAGTCTTCACACAGTCCTTTTTTAGGTTTCTTCCCTCCCGAGATCAGTGACTAGCCCTCTGGGTAGTAGAGTGCTTTATAAATTAAATTTTCATTTAATTTAATTTCAATAATTTATAATCACATTTTACCATGTAGATGTTGTTAATAGAAATGACAGTCCCTGTAATGTGTTGTATTCTTTTCGGACCGTCCTTTAAGACTTCCTGGAGAGAGCTGTTCTATTTTATGTTGGCCAAGGAATGGGAGAATACAACCCCATAAAAAACACATACAACTCACCATGACATAACATTTATTGCACATTATCGAAATGTTGATCATATCGCCGCATTTCTGATCAAATAGAAATGGGTCTTCATTGAGGTAACATTAGCCACAAGACACTTCACTCTGTAACTCTATCCTATCTTGCCCAGAAACTGATGATTTCAGAGGGCCAGTTGTAACTCTGAAGCATAGGCAAGCCGATTTTATAAATCTCAACCCTCAAGAAGGCAAAGGCACGTAATCAATTTTTCTTTGGGTATATCCTTATAGTCTGCAACTACATTGAAACACACAGCACAACAACCTCTTTTTATTACCCTCAAAAACATAATCAAAACGTTTTCCGTTCTAGAGCTATATCTTAATATAAAGGGATTGTGCATCAAGTGCTATGCTTCTTTTCAAACCTAGCTTCATTATCTTTGTCTGCCTAAGGTAAGGGCAGGGTCAGTGGAATTATGCGATTGTGCGGCCACAGCGATTGTTGCATAATTGTTGATTTGCTGCATTTGCCACATAATCTTTCATCTTCTGCAAAGTCTGCAAATTTGAACAAAACATTTTTTTTGTTTCTAGCTCAAACGGTTCAAATGTTACTAAAAACGCAGCGACAAGTGTTACCACACAGTGGCAGGCCCTTTGCAAAGGTTCACGGGTCACCTTTCTGCAGCTTATTGCTATAATTAGGGGCTAAAGTGGTACTATAGAGGTGCAACTAATGCCTAAACAGTGCTAACAAGTTTAAAATTGACAAAATAATGAAGTAGTACTACCACAAAATGTGCCTCATAATGCCACATAATTTGGCTTTTCTTGACACATAATTTACTTAACCCTGCCACGTAATTTGGGCCTCCATTGACACATAATTCCAGTGGCCCTAGGTAAGGCCGACCCCTTCCAGTAGCCACGGCATTGCTGGTGCCCTAGTTAAGCAACAAGAAACCTGTGCCTTTCAAAAAAGTACCATTGAGGAAAAAGCTTAAGGTGAAAGAAACCTCAAGAAAAGACAATGAATGAAAGTCAACTGAGGCTGAAAACCATGGTTGGTGCAGAGGATGAAACAAGAAGCTAAAAAAATCTGGTGAGGTAATTGTGTAATACAGAGGAAAACATCTGGGACAAAAATACAACTAGTGGGTGATAAATGCGATGAAAAAGAACTTCTGAAAGCTTTGCGGCAGAAGGAAGTGTTGTGAAGCATCTCCTTTTATACTGTCTACACAGAGAGTATTGCCTAATCCTCCAATCTGCAACTTCAGTTGGGCTACTAAACTTAAAAGGAGAACTGAGGGCAGCCCTCTGGAGTTGGTATTATCTATCAAAGCAATTTGGCCCTAAGGCTTCTAGGATAGCAGGAAGTTAATGCCAGCAAGACGTATGACCAGATGAGCCCATACCACAAGTTCACAGAGGGGCACCTAGTACACAGACAGCACTAAGACAACCACCTCCAGGGGCTGTATTACAGAAAGTGTCCTGAGGTGCAACGAGCATGTGCGCCCGCCTTGTGCTGCCCTTAGGGCACTTCAGCACTGCAGGAGCGGCTGCAGATGCTTGTGTAGTGCTTTCTGTAATACTTATAGCTCTGGAACACAGGTAGTGCCAGTGCTATCTTAACAGGGAATCCCCTTATTTGCTTTGGGGAGTGGCTCCACGCAAATGAGAGAATCAATTTGCCTCTGCGCTCAGACCAAATTATGGACGCAGGTGCAAAGGCAAAGAAGCTATCAGGAGGAGCCATGAAAGTGTGCGAAATAATGTTAGTGCACTGTCATTGCGACCCCTGATGGTAGTCCTCTTGAGGGGAATAAGGAGGCCCCATGGACCTCCCGATATGCACTTTCAGGCGGGTGCAGTCTCTCTCTGCACCCGCTTGCAAGGGGATCACAAATCCCTTCTCAATGTGCAAGTGGGAAGCCACAAAACCACTCTGTATTTTACTTGAATGCGCTGCCTCCGGGGCAGCATGAGTTTGCAGCTGCCACAAGGACAGGGCATCACTGTCATAGAGCGCGCTATCCCTGTTTGCACATGGTACACATATTTAAAGGTGTTCTATTGCATACATAGGAAAAGTGCACCCTATATGTAATAGGTGCCCAGGAGTATCCTCTGCAGCCTGTCTTTACACCACAATGTGTGGACTCTCCTCCGTCTAAGGAGGCTTGCGCACGAATACATTAAAGATCCCATGCAGGGCCTCTGAGTGGGACAAACAAGCACAGTGGCTGCTGCGACATAACATTGTGCCAGTGCTAAGTTCTATCTATCCTGGAAAGCCTGTAAATATGAAGGATATGGGACTCTTTATTCATACATAGTTTATTTACCAGCATGTGTATGCATTGCACTACCATTTCTTACTTAAATCTACATTTCTGAATTTTGGACCTAGCACCATTGGCGTGGGTCTCCCTTCCATTTTTGCTTTTGCCTCCTATGTTTTTGCTGTGTGTTGGACTCGGTGTTACTGGTCTAAATGCTTTGGGCAGTTTGCCACTGCTGTTCAGTGCCAAAGTGCAAGGGCTCCCTTTGTAAATTGTTGTATGGATTAGTGATTCCATCATCGGCATATATGATTTATTTGTCAGACCCTAGTGTAGTGCACTGTGTGTGCCCAGGGCCTGTAAATCAAATGCTGCTAGTGGGCTGCAGCACTGATCGTGCCACCCACAGAAGCAGCCTGTAACACGTAACTCTGGCCTGCCATTGCAGAGCCTGTGTGCAAACTGGGACTGCCATGTCGACTTGGCAAGTGCACACACTTGCCAGTCCTTGAACCTTCCCTTTTTAACATATTATTCATCCCTCATGTAGGCCCAAGGTACCCTTGTGGGTAGGGTGCATTGTGTGTGAAAGGTAGGACATGCCCTGATGCGTTTGGCATGTCCAGATAGTGAAATACTGCCAATTTCGTTTTTCACTATTGCAAGCCTACCTGTTCCCATAGGACAGAATGGGGAGTTTGTTTATAACATCTTATAAACATAACTGCCCCCGGGAACAAGTTAGAAAAATAAAGTTTAGTATGCCTGAAAACAGAAGGTTCAAGGGCATCTTTTAGTGAGGGTGATTTTTACATTCTGTATTTGAAAATACCACTTTTAGAAAGCAGTTTTTTTCTTGCCTGACCATCCAGTGTGCTTCTGCTAGGTTTGTGTATTGCATGTCTGGCTTTTGGATGGCAGGAGCTGGAGAGGGGCTGTGGCTCCAGAAGTCTGATGAGTCAGGGCTTGTGAGAAGTTGGCCTGGTATATAATGCTCACTAATTCTAGTGATCACTTTGTACCATGCCAAGCAACCCTTATGATGATTGGTTGTAAGTCAACCTTATAGACCAGTTATCCTAGTGGTAACGTGGACAAAGCAGTCTTAGGCTAAACTCTGAAAGGCATGTGAAGCCAGCTGTATTACCATACACAACCCCCTTGAATACCAAATGAAAGGACACCACACAGATATATATTGAAAATATATATATATTGATTTATTAAGTACAAAATCCCCTGGACTCTTTATGAGCACAGAAGCACAAGCGTTAAATCACAAGACAGTTTAAAATACACAAAAGTTGCACAATATGGATGAGCCCTAGGGGCCACCTAAACCATATACTAAGAAAGTGGTATAAGAGATACCAATCAGAACGGGAACAGGCCTAGGGCCTTGGGAATCGCTGGAGCTATTCGAGACTAGCAGTGATTAAGTCGGGAAAGGCCCGCGGGACTCGGGTGCAGTGTCTAAAGTGCACGCACTTTCCAATGTAAAGTCTATGGTGCGTAAAAAGTACAAAGTTAATTAGTTCGGAACCTTCCGAGTGACCTAGAACGCTGAAACTTAAGACACAGGCCCTTGAGATATGTACCAATGTAGGAACACCGGCGGAGCTGAGTTACCTCACCCACAGGAAGCGGGTGCACAGGGTCGAAGTAGTGTCGGGTTTCGTCACGCTGGTCGATGGTGCTTGGAGCTGAAGATGCTACAGGCGGCTCGATGTGAAGAGTTCCGGTGGATCCAAGGGTGGATCTGAAGTTGTGAAGACCTGAAAGCAGAGGGGACATTGTTCAAAGTCACTAGCCAGTGACTACCGTGGAACCAGATTGGAACCAGGCGATGTCGGGTGCAAACAGGCGTTAAGGTGTAGCTTCTCTCTGCAGCCACGTGGACACCGATGGTCGAGGTCGTCCAGGAGTCGGTCACGAGCTGTCCCACGCAGGCTTCTCGCTGATTGCGGTGTCGGCAACTTGATCGAAGCAAACAGGCCTTGGCTAATGCAAGCCACTCAGGAGTCAAGAAAGGCTTAACACTCGGACCAGCGAGGTCAGAGCGAGTGCTCCTTTTCACAGGAGCTTGGTCAAGTCTGGAGCAACCAGACCCGCAGTGTAGTTTGTCGGTTTTGTTGCCAAGATTGCCGCTGACCACGTGGCTAGTGGCTGGGATGGCGCGTCGAGTGGCACAATGCAAAAGGGCCCCACGCAGATCATGGAGATGCTGGAGGGCTCTTCTTCGGTGCAAGGGCTGCTTGGTGGTGGGGGTTCTCAGTCCTCAAAGCACAATGTCGAGGATGCCTTGGTTGCTGCGCAGTCAGCTTTTCGAGTGTCTTCCAAGGGGTCCGGTTCCACGTCACTCAGTGCCTCCATGGGTCCCTTCTTTGCAGGGACTGTGGATCGGGCTGTGAGAGGTCTGGGAGTCTGGGTCTTGTCAGGCTCTGGGCTCGGGCTCCGGCGGGAGGTGGCGGCAAAGCAGACGTCGAGTTGCTGGTTGGTGCCTGTGTTCACAGGGTGGCCACTCCTAGGCCACAAGGGAGATTCTCTTCAGTCTTCTGTGCAGCAGAATGTCGAAGTCCAGTCTTCTTCTTGTTTAAAGTTGATTTCAGGATGATCTGCCGTGCAATGGCACTGCTCCCACTCTTATTCCCAATCTGAGGGGTGGATCACCTACTAGGTCCCTCCTCTGGGAGGAACCAGGAAGGGGGGCGGTTACAGCCCCTTTCCTTTGTCCAGCTCCTCGCCAGGCCTGGGTCTGGAAAGTCCCAGGGCCGGTTTGGACTGGCTTATGCACGGGGACACCTTGTGTGCCCCGGGCATGTCTCAATCTATTCAGCCCTGTCCTACCCAATACACAAAACCCTGTCTGGGGTGGTGCTCGCACCTCCCAAGGCAGGAAACCCTTTGTCCAAGCCTCCCTCGCTGGAAGGACTCCCAGCAGCAGGAGGTCAGACTTGTGTCTGTGGTGGCAGCATCCATTTTGTGATGCTGAGGCTCTGGTTAACTTTAACCGGGGTTAAGGCTACACACATGTCGTGTCTCTCTAGAAGGGTGGAATGCTATCCCCGTTGACAGAACTGTCGAGGGGATAGTATTCCAATTCGTATGACACCTTACTCGACATGTTTTGATAAAGCCAAACCAAAGATAGCAAATAACTGCGAGGATTATAATGCACTTAAGAGTATATGGTATGCCAATATCCTGGAACAGCTTAGGGAGTGGTTCCCGACAGCTGCAGACAGGCTCAGCTCATGCTAGAGCACCATCTCACATATTTCCAAGCACTCTGCCTCCAGGATTGATGAGGCCTTCCATAGGAGTGGCTGATAGGAACATATGTGTCCAGTGTAGGGTTAGATATAGGGATACTATATCTAAGTAAGAGGTGATTACACCAACTTACCCCAGCTGAGTGATCAGCCAGTTGTGTCAAATATGGAGGCCAGGCCAGGGGTGGCACAATACATGCTGCAGCCCCTGGTAGGCCTTGGAAACACCTATGCCCTGGGTACCTAGGGTACACTGTTACAGGGGCCAATAAGGTGCACCAGTTCCCAATTCGTAATGCACCTAAGGTGCATGGAGTCCATTTTAAGGAGAGAGCAATCAGCCTGGGGCCCTGAATAGCAGGATCCCAGGCCAACTAAGTCAAAAACGAGCTAAACACCAGGCAAAAAGTTTGGGGGTAACCATAGTCAGATATCCACCTTCCTACATAACCCCCCCCCAAACGAAAGGAGATAAGGCTATACTTGATAAGGTAAGCCTATATTGCCTAAGTGGCCATATAAGGAAGTGCCAGCTCTGGCTTGGTAACCCCCTGTCTCATGGTCCACTAAGCAATCCCTCACCCTAAGGGCATCTGAGGGTCTCCACCATAGGGAATCTCTACCTGTGGTGTGTCTTTGCAAAGTCAAAGGCTGGTGTTGAGATGGAGTACCGAAGTGAGTTTCCTCTGTAGGGCTCAGCTTCCTCCAATCACTCTCCACCATGTGTGCCTTTCTTTCTCTGACTGAGTTGCACTGTGCTCTCAGGGTCAACCTCTGGCTACCTAAAGCTGGAGGCTGGGTCCCTCTGTTTGGCTTACTGGAGGGACAGTTCAGGTTTGGGCCCTTAGGGTCCCAGGTTTGGCTGTGCCCAACAATATCCATCTGGGGGAGGTCCCTAACTACTTTTAAGGGGGATCCCTCAGGAGTTTTTAAAGTTTGCACCTTACTAGGGCTACTAGTTTCGGTGCCCCTAATCTGTTGATGGGGGTGCTTTATTTGACAGGGGGCCCTTTGGGTCTCACTGTCCTTCTTGTCCTCTGCAGCCCTGGGCTGAGTAAGGCAAGGTAGAGAGGGGCAGGTTACCTGTTCCAGACTGGGTCCCACCTGAGAAGGGTCCACTGCCATCAGAGGCTCTGTCAGGCCAGGCCTAACAACCTCTGGGACAGTTCCTTCATCGGGGGTAAGATCAGTTCCCTGAGGAGGCTGATCCTTTCCTAAAGTCTGGTGAGGGGGAGATTTCTCTTCCTCCTCCATGCTCTCAGTTTGGGTGGAGTGATCCATCATTTCAGGCTTCACTACCCATGTATCTGTTTGAGTTTGGGCTGTGACCATCACAGCCCCACCAACCTTTTCAGAAGGAGACTCAGTTTGGGTATGGGCTGTTACTAGTACAGCCCTGCTACTCTTTTCAGGAGGGAAGTTAGTTAAAGATGGGGCTGAGGTTTGCTCAGCCCTCCCAACCTTTTCAGGAAGGACATCTTGGATTGGGGCTGTAGCCATCACCGCCCCACTAACCTTTCCATTGAGATTTACCATTCTAGAATGGGTTTGCTGTTCAACCTCAGCCCAGGCTGAGATTTCCAAATCATTACCCAGTAGGCAATCTACAGGCAAGTTTGCTGACACTGCCACTCTCTTTGGGCCAGTGACACCTCCCCAGCTAAGATTGACTACTGCCATGGGATGATTGGTTTCTATGCCATCAATGTTTGTCACCTGATATTTGGCATCAGGTAAAAGTTGCCTTGAGGCGACTAGACATTCAGCCACCATGGTGATGCTAGCCCCTGTGTCTCTGAAGGCCTCAACTTTCAAACCATTGATGAGGGGCTCCTGTCTATACGTGCTCAAAGTGTTTGGGCAAGCAGTGAAATTGGCAAACCTCATGCCAGTCTCATAGACAAGAGTATCTGAGTTAGGGGACCTGGATAGGCCAGAGTCCACCTGTCCTCCAAAAGTAAACCCACCCAAATTCTTGGGGGTGCTCCCACCACCTGGGGGACCACTGCTAACAGTGACAGGAGGTGTTGGAGCCTTACCTGTAGGTATATTCTCTTTATTGCCATTCTTGGGACAACAGCTATCTGTTTTGTAATGCCCCACCTGTTTACAGGTATGACAATAAGGCTTTTTCTGGGTTGTAGAAGTGTCTTGGGACCCACCCCCATTCTTGGAGTTTTGGGGCCCTGGGGAAGTCTTTTCCTTACTTTTATCCCCACCCTTCTCTTGAGGCTTGGTAGTCTCTTTCTTTTGGTCACCACCCTGGTTCTTAGGCCTGATCCTGGTTCTGACCCATTTGTCTGCCCTCTTTCCCAATTCTTGGGGAGAGGTCAAATCTGAGTCAACCAAATGTTGATGCAACTGCTGGTTCTGACAATTATTTAAAATTTGTTCTCTCATCAGCAAATTATACAATCCTTCATAGTCTGTAACCTTGCTTCCCAGCAACCATCCCTCCAGAGCCTTAGTGGCACACTCAACAAATTCAGACCAGTCCTGAGTCTGTGTCTTCTGGGTATCTCTGAACATTAACCTGTACTGTTCAGTGGTTAAGCCTAACCCATCAATCAGAGCACTCTTCAGGACCAGGTAGTTTCTAGAATCCCCATCACTAACTGTGAGGAGTCTGTCTCGGCCTCTACCTTCAAAGGAGAGCCACAAGATTGCTGCCCACTGCTCCTGAGGGATCTGCTGTACTCTGCAGGCTCTCTCCATTGCAGTTATCCATTTATGGATATCATCCCCGGCCAGCTTTGTAGGGAAGCACAATCTTACTCAGGTTTCTGTTATCAAAAGACCTGTCTTTATCCTTGTGGATATTGCTGCCACCAGTGGGTTCTATTACTCCACTCTCTCTAGGCTGTCTTGCTGTAGCCAGTTTCTCTTGGGCCAGGGCAACCTCTAACTCTTGTCTCTGGATCCTCAATTCAGCCTCTCTCATTTTGGCCTCATGTTCCCTTCTCTGAGGGCTAGTCATCTCCCTTCTGGAGTGACCATGAGAACCTCTAGAAGCATGGGAGTTGTTAGAGTCACCTGAGTGAGTCCTTCTCCTCCTAGGCTTCTGGTTAAGTCCACCTGGGGGTCTGAATGGGTTGTTACCTGATTCAGTCCCAAATAGGCTTAAGTTAGCCCGGTTCAGTCTACTGACCAGCACCTGACTATTTCTGTCATCATCTGACTCACTGCTCCCCTCTTCTGTCTCTTCTTCCTCCTCATCTACCTGAGGGGCTCCAGTGATGGGGGCTTCCTCATCTACCAGGATGATAGGGACAGGGGTGTCTACAGTGTCATCCTCTGAAGGATGGCCTCCTTCAGCATTCCCTGTGGGGTCTGCCTTAGAGGTCTTTAGAGTCTCAGACTGATCCAAGATCTCTCTAAGGTGGTCTGTGGTAGGGGAAGGCCCTGTCCTCAGACCCCTTAAGACACAAAGCTGTCTTAATTCCTTAAAGGAAAAAATAGCAAATTTGAATGGTGCCCTTGGAGGGTCACTCTCAACAGGGATGTTCCCAGTGGAACCCTCTGCTCCAGACATTGCTCTAGTGTGGGTGGATGTGTTGCAATCTACCTACACTGGTGTTTACCTACTAAACCTATCTAGTAGTTGTAGTCAGGGTGTGCTACTCCCTTTGCTCTACAACAACTAAGTTCAGTAGAACTTAAGTATACTAGTCTTGTTTTATATGTACCTAGCAGGTACCTGTATGATCTTTCAAATGATAATCTCAAAGATTGTAATGGTAAAACAACAGCAAGCTCAGATCCCAATCCGCTGCTCACCAATGTGAGAAGTTGGCCTGGTATATAATGCTCACTAATTCTAGTGATCACTTTGTACCATGCCAAGCAACCCTTATGATGATTGGTTGTAAGTCAACCTTATAGACCAGTTATCCTAGTGGTAACGTGGACAAAGCAGTCTTAGGCTAAACTCTGAAAGGCATGTGAAGCCAGCTGTATTACCATACACAACCCCCTTGAATACGAAATGAAAGGACACCACACAGATATATATTGAAAATATATATATTGATTTATTAACTACAAAATCCCCTGGACTCTTTATGAGCACAGAAGCACAAGCGTTAAATCACAAGACAATTTAAAATACACAAAAGTTGCACAATATGGATGAGCCCTAGGGGCCACCAGAACCATATACTAAGATAGTGGTATAAGAGATACCAATCAGAACGGGAACAGGCCTAGGGCCTTGGGAATCGCTGGAGCTATTCGAGACTAGCAGTGATTAAGTCGGGAAAGGCCCGCGGGACTCGGGTGCAGTGTCTAAAGTGCACGCACTTTCCAATGTAAAGTCTATGGTGCGTAAAAAGTACAAAGTTAATTAGTTCGGAACCTTCAGAGTGACCTAGAACGCTGAAACTTAAGACACAGGCCCTTGAGATGTGTACCCGTGTAGGAACACCGGCGGAGCTGAGTTACCTCACCCACAGGAAGCGGGTGCACAGGGTCGAAGTAGTGTTGGGTTTCGTCACGCTGGTCGATGGTGCTTGGAGCTGAAGATGCTGCAGGCGGCTCGATGTGAAGAGTTCCGGTGGATCCAAGGGTGGATCTGAAGTTGTGAAGACCTGAAAGCAGAGGGGACAATGTTCAAAGTCACTAGCCAGTGACTACCGTGGAACCAGATTGGAACCAGGCGATGTCGGGTGCAAACAGGCGTTAAGGTGTAGCTTCTCTCTGCAGCCACGTGGACACCGATGGTCGAGGACGTCCAGAAGTCGGTCCCGAGCTGTCCCACGCAGTCTTCTCGCTGTTTGCGGTGTCGTCAACTTGATCGGAGCAAACAGGCCTTGGCTAATGCAAGCCACTCAGGAGTCAAGAAAGGCTTAACACTCGGACCAGCGAGGTCAGAGCGAGTGCTCCTTTTCACAGGAGCTTGGGCAAGTCTGGAGCAACCAGACCCGCAGTGTAGTTTGACGGTTTTGTTGCCAAGATGGCCGCTGACCACGTGGCTAGTGGCCGGGATGGCGCGTCGAGTGGCACAATGCAAAAGGGCCCCACGCAGATCATGGAGATGCTGGAGGGCTCTTCTTCGGTGCAAGGGCTGCTCCGTAGTGGGGGTTCCCAGTCCCCAAAGCACAACGTCGAGGATGCCTCGGTTGCTGCGCAGTCAGCTTTTCGAGTGTCTTCCAAGAGGTCCGGTCCCACGTCACTCGGTGCCTCCACGGGTCCCTTCTTTGCAGGAACTGTGGATCAGGCTGTGAGAGGTCTGGGAGTCTGGGTCTTGTCAGGCTCTGGGCTCGGGCTCTGGCGGGAGGCGGCGGCAAATCAGACGTCGAGTTGCTGGTTGGTGCCTGTGTTCACAGGGTGGCCACTCCTAGGCCACAAGGGAGATTCTCTTCAGTCTTCTGTGCAGCAGAATGTCGAAGTCCAGTCTTCTTCTTGTTTAAAGTTGATTTCAGGGTGATCTGCTGTGCAATGGCACTGCTCCCACTCTTATTCCCAATCTGAGGGGTAGATCACCTACTAGGTCCCTCCTCTGGGAGGAACCAGGAAGGGGGGCGGTTACAGCCCCTTTCCTTTGTCCAGCTCCTCGCCAAGCCTGGGTCTGGAAAGTCCCAGGACCGGTTTGGACTGGCTTATGCACGGGGACACCTTGTGTGCCCCGGGCATGTCTCAATCTATTCAGCCCTGTCCTACCCAATACACAAAACCCTGTCTGGGGTGGTGCTCGCACCTCCCAAGGCAGGAAACCCTTTGTCCAAGCCTCCCTCGCTGGAAGGACTCCCAGCAGCAGGAGGTCAGACTCGTGTCTGTGGTGGCAGCATCCATTTTGTGATGCTGAGGCTCTGGTTAACTTTAACCGGGGTTAAGGCTACACACATGTCGTGTCCCTCTAGAAGGGTGGAATTCTATCCCCGTCGACAGAACTGTCGAGGGGATAGTATTCCAATTCGTATGACACCGTACTCGACATGTTTTGATAAAGCCAAACCAAAGATAGCAAATAACCGCGAGGATTATAATGCACTTAAGAGTATATGGTATGGCAATATCCCGGAACAGCTTAGGGAGTGGTTCCCGACAGCTGCAGACAGGCTCAGCTCATGCTAGAGCACCATCTCACATATTTCCAAGCACTCTGCCTCCAGGATTGATGAGGCCTTCCATAGGAGTGGCTGATAGGAACATATATGTCCAATTTAGCGTTAGATATAGAGATACTATATCTAAGTAAGAGGTGATTACACCAACTTACCCCAGCTGAGTGATCAGCCAGTTGTGTCAAATATGGAGGCCAGGGGTGGCACAATACATGCTGCAGCCCCTGGTAGGCCTTGGAAACACCTATGCCCTGGGTACCTAAGGTACACTGTTACAGGGGCCAATAAGGTGAACCAGTTCCCAATTCGTAATGCACCTAAGGTGCATGGAGTCCATTTTAAGGAGAGAGCAATCAGCCTGGGGCCCTGAATAGCAGTATCCCAGGCCAACTAAGTCAATAACCAGCTAAACACCAGGCAAAAAGTTTGGGGGTAACCATAGTCAGATATCCACCTTCCTACAGGGCTGGGTTGAATTGACCTGGGCTGCATTTAGAGTAGGGGAGGAGATTTATTTTTTCACACTAATGGAACTGGTCTGCCTTCAACAATGCTGTTGCCAGGAAACTGCACCAGTGAGGACAGAACTGGTTTTGGCCAGGTACAGACACTCTCTGCCTTCAGAGAACAAAGGAATTGTGTGCATAAAAAGTGGGGCCTAGAACCCAGACATTTAGATCACTTCTGAGAATCAAGAAACACCTTTGACAAGGAGAAGAGATGGAGAAGCTGATGAAGAATACTACCCCTGTGCTGTTTGCTGTCTGGGGTTGACCTGCAGTGGCTGCTTGCTGCCAAGGAAAGGAGAAAAGGACTTTTCTGTTTGCTTTGTCATCTTGAGGAAGATCTCCAAGGGCTTGATACTGAGCTTGCCTCCTGTTCTGAAGTCTCAGGGACACAAAGACATCATCACTTCTGTCTCTCTGCATCTGAAACAGCTGTTTCAACAGCTACAGAAGGAAGGTGCAATGCCGACGCCGGTGAGCGACGTTGTAACCTGCACCAAAGCCATGGGCACTGCTGGTGAAGAGCACGACGCACCACCCCGACTTGCACCATAGGCCTGACGCCTGCTGACACTATCCTGCATCGACTCTGAATCCGTCATCGAGGCCGCTGCCTGCACCGGAGCTGAGGACACCGCTCGTGACGACCACGACGCACCATCCAGACTCGTACTGCAGCCCCAACTTCAGCAACGCCGGTGCTTCATCAACGCAGAGCCGATCCTAGACATGGGTGACACCCGAATCCATTGCTGCCGTCAATCGTGACTTCACCACCACAGTAAGGAACCGCCGTCTCACCTCCCATGCTCTGCAGTGAGGAATAGAGGCATCACCTCCGCTGGGGTCATAAGGAACCGACGCCGCAGCCGGCATTGAAGCATCACCTCCCTGACGCCGTGCACCGTCTTTGCTTTCTTGAATTCCAAGGTACTGTTCTTTGTGGGTCTGCTTGGCTCCGGGACCGACGCCGCACCTTGCACCTCGCAGTCAGCGCCGTTCTTTGGCATTTTCATCTGTCACGACGTCGTAATACCTCCAGGTGGAGTAATTTGCTGCCACAAGCTTTATTTGAGTGAAAATAACCTATTTTTAAGGATATTTCCGATACTGTATTGTGGATTTTCGTCATTTGGTCTTGTTTTGGTTTAGATAAAGATTACTTATTTTTCTAAACTGGTGTTGTGTCCATTTGTAGTGTTTTCACTGTGTTACTGTATGTAGTCACAAATGTGAACTTAGGATAGATGTAAGCAGGATATGTCTATAAAGGAGAAATAAGAAAAAAAGCGATTCTCTCTAATATGATTCATATGACCTTTTTTGATTTCCTCCTTTTCTGCCACTACTTCAGGGAAGTGCTTAATTTGTGCTGGTGTTTGCAGTGGGCCTCACCAGTGCTTATTCTTCTGAACCAGGGTACTTTACCCTTTGTCTCATGGGCAGCAGTCCAGAATATAAAACTAACTTAAAATAAATGTCTTGATGCCCGTCCTGCCATTCAAATTTTGCCAAGGCATGCAGGAGCATTAGCCAATGTTAAGAAACAACTTTCCGTGAGTCATCCTAACTGATCAACCTTGACGCCTACCATTAGTTCACTACAGAATGTATGACTGTCAGCAGGGGTGTGTAGGGTGAGTAATAAGTTGTGAGCAGAAGTGGATTCCCAGAGCACATGTGGTGACTTCCTCCAAGATTCCTGTCCAGTATGTAGAATTTGTCATTAACTCCAGGAGACCAAGATGATTTGACACATTCTTTAATGTAGAAAAGAGAAACTCCATCAACATAAGCTCAGTTCCACAGTACCTACTGTAACTTCAGTCCATCAAGCCATAACATTCTAACCTGTCTATGTAGAGCATGCTAATAATACTTCAAGGGGGTTGCGTAGGATCAAACCACTAAAATACGCACATGGAATGCTATACCACACACCACCTCCCTTAAATCCCACCGTGCCCAAAGAAAGAGACCTAAATATAAGAGAAAGAACAAAAATAAAAACAAAAAACAAAAGAAGACAATACATTATTAACAACTAATCTGTTGAAATTCCAAATTCTTCCATCATCCAGTTTTGTAGCTCCTTGAAAATTCTGACATGTTAAGATCACTAACATGAGATACTCCACTCTTCTTTCTAGGCAATTTGCCTTTAACCATGTTGCCAACTTTGACTTCTACATCTTTGACAGCTTTGCAAGCATCATAGAGTTACTTTCTATCCCTTTGCAACAGTGTTTCTCTAGTCTTCCCTTCAGTAATTCTCTCCTCAATTATGTGAAGTTGACTAAAAGCACTGACCTAAGGGGAACAAACTTTGGTGTTAGACTTACATTAGTGAAAAACTAAAAAAGGACATAACCCTGTTATGGAATGTGAGGTGAACATGTACTCTTCCACCCTACACTCAACCATCTAGACCCAGTCCCTCCCATTCAGCCTTGCAACTTGAATGGTTTCTTTCAACGTTTCGTTGAACCTTTCTACTATCCCATTTGTTTCGGAATGATATAAAGCACACTTCTTGTGCACAATGCCCGTCTCTGACAAAAACTTCTCTATTAAAGAAGAGGTACATTTCACCACAAGAATGCAATGGGTTTTCCATTCTTTTGCAAACACCCCAGCCAAAAACTTACACAGAGAGAGTTGAGATGTCATGCACCACCTTAACTTCAGGCCACCTGGACAACATGTCAATCAGCACAAGCACATACTTGCTCGAGTTTCCTTTAGAATCCACGGGACCAGCAATGTCCAAAACTATCTCCTCTTCTACCTCCCCAGGGATCTCATGACAAACCATGGGTGCTGGTCTCACCTTTTGAGAATTGTCACTCAATCTCTATTCACAACATTCCCTGACTACCCTTTCAATTTGCAGATCCATGTCGAGCCACCAATACGCAACTCTCAAATGTTCATTTAATTTTGCAAATACCCTGGTGTTCCTCATGAGCAAAACTCAACAAATGGCCTCTCACATCCAGGCAAAATGCACACCCTTTTTTAACAGCCTATGAATTGCATACATGGGACTAGAAAAATTGGGAATGAACCTACTATAAAATTTGATGACACCCAAGAATGCCTGCACATCCTCTCCATTCTTTGGGGAGGTAAACCGAAAATGGTCTTCACCAGATTATCATTAGGTTTGACCCCCTCTCTGCAGAAACAGTGTGTCCCAAATAAAGTATCTCAGGCATACAGAATTTACATTTGCTGACGTTAAGTGTAGTACCTTTCTAACTGAAAATTCTTAGCATCTCCCTAATCTTATTTAAGTGAGTAGACAAACTGTCGCTGAATTTCAAGACATCGTACTGGAAGAATTTAACCCCTGAAACTTTCCCTAGAATATTATTCATCATTCCTTGGAAAACCGAGAAGGCTGAACAGAAGACATCCTATTGAAACGATATGCTCTAAAAGGTGTTAAGAAAGCAGTGACATTTTTTGAGTCTTAGCTCAGGTAAACCTGATGATAGGCTAGGTGAGATCCAGAGTGGAAAAAAACTTGACTCCTCCCAGTATGCCCACCATTTCCATGATGTTAGGAAGAGAAAATCTGTCCTCCACTACCTCTTTATTGAGATGCCTGAGACCCACTCACAATCTAATCTCTCCTGAGCTTTTAGTTGCAACCATAAGAGGGGCAATCGATTCAGAGGCTTCCACTGTTTGAATTATGAGCTTTGCACACAAATGCTCCAACTCCAAATTAACTGCCTCATGCAAGTTTATAGGAACATTTCCGATGTTATACACAACCTGAGCTGCATCCTTTTTCAAAGAGATGCGGTGCACATAACCTTTAACACAACCCACCTTGCTTGAAAAAACATCAGGGAATTCTTGAACAAAATTAGTAATATGATTGCTGGATGTTATAGCTAAAGTGTTCTTTTTTCTGACCTGAACCTGAGATTCTGAATTTGGGGTCTAGATAGATTCCAAATTTCTGATGTGGTGAGCCTAACACAGTCTCTCTTAAAAGGCACATACATTTTCCCTTCTACCACTCTATTATGAAATTCAATACATGCTTTAAAATAGCCAACCAACTTAGTGGATTTACCCTCATATCTATGTAACATCTGGATAGCTCAGTTAAACTTTCTCTTGAAAACAACTGGCACAATCTGTATCCAAAATTAAATGAAGCCCCGCTCCTGAGTCCATCATCATTGTGACTGTGATGCCATTAAGGGATACTTGGCCCATTGGATGCTCACAAACAATGATAGGCTAGGTGAGATCTAGAGTGGAAAAAAACTTGACTCCTCCCAGTATGCCCACCATTTCCATGATGTTAGGAAGAGAAAATCTGTCCTCCACTACCTCCTTATTGAGATGCCTGAGATCCACGCACAATCTAACCTCTCCTGAGCTTTTAGTTGCAACCACAAGAGGGGCAATCGATTTAGAGGCTTCCACTGTTTGAATTATAAGCTTTGCACACAAATGCTCCAACTCCAAATTAACTGCCTCATGCAAGTTTATAGGAACATTTCCGATGTTATACACAACCTGAACTGCATCCTTTTTCAAAGAGATGCGGTGCACATAATCTTTAACACAACCCACCTTGCTTGAAAAAACATCAGGGAATTCTTGACCAAAATTAGTAATATGATTGCTGGATGTTATAGCTAAAGTGTTCTTTTTTATGACCTGAACCTGAGATTCTGAATTTGGGGTCTAGATAGATTCTAAATTTCTGATGTGGTGATCCTAACACAGTCTCTCTCAAAAGGCACATACATTTTCCCTTCTACCACTCTATTATGAAATTCAATACATGCTTTAAAATAGCCAACCAGCTTAGTGGATTCTGATGTGGTGGATCCTAACACAGTCTCTCTCAAAAGGCACATACATTTTCCCTTCTACCACTCTATTATGAAATTCAATTCATGCTTTAAAATAGCCAACCAACTTAGTGGATTTACCCTCATATCTATGTAACATCTGGATACCTCAGTTAAACTTTCTCTTGAAAACAACTGGCAAAATCTGTATCCAAAATTAAATAAAGCCCCGCTCCTGAGTCCATCATCATTGTGACTGTGATGCCATTAAGGGATACTTGGCCCATTGGATGCTCACAAACAATGCCCGACAAGCAAATTACATCATTTACAACTTTTTCTCAGGAACTCCATACCAAGTTCACAAACTTTCTATCTAGGTACACTAGACTATCAACATTTAGCAACATGCCATCTCTTACCACAGAGCTATCAACTAACTTTTAAGGCTGGACATTCTTTAAAATTGGCAAAGTGATTGCGACTCCTACACTTGAAGCAAAAAAAAAATCACATTTACTACAATGGGAGAAGTTTTCTTCTGAATGGATGGCACAGTATGTATGGTAGAAGCAGCTTCTTTGTGTTGCTGTAGTTCCTAAATACATAGCAAAGAATATTATTCTCTTTTGGCAACAGTTAGTATATTATTCATTTTTTCATTCTAGTTCTTCACGAATGTTATCATATTACATTCTAGCATTAATTGATCTCTTAATGCCAGATATAGGTCGCCCAATACCGGTCGGTAACGGACGAAATTACTGAATTTCGGCTGTTACCAACCAGTATTTGGCATTTGGAATGTAGGTGGCATGATTGTAGGATTCGGTATTTTACCGAATCGGTAACTTAAAGAATCGATAAATTACCGAATTCTTAACATACCGATTCGGTAAATTACCGAATCCGTAATGTAGAGAGCACTCAAGTGAGTGCATTCCTGAATTAAGGATGCGTTATTTTCCACCAACTACAAGTTGGTGGTAAATATCGAAAACCTTTGCAAAAGCAATTATTTTGCTTTTACAACAGTGCGATGTGGCAGACATATATGCTCTTAGGGCATGTATGTGTGCCACATATGCACCCATGCACTATTCAGGGGTGCAACAGGGTGTCAATGTGACACCCTGCCGCCCTTGAAAATGTTCCACCTATTACCGATTTGGTATCTACAGAATCGGTAATACTGAATGGCTTCCCATTCATTCCTATGGGCCACTAGGCCCATAGGAATGAATAGGAATGAATAGACAGAGCTAAAGGGCTTGTTTGAAGGAGGAATGCAAAAACAACAATTAATGGACAGAATGCAGAACAATGTCATATATTCACCCCAGTACCGAGATCTGGGCCTAAATCTATCGTTATTTTGCTCACCCCGCCATTTCAGTTTGAACCCAGCCATATGCAAATCAGTCTTGACCCTGTGTCCCGAACTGCCAGGCCAGGTCCTCCCGGGCTGAAGACGGCTGGAATGCCAGAAACCGGTCCTCGGAAGCTTGTTTCTGATCCAGGGAAGGCATGGCTTGGCAGTTCGGGCTGGACTGTTCCCATGAGGCACATGGTCAGACTGATTTGCATATGGCCATGTCTGAATTGGGGTGGTGTGGAGTGCAAAAAAACGATGGATTTGGGCCCAGATCTCTGTACTGGGGTGAATGTATGACATTGTTCTGCATTCTGTCCATCAACTGTGGTTTTTGCATTTGTCACTCCGAGTGGGATGGGTATGCTCAGACGTGAGTCCCATGCTCGCCACACCACTGGATTCAAGCAAGCCGGGCTGAAGACGGCTGGATTGCCAGAAACCGGTCCTCTGAATCTTGTTTCCGGTCCAGGGGAGGCATGGCTTGGCAGTTCGGGCTGGACTGTTCCCATGAGGCACAGGGTCAGACTAATTTGCATATGGCCATGTCTGAACTGGGGTGGTGTGGAGTACAAAAAAACGATGGATTTGGGCCCAGATCTCTGTACTGGGGTGAATGTATGACATTGTTCTGCATTCTGTCCATCAACTGTGGTTTTTGCATTTGTCACCCCGAGTGGGATGGGTATGCTCAGACGTGAGACCCATGCTCGCCACACCACTGGATTCAAGCAAGCCGGGCTGAAGACGGCTGGAATGCCAGAAACCGGTCCTCGGAAGCTTGTTTCCGGTCCAGGGAAGGCATGGCTTGGCAGTTCGGGCTGGGCTGTTCCCATGAGGCACAATGTCAGACTTATTTGCATATGGACATGTCTGAACTGGGGTGGTGTGGAGTGCAAAAAAACGATGGATTTGGGCCCAGATCTCTGTACTGGGGTGAGTGTATGACATTGTTCTGCATTCTGTCCATCAACTGTGGTTTTTGCATTTGTCTCCCTGGACTGGAAACAAGCATCCTAGGACTGGTTCTGGGGATTCGCCCCTCTTCTGCCAGGATAGCTTGACTCCAGTGGCATGGAGAGCACAGGACCCACGTCTGAACATACCTGTCCCACTTGGGTGACAATTTCAAAAGCAACAATTGGTGGACAGAATGTAGAACAATGTCATACATTCACCCCAATACAGTGATCTGAACCTAAATCCATTGTTGTTTTGCTCACTATGCCATTCCAGTTTGAACCAGGCCATATGCAAATCAGTCTTGACCCTGTGCCCAATGGAAACAGTCCAGCCCGAACTGCCAGGCCAGGCCCTCCCTGGACTGGAAACAAGCATCCTAGGACTGGTTTTGGGGTTTCACCCCTCTTCAGCCAGGCTAGCTTGACCCCAGTGGCATGGAGAGCACGGGAAGAGGGATGAAAACCCGAAACCGGTCCTAGGATACTTGTTTCCGGTCCTGGGACCGGTTTTGGGTTCATAACCCTCATCAGGCAGTCTATCTTGAATCCAGTGGCAAAGTGAGCAAGGGACTCATGTCTGAGCATACCCTGCCAACTTAGGCCGAACAAAGCGATACAAAAGGGGATGATGGACGGAGCGTTTGAGCTAATAAAACACTCACCCCCAGTCAACTGATCTGTGTTTAATCCATCACCATTCTTTAGCTCACTCCACCACCCCAGTTCAGACATGGCCATATGCAAATCAGTCTGACCCTGTGCCTCATGGGAACAGTCCAGCCCAAACTTCCCGGGACCGGAAATAAGCATCCTGGGACCAATTTCGGGTTCATAACCCTCATCAGCCAGGCTATCTTGAATCCAGTGGCAAAGTGAGCAAGGGACTCATGTCTGAGCATACCCTGTCAACTTAGGGCGAACAAAGCCATACAAAATGGGATGATGGATGAAGCGGCTGAGCAAACCAAACACTCACCCCCAGTCAACTGATCTGGGTTTAATCCATCACCATTCTTTAGCTCAGTCCGCCACCCCAGATCAGACATGGCCATATGCAAATCAGTCTGACCCTGTGCCTCATGGGAGCAGTCCAGCCCAAACTGCCAAGCCATGTGTTCCCTGGACCGAAACAAGCATCCTGGAACTAGTTTTGGGTTCATAACCCTCATCAGCCAGGCTATCTTGAATCCAGTTGCAAAGTGAGCAAGGGACTCACGTCTGAGCATACCCTGTCAAATTAGGGCGAACAAAGCGATACAAAAGGGGATGATGGAGGGAGCGTTTGAGCAAATCAAACATTCACCCCCAGTCAACTGATCTGGGTTCAATCTATCACCCTTCTTTAGCTCACTCCGCCACCCCATTTCAGACATGGCCATATGCAAATCAGTCTGACCCTGTGCCTCATGGGAGCAGTCCAGCCCAATCTGCCAAGCCATGTGTTCCCTGGACCGAAACAAGCATCCTGGGACCGGTTTCGAGTTTATAACCCTCATCAGCCAGGCTATCTTGAATCCAGTGGTAAAGTGAGCAAGAGACTCGCGTCTGAGCATACCCTGCCAACTTAGGGCGAACAAAGCGATACAAAAGGGGATGATGGATAGAGCGTTTGAGCAAATCAAACACTCACCCCCAGTCAACTGATGTGGGTTTAATCCATCATCATGAGACGTGAGTCCCGTGCTCTGCATGCCACTGGAGTCAAGCTATCCTGGATGATGATGGCTGTTAGGCAGAAACCGGTCCTAGGATGCTTGATTCCAGTCCAGGGAAGACAAGGCTTGGCAGTTCGGGCTGGACTGTTCCCATGAGGCATAGGGTCAAGGCTGATTTGCATATGGCCATGTCTGAACTGGGGTAGTGAGGTGAGCAAAAAAACGATGGATTAAGGCCCAGATCTCTGTACTGGGGTGAATGTACGACATTGTTCTACATTCTGTCCATCAACTTTTGTTTTTGCTTTTGTCACCCCGAGTGGGATTGGCATTCTCAGACACGAGTCCTGTGCTCTCCACGCCACTGGAGTCAAGCTATCCTGGCTGATGATGGCTGATAGCCAGAAACTGGTCCTAGGATGCTTTATTCCGGTCCAGGGAAGACATGGCTTGGCAGTTCGGGCTGGACTGTTCCCATGAGGCACAGGGTCAAGGCTGATTTGCATATGGCCATGTCTGAGCAGGGGTGGTGTGGTGAGCAAAAAAAAGATGGATTTAGGCCCAGATCTCTGTACTGGGGTGAATGTATGACATTGTTCTGCATTCTGTCCATCAACTGTTGTTTTTGCTTTTGTCACCCCAAGTGGGACGGGTATGCTCAGACGTGAGTCCCGTGCTCTCCACGCCACTGGAGTCAAGCTATCCTGGCTGATGATGGCTGATAGCCAGAAACCAGTCCTAGGATGCGTGATTCGGGCCAGGGAAGACATGTCTTGGCAGTACGGGCTGGACTGTTCCCATAAGGCACAGGGTCAAGGCTGATTTCCATATGGCCATGTCTGAACTGGGGTGGTGTGGTGAGCAAAAAAACGATGGATTTAGGCCCAGATCTCTGTACTGGGATCAATGTAAGATATTGTTCTGCATTCTGTCCATCAACTGTTGTTTTTGCATTTGTCACCCCGATTGGGACGGGTATGCTCAGACGTGAGTCCCATGTTCTCCATGCCACTGGAGTCAAGCTATCCTGGCTGATGACGGCTCATAGCCAGAAACCGGTCCTAGGATGCTTGATTCCGGTCCAGGGAAGACATGGCTTGGCAGTTCGTGCTGGACTGTTCCCATGAGGCACAGGGTCAAGGCTGATTTGCATATGGCCATGTCTGAACTGGGGTGGTGTGGTGAGCAAAGAAACGATGGATTTAGGCCCAGATCTCTGTACTGGGGTGATTGTATGACATTGTTCTGCATTCTGTCCATCAACTGTTGTTTTTGCGGTTACCAGAGGTCCTTTTTTGGATGCCTGGGTGGCCACTGTCCTCGTAGAGGGTGTGTTTTCCAGGTGTGGGTATGTGCTGGTTGTGCACTGTTTTTGCAAGATTTTGGTATACCATATGTGTTATGATTTGTACTAGCCAGTAGGGGAAGGTGGTGGTTCTTCTGGATTAGCAGGGGGTCCTCTGCTGAATTTGATTTGTCTCCCCTGTTGACCTTGTGGTTCACCCGTGTGGCTGGCCGTTGAGTGTCTTTTACTAGGTTCCAGACGCCTGGTGTCTAGGGGTTCTCCAGTTGTATCTACATGCAAAATGCCCTGGGTACAAGAAGAGGGTGATGAGAGGAGATTGGGATGTAGATTAGGGTAATTTCTTTTTAATTGTTGTTGATGATGTATTTTTGTACTGCCACATGATATGTATTGCTTATTTATTTTTCGGTGCTTTTGTACTCTTCAGTTCGCAAGCAGTGACCATTCTTCTCCCACTGCTCCCTGGGATAGGGCATTAGGTATTCGGGTGTGAGGATAGGCCACACCTAGGCTGCCTAGGGAGAATCACCTGCTTATTTGTACTTGGATGAATTTGTGAGTAAATGCAGAGTTCACCACCTCTTGCAACTATTTCTGGTTGTCACCAACAGTGGATTCAACTGGTTTCTGGTTGGATTTAGTCACCTCGACCCCCCCACCCCCCCCCCCCTTCCCCTAGGGAATTCGCATGGAAGTCCAAACACTGTACTCATTCCTACTTTTTTGTCCCTTTTTGGGTGAAAGGAAGCCAGTCACCTAGCACCTACCAGCATCTTTTCTCTCCTCTCACTTCTGAACACTTTTATGGTAAACTAGTGGCAAATGAATTGACCTTTTAAATGCTGACATACTTTGCTTAAAATGTATACACATGCCTCTGGCTGACTGCATGAGGTGCTCCTGAATGTGATCTTTGTCTCCCCTACTGTGCCACCTGGGGTATGAACGGTTGAATAAGTCTCACCACCTCCCTTTCCATTCCAGTGTGTCTAAAGTGAATGAACAGTTTGTAACCCAACAGGGACAGTTATTATGCTGCTAAATACAATGGGTTGCCTCATGAGTACAGAGGGCATGGACAGTGGCAGACTTGCCCAGCCGAATAATTTCTCTGTCTTCAAACAATAGAGAGAAAGGTGGCAAGAGGAAATAGATACACCGATCTGTTCTCTCCCGATTTTAAGTGCACAGAATTCGAGGGACAAATTGGTGGAATTAAATAGACATCCACCCACTGTAAGTCTGCCAGAATTAAAAGCAGGCATTTTCTCAATTAATACATGAGGAGCTTGCCAGAAGTGACTTTCTGCTTTTAATGCATGAGAGTACAGTGTACACCATGTGACACGACATACGCACATCAAGCTTTATACCATACAACTCGCCAGCGTTCATAAGAATGTGAGGGAGTTCCGTCCTGAGTGACACTGAGCCTTCCCTGGCCTCAGAGATTCAATGATCCTCATCTCCGACCCTCAATAACGGCCTCTGCATTTAATAGCATGCTTTTGGAGATGGATGGTAAAATAAGGGAATGGCATACATACGTGTCATTTGTTAAAAGTATTGGCAGAGGATAGAAGTTCTAAACAAATGCTTGACAGGAGAGAAGCCAATGAATGTGCTGAACATTTAGATAAACTAACTGACAAAATTTGACATTTTGGAATGGCCCCATTTGTGGGTTTACAATGCATGATGCTTGAATCACTGCGCCTTGCATTTGATCGGGCAGAGGAGGACTCGCGCCTATTCTACGGCCTCTACAATCAATACGGTAGTGTATCCGGTGTGTTGTCAGAAGGTAGCATGAGGGGCCAGAACATGCCTGATAAGTATACTGTGCCTTCAGATTCGTTTCATTTTACTTCCAGGTAGGTGTAATCTTGGGGTTCGGATAAAATACTGTCTCACCTCCTTCGGGTTCTAGTCCAAGTACAAAGGTTTAGGAAATGTATTAGAGACCTTAATGGCCAAGTACTTCATTTGCAGATACAAGAATGAATACCTCGTGGTACGCTGGAGTGGGGGAACACAGAGGGTGACAGCATCGGAGTGTTCTCCACACACTATCGCTCTTAATACGTTATTAGACGGGACAAGTGAAGAACGCGATATGCAAAAGTTGCGGCGCTGGTGTGATGAACAAGACAGAGAGAAATGATGGGTTACTAGATGAAGTATTTAAGGATTTGAAATGAAAGGAGCAGTGAGAGTGGAACAGGAGCAGGACCTACCGAGCAGCTTTCTGTAAGGTACGCTGCAAAGGATTTCATGGTAGGACATGCCAGTGGATTCCAACGTCCCCTGTTAGCCTGCTCTTCCTCGAGTGCCTGTAGCAAACCACAAACACTGGGCCTTGCGCCAAGAAGAAAAGCCGCACAGAGGGATGACTTCCTGTGAGTTCAGACAGAACAGAAAGGCGCAGGATAGTGTGGTCAGTTTATCATGTATTCTTTGTAGTGGAGAATGGAAAGGAATGCACAAGCTGAATGTGTATGCGTAAAAATATTGTTATCTTCTTAGAATTTATGGTTGGTATGAATTTCGTAAGCCCTGGACTCAGGGATGTTTAAATTCATATTGATATTTTAATTATTAAGTTTGGTGCAAAAGTGTTTTGTTTCCTCCCATGTTTTTCCTTAGGTATCCGAATTTGTTTTTTTTGTACGTGTCTGTCTTCTGTTTTATGTTGTTCTTGTTGTCGTCTGCTACCCCCTTTCCATCAGTGTGTGCCCATTATTACGCTACCCTGTCTCAATTACACATGCAACTATTTTCCTTCTCATCAACACATTTCAGGCATCTTATGTTCTCGGGGATGAAAGAATAGTGAATTAATAGTCAATAGTGAAAGAACCTCCCTCATCGCCCAAAGCGAGCTGAACCCCCACCATAAGACGCTTGCAATGTCCCCATAAAGACCTTTGGACAAGATCAATCAGCAAACAGGTCTCCATCTGCACCTGGCTGTGCCGTGTTACATAAATGTGGTCATACATAATGTGTCTGTCAGTGGAAAGCACACACGCAGCATTGGGCAAAGGGCAAACAAGGCTCATGAAAGTGCATCTTTTGATGGCAATGTGTGGTGACAACACAGTCAGCGCCCCCAGTTAGGAACCCCCTGTTCTGTTGTAGAGCAGGCAGCAACCCCCGGTGCCACACCCAACTCATGCTTTAGGGTGTCGAATGATATGTCAGAGTCGCCAGACCACGGCACCGTGCCGGCAACGGTTATGTTTGTCAAAGCCTGCAGTGGTCCGATATTCAAAGAAGACTTTGGTACCCAGTACCTGCAGTAGTGCCTGTGGTAGTCCTGCAGTTGTACGCCACCCCTTTCTGAATGTGTGGTCGTTGAAACTGTGTGATGGTTGGACGGGCATGTTTGTAGGACCCTTTGGCTTATTGCAAGGCAGCAGTGATGGCAGTGGATCTTCAAGTAAAGGCATAATCAAGACACGTTTTGTTAACGCTGGGCTACTATTACTTGTGCTAACTCTATAATTGTCAGGGAGCACAATGATTTGCTCCACTGGTGCAACTTGTCTCTGGCATACAGTAATGTGCCAATTATTCTGGCATCTGCCCAAGACAGTCGATCTGGATCCTAGAAGCTAAATTTAGATAGATCCCACTTATACGCCTGGGGCAATGGAGGGGTGTTCTGTCCGTGGTCAGGGTCTTGGGTTGCTGCACATAAGGGCAGCATACCCAGGGGATTGTCTGCATTATACTAGATTTCCCCAAACACAACACCGTGTCCTAGTGTGGCCTTTCCAGCCAGTGAATTTGCTTGTAGCTTGCCCTCTACTAGGTCATTTTGATCTGTTACTCTTTAAAAACTATCCTTCTCTGTGTTACTGGGGACTTCTTGAGGGCGTTGGCAGGGGTGAGGGACCTTCACATACTATCACTCTGGGCCTCCAGTGGTTTTGTTTGCCTGTCACATGCATCTGCTAGGGCTGATGTACTGTGTACTGCATGTTCCTCGTACGTGTCACTATCCCATATCAGTGCATGCAGTCCCCTACTGCCCAGTGTATGGTCAGCATTTCCATCTTGAAATGTCTGCTGGCACACTATGTTAATACATTTTGGTGGGACCACGTTGTCCGTTCGTGTGCTTTCACCAGGCATTCCTCCATGATGACTGTAAAGGAAGTTTGAAATATTAGCAAGACTATTTGTGGTTAGTTCCCCATTTACCCATCTCCGTTTCAGAACGCGGCTTTTGGTTTTCTTCTACTGCAGTTAGTTGTATAGGTTCGGCACCTGAGGAGGACTTCTCCTACACATGTTCTTTACGGGTATGAGGAGCCAAGGGGGTCTCCCCATCCGCCTTGTAGTATGTCCTCTTGCACTGGGTCTGCTTCTTCCCCCTCATTCCCAGGCCGTGCACTTGCCACAGGTATACCAGGTGAAGACCCCAGTGACATCCAATTGGTTTTGTCTCTATGTTCCTCTAATTGTCTCTGTCCATTCCTTTGCCCTTGTTTTCTTCCCTTTCATTGCTCACATCTTCCTCAACTGTCCATGCCATGTAATGAGAACTGCAAGACCTTGTTCCTGAAAACTCAGACCCCGCGATTACGCAAGGAGTAAGTGTTCTGTTTTGAGGCATTTCACACGTAAGATGTTCACTAGGATGTTCTAGGATAGTTAGGTCACCACATGGTGCAGGGTTCATGAGCTAGATGTTGCTGAAAAACATGTTTTATTAATAATGTCTAGCTACTGCACATCAATTGATTTGTTTCCCTTTACACCTACAGGTTTTCCCCTGATGAAGGGACCAGCCGTCCCGAAATGCATTGGGCGTCGCACTGTTTAAATAGCATTGTGTAATGATTGATTGCATCCTTTATGTGCAACATGACTTGTTTTGTATATGTCTAAAAGAATGATAACG
This sequence comes from Lissotriton vulgaris, assembly GCF_964263255.1. Taxonomy (NCBI): domain Eukaryota; kingdom Metazoa; phylum Chordata; class Amphibia; order Caudata; family Salamandridae; genus Lissotriton; species Lissotriton vulgaris. The sequence goes on from NC_141689.1 coordinate 447,392,724, forward strand.
GCATGTGTGTCGAACATGTGTAAACAGTGAAAGTAAAATATGATTTGAAAATTGTCTTATATGGTCGACATTTATGTATATCACACATAGTTGTGCACGCTAGAGTCCAAGTTACCTTTGCGACTTGGCCAATCAACTAAGAACTGTCCATGAGGTACCAAGATAGCGCAAAACAGCAATAGCAATTCTTAAGTGAAGTGGGGCAGCCCCATATACCAGACATAACATTACAATCAAGCACTAATGGAAGGTACACACACGCCTGCCAATAGATGCAGAGGACAAATTCAACTATAGTATACTTCCAACGCCGAACTATATGGGTTGCACTATGGTCAGGACTATACTTCTCTCCGAGCACAACATATCAATACGAATAGAGTGAACAAGGATGGGTGGGACATCCTCATTTGGGTGGTTGAACTCTCATGGCCCAGAACTTGGTACTCACTATGGGATAGGAGGGCGGAGGACATAGGGGCAATGAGTCTAAGGGTGTCCGTACAGTTGGGCGTGAGGAACTCCTGAGATGACTCACTGGTTCACAGAGATATCAGGGAGAACGTCTGTGCAGAGTGCACACGGTACAACACCTGCACCACATGCAGGGAAGGAAAACAAGCATTTACAATGCAATGGTTTTGCCTTTGTTAAAGTTAGAGCTATTGGCATCGCTCTTGACATTATTTTTATTTATGTTTTTTTTTAACATAAATAAATGGTATTATCATTTACAATAGCAGGGCAGGGCACAGGGAAGGGGGGCGAGGAGAGACGAAGGAGAGCTGCGGGCTCAGGGAAGGGGGGGCGAGGGGAGACGAAGGAGAGCTGCAAGCTCAGGGAAGGGGGGGCGAGAAGAGACGAAGGAGAGCTGCGGGCTCTTGTTGTAATGCTTGCATGGATGAGTTGGTGGATGCATGGAAGGGGGCATGCATGGATGGGTGTATGGATGGGTGAAAGGATAGATGCATGGATGGGTGGATGGATAGATGCATATATACAGCAAATCCCTCAACAATTTAAGCAATCCACCAACCTATCCAACCAACAACCCATCCATACATCCATGCATCATGCATACATCCATCCATCATGCATCCATCCACCCACTGTGTCCCACTCCGACCCCTCTAAATATAACTCATTTTTTCTGTATATAGAGATGACTGTATTCACTAGTATATGCAGTAGACCTTTCTACTCTAACATTCCTATGTGACTCTTGCAGTACATCTATTCATATCCCTTCCATATGTATATAGAAATCTAACGAGAATCAACAGTCTCTTCTTTGTGTGACTACATCTAGTACATTTCAATTGTTTTCCTGTTTGTATCTTTTACTTAACGCATGTAAATCAAAGTCCTTAGGTTTGGCAGCTGGTTCTCATGTAAAGCACTCTGACACCTTCGGGTAAAGTTCGCGCTACATAAAATCACATTAAATAAAACTTTACCCCACAAATCCAACCATCCATTTGTGCCTAGGCTTACATTTTATGGCCTCGAAGCACACAGAGAAGGGACAGTTTACTAAGTCGAGGCTTTGTAGGGTGCATGGCAGGGGACAGATTTAGGCTCCAAGGCAGGGTAGGGAGCAGAGTCAGAGTACTTCACGGAGGTAGGGGGCAGTTTTTTATGGTTCAGGGCAGGGGGATGCGGTACTTTTTGAAGCATGGCCTTATTTTAAAGGGCTCAGTTCAGGTGGAGGAACGGCACAAAACACCAGGCAGACAGAGGGCAGAAGGACACAAAAACGAGGGGAAACATTTATAACTGAGGGCAGATTGGCACAAAAAACTAGGCAGACAGAGAAGAAGGACACAAAAACGAGGGGGGTTGATTGTAATGGAGGGCAGAACGGCACAAATCACAAGGCAGACAGAGGGCAGAAGGACACAAAAACGAGGGGAAACAATTATAATTGAGGGCAGATTGGCACCAAAAACTAGGCAGACAGAGGGAAGAAGGACACAAAAACGTGGGGGGATGATTCTAACGGAGGGCAGAACGGCACAAATCACGAGGCAGACAGAGGGCAGAAGGACACAAAAACGAGGGGGGTATGATTGTAACAGAGGGCAGAACGCACAAAACACGAAAAAGTGCAAGCGATACCTTTACAATAGCACTTCACCAAATACCACCTAGTCGTCACACAAATCCACATAAGGGGGAAAAAAACTCATTGCAATACCTGAAGTAAAGCACCTGTTGAAGGTCATAGATTGATTATAAAAATGATATATTCTTGTTGCTCAAAAACGCTGGTGCCCATCACCCGCAACCACAAATTAAAACCGTTTGCCAGAAAAATCTCTTGCCGAGTCTCCATTGATAATACTGAACATGTAATGCCTTTAGGAGCAGTGCTTGCACCACCTTGTAGTACTGTCATAAACATGCCAAGTCACTCATTCGCTCAAAAAAAAAAAGGTGCAGATGAGAATGCTTCAGAGCAATACCGATAAATACAGTATTCAAATGCAGATGGCGGGTGCATATAGAATGGTATCAAATCAACAAAAATGCAAAACACCATGAAATACCTTAAGCCAAGCATGTGACAGCGATAGACCCCAGCAGAGCGAGAACACAGCAAGTAACACCCGTCTGCACATGCATCCATGCAGGGACCCCCCCCCCCCGGGCCTTTGTTTTGCCACCAGCATATCTTGCGGAAGCATGGAAACATGCAGCCATGCACTGGCAGCGTTAAATCGCTCTTCAAAAGGTGCCCTTTTTTCTCTTTTTAAAGTTTAATATAGCGCTAGCTTGACCAGTGGGTATCAGAGTGCTTTACATACACACAAGAGGTAAGGAAGCAAAACAGATAAAACAAAAATACGTCATGAAAAATAGGTAAACAGTGCAGGGGAGGGAGAGAAAACCATTATCGTGATTGCCTTCACTCAGCCACGATTAATATTAGATATATATTTTATACCATCCGGTTTGCGCAAATTACTTTCGATGCATGTTTAAGGTTAACAAGGTCTATAGAAAGGTCTGCTAGCAGTTAAATATAAACCCCAGATTACCTGCAGCAGAACAAATTACTCAACATTCCGGTTCAGAGAAATCTTAATCCAAGAACAACGTCTCAGGTAAAGTGAAACCAGAGGGAACACTGTTGGCACAAATTCTCTAACTGGTCATGACTCATGTTGATTTTGCGACCTCGTTAAGGGGTAGTAGGACCCATGCACTACAGACATTATTGAAGTGCAATGGCAAGATAATTGCTAAAGTACATACCCAGGCCGTTCCCATTTCCAGCCATAAGAAGAAGAGCAAGTGAAAACATGAAGAGATCGGTGCCATAGGTAGGGATGAAGTGCGTGTGTAAATGGATCAAGACATGAACAGAGATCTTACGTTCCTACGTGACTAGCACATTCAGCCCAGGTTATTTTTGTCTTCTGGGGCCTGATCGTCCAATGAGAAAGAGGACTGCAAGTCCCAGAATGCAAAGCAAAAACATGGCCGGGATAAGCTAAGCATGCAGGTACCTGGAAAACTCGAGCACTCTGCCCAAAACGCTCGAGCCTTCGCTTTTTAGTTAAAGCACACACAGTAGCCCATCGCAAAACGATGCACACTCCCTGTAGAATATAATGAGAGAGCCCTGAGACGCCTATATAGTTCAATTATTATGCCCAGGGGCCCTTGAAGGGTGTACCCACGCTGCACCCCAGGGGCAGCGGGGACCTGCGTTACACTCCCACAGACTAAATCTTCGCCAGGATCACACAACATTTGTAAAGTAGATGCAACTCATTCAGCCCACTCGTACATGACAAACAAAACAAGCATTTACGGGCGTGAAACACGGACAGCGGGAGGGGAGGGGTAGACGGACAGCGAAGGGGGGGAGCGGGAACGGGCACACACGGACAGCGGGAGGGGGGCGGGAACGTGCACACGGGAGGGGGGCGGGAAGGCAAGAAAAAGCACTCACCTGGACTTCTTCCGGCAGCCGTAGTTAAACTTTCCTTTTCTACTCAGAATATAAGGATGGTCCATTTGCACGGTCTTTGTAAAAATACATAAATGGAGACGGGCTGAATAATGATGGGAGGAAGTTTGAGCGCCGGGCTTTGTTCTCTAATACCACCTGAATTAATGGTACATTACATATTGTATATCACACATATCTCTATTTGGTAATAAGTTACTATATGCTCATGTGTACAGGACTCGGCATCCTACTAACAGTCTAGTTCGGATGATAGAGAAATAAACCAGCCATAAACAAGTACAAAGAAAAAGAACAAGGGGCCGGAGACACGGACAGCGGGAGGGGGGAGACACGGACAGCGGGAGGGAGGTGGGGGTGGGAACGGGAACACGGACAGCAGGAGGGGGCGGGAACAGGCACACATGGACAGGGAGGGGGGGGGGGGGGTGGGCAGGACACTCACCAGAGGACGACTTCTTGCCCATGAGGCTGCCTTGATTACGGGGTGGAGCAGAGTGCCGGAATAGAAGGGGATGCAGCAGTTATCACTCTCCACCGGGCACCATCTTAAAATAAATGCCCAAAACAAACCTTTGAAAAAAAAAAAACAAACACCGCCCACCGCCACAGGCTGCGGAGGCCAAGACACCGAGACCCTAGCAACAAGCTGCGGAGGAAGCAAAGGGCAAGTGGCACGGGGGTGGTGAGGCCAGCAGCCCGAGTCAACAGTACTGGCGGCGAATAAGGACACGGACAGCGGGAGGGGGGCGGGAACGGACAGCGGGAGGGGGGGCAAGCAGTCACCTGGACTTCTCGCTTCAGTCCTATAAAACAAAAGACGGACTAGCAGCAAAACCGTGGTGACTGAAAGAGAAAACAGACTTCTGCCTGAAAAGAGAAGACTGCTATTTTTAAAAGCTTCTACAGAAGCTCAAGTAACAAAATATATTGCTGTTGCATCATTAGAAAAAGAAGCATGTTTTCAAAATGCACTGCAAAAGACTGATTTTAATAGCGACATTCTTTTTGCACACAAACTTACGCCGCCATTAATCTGCTTCTATAAAACAATAAAAACAAAGCACTCACCTGGACTTCTTCCGGCGGCAGTGGTCGGCATGGAATGACTAAAACATACGCATAAAAAAAACGAAACTCCGCCCACCGCCGCGATGACGTGACCAAAAAGCGAAAATCTGGTCCGAAATGACGGACAGCTCTGTCTTCCAATGGCTAGCCTCCATTTATGGAGCTAGCCAATGGAAACAGAGGCGGGGACGAAAGCAACTCTACTCTTCTCATTAGGTTTTTCCTTGCGGCTGCGCAGTGCGCATCTCGCCAGGGCAAAACCTAAAAAGGTCTTAAGATGTTTACATTTTCGGGTGTTATACTCTGAGCTATGTTGAAACGTGTTATCCTGGTGCACACAAGGTTAATCAAATTTTCTTAAAGTCAAAATGTATCTGATTTGGATTAGCGCTACTCTGGTCACAAGGCGTCCTGCCCTTGTCTTCAAATAACTCAAAACGTGGAGTAGGAGGGGGACTCCCTCCTACAGCTGAGCGCGCTGTTTTGCAACGAAACTCATAGGTTTCTTCTCTGTATTTTGCATGATTTCATACATAAACTGTTCCATGTATCGTAAATCAATAGTCCATAGTTAATCTCCGTGGTATAGTGCTTTTATTTCCAATTTCAAGCAGATAAATTATACCAGGTTTAGAAATACATTTTGCAAACCCAATGCATTTCGGGTCTTTCCAACAGACCCTTCATCAGGGGACTATGGATAGAGAAGAAACAGGACCTGTTAATTCACCTTACCAAATAGACACAAAAATATAAACGTATAAATCAAAACATACAATAATGTCATGATTAAATTCAACTCGTTTACATGATACCCCTCAAACTTAAAGACTGTCTTCTGAATTATACACAACAAGTACGGCGTAAATGTAATATCCATCATTACTTCCTATAAACACAATGCTAAATAGCGCTATATCATAATACTTTCCGATCACGTGCACGGAACTGCATTTCATAATAGTTGCTTAGCGTTGGCGCGAAACTCAGAGACGCCGAATTTAGGCACCAGACCGGACGGTCTTATGTAAGTAACACTAGAATCGAGAGTGTATTATGATATAGCGCTATTTAGCATTGTCATGACATTATTGTATGTTTTGATTTATACGTTTATATTTTTGTGTCTATTTGGTAAGGTGAATTAACAGGTCCTGTTTCTTCTCTATCCATAGTCCCCTGATGAAGGGTCTGTTGGAAAGACCCGAAATGCATTGGGTTTGCAAAATGTATTTCTAAACCTGGTATAATTTATCTGCTTGAAATTGGAAATAAAAGCACTATACCACGGAGATTAACTATGGACTATTGATTTACGATACATGGAACAGTTTATGTATGAAATCATGCAAAATACAGAGAAGAAACCTATGAGTTTCGTTGCAAAACAGCGCGCTCAGCTGTAGGAGGGAGTCCCCCTCCTACTCCACGTTTTGAGATACTCTGAGCTATGACACCGAGCTCACTGCCTCTTAAATCGTTCTGCAGCAGCAGGTCAGAGCCTTCAAAATCTAGCACCAGTATCAGTACAGTCCTTAAATTGTGCTACATCGAGAGGTCGCAGTACTCTAAAGTGTGCAGCAAGCAAGCTTGGTATATCTAAAGTGTACAGCGAGAGGTCACAACACCCTAAACTATGTCACATCGTTGGTACACAGGGCCCTTAACTGTGCAGTATCCCCATGTGTGTGACATTCTTTCCAAACAGCCCTGTAATGTGTATGTCACTGCGACCCCTATTGTGTGTAACATTCATTCAACGTAGCCAATACATGGGGGGCTTGGGGGGGGGCAGCCGACCCCTGGGAGGTCCCCCCCCTCGGCTGTTTGGGAGGTTTGGGTGGGGGCCATTTTGGAGCAGCCTGGCGTTTTGGGCTGTTTTGGGCTTCTTTTAGTTGTTTATGGAGCCCAACCTATAAGTGTGTTGGGCTCCTCCTCCCGGCCACCATTTTAGGCTTAGGTGACCTGGTGGCCGGGTTGTATTGTCAGTTAGTTTTTGTCAGTTAGCTTTTGGTGTTAATTGTGGTAGGTTTTCTTAGTTTTGTAGCGTTTACTATGGCTGAGGAAGATTATCGCGTGCTTGAAGCAATACGCCTGCTTAGTGAAGCGGGCCGTTTGGATTTGGTGATTGGTGACCGGGAGCAAGCTGGACCGCAGCGCCCTCATCGTTTGGCGTCTGCGGGAGTGTTGGCGGTGGCGGCGGCGTGTGTTTCTCCAAAACGCCGTCGTCATGAGGCGGTAAGTGACCGAGGCCGCTCTAGAACTAGGAGAGCGGCCCCGGGTGTGAGGGCTCGGCGGGGGAGTGGTTCTGGGCTCTCTGAGCCGGTGGGTGCGCATCGTACTGGAAGAATTTAACCCCTGAAACTTTCCCTAGAATATTATTATTCATTCCTTGGAAAACCGAGAAGGCTGAACAGAAGACATCCTATTGAAACGATATGCTCTAAAAGGTGTTAAGAAAGCAGTGACATTTTTTGAGTCTTAGCTCAGGTAAATCTGATGATAGGCTAGGTGAGATCCAGAGTGGAAAAAAACTTGACTCCTCCCAGTATGCCCACCATTTCCATGATGTTAGGAAGAGAAAATCTGTCCTCCACTACCTCTTTATTGAGATGCCTGAGATCCACTCACAATCTAATCTCTCCTGAGCTTTTAGTTGCAACCATAAGAGGGGCAATCGATTCAGAGGCTTCCACTGTTTGAATTATGAGCTTTGCACACAAATGCTCCAACTCCAAATTAACTGCCTCATGCAAGTTTATAGGAACATTTCCGATGTTATACACAACCTGAGCTGCATCCTTTTTCAAAGAGATGCGGTGCACATAACCTTTAACACAACCCACCTTGCTTGAAAAAACATCAGGGAATTCTTGAACAAAATTAGTAATATGATTGCTGGATGTTATAGCTAAAGTGTTCTTTTTTCTGACCTGAACCTGAGATTCTGAATTTGGGGTCTAGATAGATTCCAAATTTCTGATGTGGTGAGCCTAACACAGTCTCTCTTAAAAGGCACATACATTTTCCCTTCTACCACTCTATTATGAAATTCAATACATGCTTTAAAATAGCCAACCAACTTAGTGGATTTACCCTCATATCTATGTAACATCTGGATAGCTCAGTTAAACTTTCTCTTGAAAACAACTGGCACAATCTGTATCCAAAATTAAATGAAGCCCCGCTCCTGAGTCCATCATCATTGTGACTGTGATGCCATTAAGGGATACTTGGCCCATTGGATGCTCACAAACAATGCCCGACAAGCAAATGACATCATTTACAACTTGCAAGATTTTCTCAAGAACTCCATACCAACGTCACAAACTTTCTATCTAGGTACACTAGACTATCAACATTTAGCAACATGCCATTTCTTACCACAGAGCTATCAACTAACTTTTAAGGCTGGGCATTCTTTAACATTGGCAAAGTGATTGCGACTCCTACACCTGAAGCAAAAAAAATCACATTTACTACAATGGGAGAAGTTTTCTTCCGAATGGATGGCACAGTATGTATGGTAGAAGCAGCTTCTTTGTGTTTCTGTAGTTCCTAAATACATAGCAAAGAATATTAAACTCTTTTGGCAACAGCTAGTACATTATTCATTTTTTCATCCTAGTTCTTCACGAATGTTATCATATTACATTCTAGCATTAATTGATCTCTTAGGGCTAGATGTAGGTCGCCCAATACCGGTCGTAACGGCCAAAATTACTGAATTTCGGCCGTTACCAACCAGTATTTGGCATTTGGAATGTAAGTGGCATGATTGTAGGATTCGGTATTTTACCGAATCGGTAACTTAAAGAATCGATAAATTACCGAATTCTTAACATACCGATTCGGTAAATTACCGAATCCGTAATGTAGAGAGCACTCAAGTGAGTGCATTCCTGAGTTAAGGATTCGTTATTTTCCACCAACTACAAGTTGGTGGTAAATATCAAAAACCTTTGCAAAAGCAATTATTTTGCTTTTACAACAGTGCGATGTGGCAGACATACATGCTCTTAGGGCATGTATGTAAGCCACATGTGCACCAATGCACTATTCAGGGGTGCAACAGGGTGTCAATGTGACACCCTGCCACCCTTGAAAATGTTCCCCCTATTACCGATTCGGTATCTACAGAATCAGTAATACTGAATGGCTTCCCATTCATTCCTACAGGCCTCTAGGCCCATAGGAATGAATGGGAATTACCGAATCGGTAAATACCGATTCTTAATTATCGAATCCTACTGTGAAATTTACCGAATAATTAGCTACATCCATTTACCGATTCTGAAATACTGAATCGGTAAAATTCGGTATTTTAGAATCTGTAAAATAGGATTATCTACATCTGGCCCCTAGTCTTTCTTCTGTTTTCCCCAAAATTGCTGGAAGAAACTAACTTTCACAGGGCAGTGACAAAATCCTCAACTGATTCATCTCAACCCTGCTTCCTGTTTCCAAATAATAACGTTCCAAAACGACAGGCACTTTGGGTAGAAAACGGTCATCTAGATTCAATACCAGGCACATTTTCAAATTTTTCTTTCCCTTCAGCTCCTAAACAGTGGAGCAACATGGATGCTTTTTGGTCAGGAGACAAATTCAGGCCACACACTGTCAAGTAATTTATAAATGCTTTTTTCTGATTGGCCTAAGGAAGTAGAGGTTCTCCAGGTGAGGGCGGAAAAAATAGAGGTAATGTAATATTTTGCATGGTAGTAATTACAATGATAAAAATAGTAAGAGGAGGAAAAAATGGGAAAATAAAAAAGGAAACAGAGAAAAAAAGGAAAAAAAGAGAAAGCAGGAAGAGAATGCTGTGCAAACAAACCTTCAACACACTAAATAGTGCCTGAAGTTCCACTGAAAGTAAAACCAATTTATTAACAACAAAATGTAGTCTTTCTTCAGGCAAAGAGTAATATAGCCTGTCCTTTGTTTCCTTGAAACAGAGAGGTAGAGGTAGTCCAACTGTAGCCTTGGTAGAGCAGTAACAATCCAGAAGTATGACAACTGGTGGTATAAGTAAATCTGGAAGGTAAGTGGAATATTCTCCTAGAGAGTGCTGTAAAAAGGCACAAACTGTAAAACTGAATCATAAGGAGCATGAGAGAGGGATTGGTAGGTACTAGCACTTGAATTCTGCGCTCTCCGCAGATTCCAGTGCATGATGAGGAAGCTGAGTTGGGCATGATAGACAGAGCTGAAGGGCTTGTTTGAAGGAGGAATGCAAAAACAACAATTGATGGACAGAATGCAGAACAATGTCATATATTCACCCCAGTACCGAGATCTGGGCCTAAATCTATCGTTATTTTGCTCACCCTGCCATTTCAGTTTGAACCCATCATATGCAAATCAGTCTTGACCCTGTGTCCAATGGGAACAGTCCAGCCCGAACGGCCAGGCCAGGTCCTCCCGGGCTGAAGACGGCTGGAATGCCAGAAACCGGTCCTTGGAAGCTTGTTTCCGGTCCAGGGAAGGCATGGCTTGGCAGTTCGGGCTGGACTGTTCCCATGAGGCAGATGGTCAGACTGATTTGCATATGGCCATGTCTGAACTGGGGTGGTGTGGAGTGCAAAAAAACGATGGATTTGGGCCCAGATCTCTGTACTGGGGTAAATGTATGACATTGTTCTGCATTCTGTCCATCAACTGTGGTTTTTGCATTTGTCACCCCGACTGGTATGGGTATGCTCAGACGTGAGTCCATGCTCGCCACACCACTGGATTCAAGCAAGCCGGGCTGAAGACGGCTGGAATGCCAGAAACCGGTCCTCTGAAGCTTGTTTCCGGTCCAGGGAAGGCATGGCTTGGCAGTTCGGGCTGGACTGTTCCCATGAGGCACAGGGTCAGACTGATTTGCATATAGCCATGTCTGAACTGGGGTGGTGTGGAGTGCAAAAAAAACGATGGATTTGGGCCCAGATCTCTGTACTGGGGTGAATGTATGACACTATTCTGCATTATGTCCATCAACTGTGGTTTTTGCATTTGTCACCCCGAGTGGGATGGGTATGCTCAGACGTGAGTCCAATGCTCGCCACACCACTGGATTTAAGCAAGCTGGGCTGAAGGAGGTTGGAAAGCCAGAAAACGGTCCTCAGAAGCTTGTTTCCGGTCCAGGGAAGGCATGGCTTGGCAGTTTGGGCTTGACTGTTCCCATAAGGCACAGGGTCAGACTGATTTGCATATGGCCATGTCTGAACTGGGGTGGTGTGGAGTGCAAAAAACGATGGATTTGGGCCCAGATCTCTGTACTGGGGTGAGTGTATAACATTGTTCTGCATTCTGTCCATCAACTGTGTTTTTTGCATTTCTCTCCCTGGACTGGAAACAAGCATCCTAGGACTGGTTTTGGGGTTTCGCCCCTCTTCTGCCCGGATAGCTTGACTCCAGTGGCATGGAGAGCACAGGACCCACGTCTGGACATACCTGTCCCACTTGGGTGACAATTTCAAAAGCAACAATTGGTGGACAGAATGTAGAACAATGTCATACATTCACCCCAATACAGTGATCTGAGCCTAAATCCATTGTTGTTTTGCTCACCATGCCATTCCAGTTTGAACCAATTCATATGCCAATCAGTCTTGACCCTGTGCCCAAAGGAAACAGTCCAGCCCGAACTGCCAGGCTAGACCCTCCCTGGACTGGAAACAAGCATCCTAGGACTGGTTTCGGGGTTTCACCCCTCTTCAGCCAGGCTAGCTTGACTCCAGTGGCACGGAGAGCACGGGAAGAGGGGTGAAAACCCGAAACCGGTCCTAGGATACTTGTTTCTGGTCCAGAGAGGACCTGGCTTGGAAGTTCGGGCTGGACTGTTCCCATCAGGCACAGGGTCAAAATTGATTTGCATATGGCCAGGTTTAAACTGGGGTGGCATGGTGAGCAAAAGAATGATGGATTCAACCCAGATCTCTTGACTGGGGCGAATGTTTTGATTTGTTCTGCATTTCATCCATCATTTGTGTGTATCTTGTTTGAAGGAGGAGGCCCAAGTATGCAGGAAGAGGCATGAGGGGCCACTAAGATGAATGAATTGCTCGCTTTAATGAGATGGCCTCCTTGCACAAGAGGAAAAAGGTGCAAGCTGCTGGTGCGAGGGGCCATGTAAATGAAGAAGGAAGCTCAAACCAAGTGCTAACAGAAAGGGCCCTGGGGGAATCATCTAAAGATAACCTGGAGTTGTAGTCCAAAGAACACAGTACCTTAAGTGCCAACAGAGGGTCAAAAAAGTGTTGTATGAGTCCAAAACTCAGTAGATTGATGAAGATGTGTTAAAGTGTCTCCGTTAATCCAAATAAACACGAGCAGTTTATTGAGATCACCAATGTGAAGTATGTGGTATCTGCCGATAAACTTAAGGAGACCAAGATGAGTTGACATGTTATTTATTGTAGAAAAGAGAAACTCCATCCACATAAGCTCAGCTCCACAGTGCCCACTGCAACTTTCAATCCTTCAAGACATAACATTCTAACCATTTAATTTAGAACATGCCAATAATATATCAAGGGGGGTAAATAGGAACAAACCACTACAATACCCACAGGGAAGGCTACATAACTGCTCCTCAAATTGTAATGTGTACAGTGTGCCCTGGGATTCTCTAGCATTCAGCTGCTGATGTCTACCACTTACATTACTTCTGCTGCATGCTCTGCACTTAAAGGCTGCTGCCTACCAATGAGTTCTGCCTGTGTGAGCAGCGGATCATGAGCTGATGTGTGGGGTTACACAAGGCCTACTAGAGCAGCTAAAGTCCATAAGACTGCTCAACTTCTCTAGCCTGGGTCACCTGTAGGATGAAAAGGTCATGTGTCTCTGGTCCCACCCTATGGTCATCACAATCAACCACAGTACTGCACATTTATTACTGACACAACTTCCAACTTCACAGAGACTAGGTGAGTAGGATGTTTCTTCTCTGTAAGTCTCAGGGGCTCTATATTTGATGATAGACAGCAGCACTTTTCCTAAACACCACAACTGGAAGGTTACTCAAGAATGAATGAATCTTTGACTTCAGGAGAAACAACGTACTTCTTCAACAGAAACTACACAAACTCAACTTGTGTATTCTTTTCCTTTGGTTGGTGTGGAAAACAATATCAAATTCTAACTCATGGAACAGGCCAACAACTAGGATCAGGAGCACAGTAGTCCCGATACAAACCTTGGTGCTCCCCTACTGGAAACGTCTCTTGTAATTAGGAAAACTCAAGCAATGATGCTGAAACATTCTCCTTTCAACGCTTTATATAAGAAATAATAGGCATATACAGAAAAGTGCCATGAGCAAATTTAGCAGAGAATATATAAATCATAAGTACTGGGTACAGTTCTAAATGAAATCTGGCATCAATTCACCATCTAAGATGGAAAATGAAGGATCTCTCTTGTTAACAGAATCCACACTTGTGTATAGGGCTTTAGACAAAGAAGTTAATACAGTATGTGGATATACATGATTCACAGGTTTTGAACGATTAAGAAACACTAGAAGAAAAATTTCACTATAGAATACATATGAAGATTTTCTCAACATAGCGGTACATTGGGATTCAACCATTCTCACAGTCTTAGCTGTACAGTTAAGCTGATATAGTGTTAACATAGCCTAGGACAGTAAGAATCATCTCTAATTCAGCACATCGAGGACAGTTCTGTGAGAAGACTTTCTGCTTATTCAAGTGAAAATTGGACGAGTTTTATTTAGAACCGAAATCAACAACATTTTATTGGACACGTACCAAAATGTCTTTTTGTGGTTTACAGGAATAAAAGACTGTGATGAACTTCTGCAATTTGGATACTTGGTGTCTATGCCAGCTGCCCCTGTGTGTATGTGTATAGCTGCCTTTGAAATTCACCAGTGTCTATTTTTATTAAGCTTCCACATTTGGTGAAAAATAGCGGTCCTGGGAGTTGTGATCTTCGGTGGTCGCTCTGGATCATGGGGACAGTTGCTGCAAGGCCTCTGTCATGACAGCTCTCTCTGCCCTCCCTGCATTTGTGCTGTGGGATTCCTATCATTTGCGCCTTCCACTTCCCCATTGCAGCAAACTGTAAGGGTAATTTGCCCTATTATTCCCATTTTCACTCTTGCACATTTTGCTTTTCGGAGGATGTGGTGTCACTGTGGGTTTCATATGCAGCTTTACTTCAAGATATCCTGTCAGATGTAATATTGTGATATTTCTCTTCCGACAAATCTTTTCATGACTGTTTTCTCGAATATTTTCCTGGCAGTAGTTATTTGCTTCATCCCTGGCACACTGTCCCTCAGGCTCCCCATGCCACCTTCTGTGCCGTGACGTGCTGGTTGCCAGAGAGATACAAAAGTCAACTGATCTGGGTTTAATCCATCACCATTCTTTAGCTTACTCCGCCACCCCAGTACAGACATGGCCATATGCAAATCAGTCTGACCCTGTGCCTCATGGGAACAGTCCAGCCCGAAATGCCAAGCCATGTCTTCCCTGGACCGGAAACAAGCATCCTGGGACCGGTTTGGGGTTCATAACCCTCATCCTCATGTAAGAAGGCAGAGAGGTGCTGGAGAAAAAACTACGATGCCAACCTTAAACAAGAGTATGTCCTGCTCCAAAAAACTTACCACCGTAAGGTCTGCAGAACAAGAGCGGCATATTATGCCAGTGAAATCAACAATAGCTCTAATACCTCAAAATCGGTATTTAAAATTCTGAAAGACCTCACTGCAAAAACATCTGTTAACACTATCAGTACCTCACCCGACCTCTGCAATAACATGGCCAATTTTTTCACAGATAAAATCAAGAAGATATATGACACCTTCCCCAAAGGCCCACAGTCACCGGCCACCTTTGATCCTACCAGGCCTTCCCTCACTTCCCTTCCTACACTTGACCGTGAGAATTTCTCAAAAATCTGTAGAAAGATTAAATCCGGATCTCCGGCAGACCCCCTAAAACCGGACCTTTTCTGTGAAGCTCACGATCTCATCACAGATTACGTCCGTGACATTATAAATCGGTCACTCTCCACCGCCAGGGTTCCTTCCAAATGGAAGCAGGCGTGGGTGTCCCCCATTCTAAAAAAACCCACTTTAGATCCCTCACTCCCGGAGAACTTCAGGCCGATCTCCCTGCTCCCTTGGCCTGCCAAAGTGGCCGAGGCACACGTCAACAACATCCTGTCCAATTTCCTCCTCACCAATAACATTCTGGATGACTCCCAACACGGGTTTAGAGCTGGTCACAGCACCGAGACAGCCTTGCTCAGTGTTTCTGAAGACCTCCGTTCCATTCTTGACGCCGGCGGAACTGCAGCACTGGTCCTATTGGACCTCAGTGCTGCCTTCGATACGGTGTCACATGAGGTCCTCCTGACGAGATTGGAGGAAATTGGAGTCACAGGGGCAGCCTTGGGATGGTTCAGAGACTTCCTGTTTAACAGGTCCTTCAGAGTCTCCACCCCCCCTTACATCTCGAAGGAGCATAGCATTGGACAGGGAGTGCCGCAGGGCTCGTCCCTTAGCCCTACCCTGTTCAATATCTATGTTCGCCCGTTAGCGGAGGTGGCTAGAAGGAATGGAATGGCACTGGTATCATATGCAGATGATACCCAGTTGGTGGTGGCTCTGAATAACAACAGTGGTCTGGAAGCCCATCACTTTAAACAGACACTTATTGACATCACCAACTGGATGACGGCGAATTTTCTCCAATTAAACGCCGGAAAAACCGAGATTCTCCTCCTGGGAAAAAACACCGCATCCTGGGGAGATAACTGGTGGCCTGACATCCTAGGCCCACCCCCCAAGCCAAAAGACTGTGTTAAAAATCTGGGTGTCTGGGTCGACTCGGCTCTAAAGTATACCATCCATACCAAGAAAGTGGCTGCCACGTGCTTCGGCATTTTACGCAACATCAGGCCCATTCTGAAGTTCTTTGACTGCCGCACCTGCCAGCTCATTGTTCAGGCGACGATCCTTTCTAGACTGGACTATGCCAGTTCTCTCCTTTTGGGAGCGAATCTGGCTGAAACCACCAGATTGAAGAGAGTCCAGAATGCGGCTGCCAGGGCTTTGGTCGGCCTCCCTCGCCATTCTTCAGTCTCAGGAACCTTAAGAAAACTGCATTGGCTCCCGGTGGGAAAAAGGATCCAGTTCAAGGCTCTATGTTTAGCCTTCAAAATCCTTAAAACCGCCTCTCCCCCATTGCTGAGCCCCCTTTTGTCTGAGTACACCCCCAGAAGATCGCTCCGCTCAGAGGGACAACATCTAGCGACCATTCCCCGCACTAGACTGGCCAGAGTTGGTGGCCGATCCTTTAGTTTCCTTGCTGCCAAGCTATGGAACAGTTTGCCTGAAACCATACGGGGGATGCAAGACCTCTTAGCCTTTAGAAAGGCCATCAAAACCCATCTTTTCCAATAATCTGTCTTCTATCTGTGCACCTTCACTCTGCATTTGGTCTGCTCGCAGCGCCGGGACGCCCCTTGGCTGGGGCAGCCGTGCGCTATACAAATTTCCATAACATTAACATTAACATTAACATCAGGCAGTCTATCTTGAATCCAGTGGCAAAGTGAGCAAGGGACTCATGTCTGAGCATACCCTGCCAACTTAGGCCGAACAAAGCGATACAAAAGGGGATGATGGACGGAGCGTTTGAGCTAATAAAACCCTCACCCCCAGTCAACTGATCTGTGTTTAATCCATCACCATTCTTTAGCTCACTCCACCACCCCAGTTCAATGCAAATCAGTCTGACCCTGTGCCTCATGGGAACAGTCCAGCCCAAACTTCTCGGGACCAGAAATAAGCATCCTGGGACCGGTTTCGGGTTCATAACCCTCATCAGCCAGGCTATCTTGAATCAAGTGGCAAAGTGAGCAAGGGACTCATGTCTGAGCATACCTTGTCAAATTAGGGCGAACAAAGCGATACAAAAGGGGATGATGGACGGAGCGTTTGAGCAAATCAAACATTCACCCCCAGTCAACTGATCTGGGTTCAATCCATCACCCCTCTTTAGCTCACTCCGCCACCCCATTTCAGACATGGCCATATGCAAATCAGTCTGACCCTGAGCCTCATGGGAGCAGTCCAGCCCAAACTGCTAAGCCATGTGTTCCCTGGACCGAAACAAGCATCCTGGGACCGGTTTCGGGTTTATAACCCTCATCAGCCAGGCTATCTTGAATCCAGTGGTAAAGTGAGCAAGAGACTCACGTCTGAGCATACCGTCCCAACTTATGGCGAACAAAGCGATACAAAAGGGGATGATCGATAGAGCGTTTGAGCAAATCAAACACTCACCCCCAGTCAACTGATGTGGGTTTAATCCATCACCATGAGACGTGAGTCCCGTGCTCTGCATGCCACTGGAGTCAAGCTATCCTGGATGATGATGGCTGATAGGCAGAAACCGGTCCTAGGATGCTTGATTCTGGTCCAGGGAAGACAAGGCTTGGCAGTTCGGGCTGGACTGTTCCCATGAGGCACAGGGTCAAGGCTGATTTGCATATGGCCATGTCTGAACTGGGGTGGTGTGGTGAGCAAAATAACAATGGATTTAGGGCCAGATCTCTGTACTGGGGTGAATGTATGACATTGTTCTGCATTCTGTCCATCAACTATTGTTTTTTGCATTTGTCACCCCGAGTGGGATGGGTATGCTCAGACATAAGTCCCATGCTCTCCACGCCACTGGAGTCAAGCAATCCTGGCTGATGACGGCTGATAGCCAGAAACCGGTCCTAGGATGCTTGATTCTGTTCCAGGGAAGACATGGCTTGGCAGTTCGGGCTGGACTGTTCCCATGAGGCACAGGGTCAAGGCTGATTTGCATATGGCCATGTCTGAACTGGGGTAGTGAGGTGAGCAAAAAAACGATGGATTAAGGCCCAGATCTCTGTACTGGGATGAATGTATGGCATTGTTCTGCATTCTGTCCATCAACTGTTGTTTTTGCTTTTGTCACCCCGAGTGGGATTGGCATGCTCGGACATGAGTCCTGTGCTCTCCACACCACTGGAGTCAAGCTATCCTGGCTGATGATGGCTGATAGCCAGAAACTGGTCCTAGGATACTTGTTTCCGGTCCAGAGAGGACCTGGCTTGGAAGTTCGGGCTGGACTGTTCCCATCAGGCACAGGGTCAAAATTGATTTGCATATGGCCAGGTCTAAACTGGGGTGGCATGGTGAGCAAAAGAATGATGGATTCAACCCAGATCTCTTGACTGGGGCGAATGTTTTGATTTGTTCTGCATTTCATCCATCAATTGTGTGTATCTTGTTTGAAGGAGGAGGCCCAAGTATGCAGGAAGAGGCATGAGGGGCCACTAAGATGAATGAATTGCTCGCTTTAATGAGATGGCCTCCTTGCACAAGAGGAAAAAGGTGCAAGCTGCTGGTGCGAGGGGCCATGTAAATGAAGAAGGAAGCTCAAGCCAAGTGCTAACAGAAAGGGCCCTGGGGGAATCATCTAAAGATAACCTGGAGTGGTAGTCCAAAGAACACAGTACCTTAAGTGCCAACAGAGGGTCAAAAAAGTGTTGTATGAGTCCAAAACTCAGTAGATTGATGAAGATGTGTTGAAGTTTCTCCGTTAATCCAAATAAACACGAGCAGTTTATTCAGATCACCAATGTGAAGTATGTAGTATCTGCCGATAAACTCAAGGAGACCAAGATGAGTTGACATGTTATTTATTGTAGAAAAGAGAAACTCCATCCACATAAGCTCAGCTCCACAGTGCCCACTGCAACTTTCAATCCTTCAAGACATAACATTCTAACCATTTAATTTAGAACATGCCAATAATATATCAAGGGGGGTAAATAGGAACAAACCACTACAATACCCACAGGGAAGGCTACATAACTGCTCCTCAAATTGTAATGTGTACAGTGTGACCTGGGATTCTCTAGCATTCAGCTGCTGATGTCTACCACTTACATTACTTCTGCTGCATGCTCTGCACTTAAAGGCTGCTGCCTACCAATGAGTTCTGCCTGTGTGAGCAGCGGATCATGAGCTGATGTGTGGGGTTACACAAGGCCTACTAGAGCAGCTAAAGTCCATAAGACTGCTCAACTTCTCTAGCCTGGGTCACCTGTAGGATGAAAAGGTCATGTGTCTCTGGTCCCACCCTATGGTCATCACAATCAACCACAGTACTGCACATTTATTACTGACACAACTTCCAACTTCACAGAGACTAGGTGAGTAGGATGTTTCTTCTCTGTAAGTCTCAGGGGCTCTATATTTGATGATAGACAGCAGCACTTTCCCTAAACACCACAACTGGCAGGTTACTCAAGAATGAATGAATCTTTGACTTCAGGAGAAACAACGTACTTCTTCAACAGAAACTACACAAACTCAACTTGTGTATTCTTTTCCTTTGGTTGGTGTGGAAAACAATATCAAATTCTAACTCATGGAACAGGCCAACAACTAGGATCAGGAGCACAGTAGTTCCGATACAAACCTTGGTGCTCCCCTACTGGAAACGTCTCTTGTAATTAGGAAAACTCAAGCAATGATGCTGAAACATTCTCCTTTCAACGCTTTATATAAGAAATAATAGGCATATACAGAAAAGTGCCATGAGCAAATTTAGCAGAGAATATATAAATCATAAGTACTGGGTACAGTTCTAAATGAAATCTGGCATCAATTCACCATCTAAGATGGAAAATGAAGGATCTCTCTTGTTAACAGAATCCACACTCGTGTATAGGGCTTTAGACAAAGAAGTTAATACAGTATGTGGATATACATGATTCACAGGTTTTGAACGAATAAGAAACACTAGAAGAAAAATTTCACTATAGAATACATATGAAGATTTTCTCAACATAGCGGTACATTGGGATTCAACCATTCTCACAGTCTTAGCTGTACAGTTAAGCTGATATAGTGTTAACATAGCCTAGGACAGTAAGAATCATCTCTAATTCAGCACATCGAGGACAGTTCTGTGAGAAGACTTTCTGCTTATTCAAGTGAAAATTGGACGAGTTTTATTTAGAAACGAAATCCACAACATTTTATTGGACACGTACCAAAATGTCTTTTTGTGGTTTACAGGAATAAAAGACTGTGATGAACTTCTGCAATTTGGATACTTGGTGTCTATGCCAGCTGCCCCTGTGTGTATGTGTATAGCTGCCTTTGAAATTCACCAGTGTCTATTTTTATTAAGCTTCCACATTTGGTGAAAAATAGCGGTCCTGGGAGTTGTGATCTTCGGTGGTCGCTCTGGATCATGGGGACAGTTGCTGCAAGGCCTCTGTCATGACA
Organism: Lissotriton vulgaris; assembly: GCF_964263255.1. Lineage (NCBI taxonomy): Eukaryota > Metazoa > Chordata > Amphibia > Caudata > Salamandridae > Lissotriton > Lissotriton vulgaris. The sequence goes on from NC_141689.1 coordinate 447,413,081, forward strand.
GCTCTCTCTGCCCTCCCTGCATTTGTGCTGTGGGATTCCTATCATTTGCGCCTTCCACTTCCCCATTGCAGCAAACTGTAAGGGTAATTTGCCCTATTATTCCCATTTTCACTCTTGCACATTTTGCTTTTCGGAGGATGTGGTGTCACTGTGGGTTTCATATGCAGCTTCACTTCAAGATATCCTGTCAGATGTAATATTGTGATATTTCTCTTCCGACAAATCTTTTCATGACTGTTTTCTCGAATATTTTCCTGGCAGTAGTTATTTGCTTCATCCCTGCCACACTGTCCCTCAGGCTCCCCATGCCACCTTCTGTGCCGCGACGTGCTGGTTGCCAGAGAGATACAAAAGTCAACTGATCTGGGTTTAATCCATCACCATTCTTTAGCTTACTCCGCCACCCCAGTACAGACATGGCCATATGCAAATCAGTCTGACCCTGTGCCTCATGGGAACAGTCCAGCCCGAAATGCCAAGCCATGTCTTCCCTGGACCGGAAACAAGCATCCTGGGACCGGTTTGGGGTTCATAACCCTCATCAGGCAGTCTATCTTGAATCCAGTGGCAAAGTGAGCAAGGGACTAATGTCTGAGCATACCCTGCCAACTTAGGCCGAACAAAGCGATACAAAAGGGGATGATGGACGGAGCGTTTGAGCTAATAAAACACTCACCCCCAGTCAACTGATCTGTGTTTAATCCATCACCATTCTTTAGCTCACTCCACCACCCCAGTTCAATGCAAATCGGTCTGACCCTGTGCCTCATGGGAACAGTCCAGCCCAAACTTCCCGGGACCGGAAATAAGCATCCTGGGACCGGTTTCGGGTTCATAACCCTCATCAGCCAGGCTATCTTGAATCCAGTGGCAAAGTGAGCAAGGGACTCATGTCTGAGCATACCTTGTCAAATTAGGGCGAACAAAGCGATACAAAAGGGGATGATGGACGGAGCGTTTGAGCAAATCAAACATTTACCCCCAGTCAACTGATCTGGGTTCAATCCATCACCCCTCTTTAGCTCACTCCGCCACCCCATTTCAGACATGGCCATATGCAAATCAGTCTGACCCTGTGCCTCATGGGAGCAGTCCAGCCCAAACTGCTAAGCCATGTGTTCCCTGGACCGAAACAAGCATCCTGGGACCGGTTTCGGGTTTATAACCCTCATCAGCCAGGCTATCTTGAATCCAGTGGTAAAGTGAGCAAGAGACTCACGTCTGAGCATACCCTCCCAACTTAGGGCGAACAAAGCGATACAAAAGGGGATGATGGATAGAGCGTTTGAGCAAATCAAACACTCACCCCCAGTCAACTGATGTGGGTTTAATCCATCACCATGAGACGTGAGTCCCGTGCTCTGCATGCCACTGGAGTCAAGCTATCCTGGATGATGATGGCTGATAGGCAGAAACCGGTCCTAGGATGCTTGATTCTGGTCCAGGGAAGACAAGGCTTGGCAGTTCGGGCTGGACTGTTCCCATGAGGCACAGGGTCAAGGCTGATTTGCATATGGCCATGTCTGAACTGGGGTGGTGTGGTGAGCAAAATAACGATGGATTTAGGGCCAGATCTCTGTACTGGGGTGAATGTATGACATTGTTCTGCATTCTGTCCATCAACTATTGTTTTTTTGCATTTGTCACCCCGAGTGGGATGGGTATGCTCAGACATAAGTCCCATGCTCTCCACGCCACTGGAGTCAAGCAATCCTGGCTGATGACGGCTGATAGCCAGAAACCTGTCCTAGGATGCTTGATTCTGTTCCAGGGAAGACATGGCTTGGCAGTTCGGGCTGGACTGTTCCCATGAGGCACATGGTCAAGGCTGATTTGCATATGGCCATGTCTGAACTGGGGTAGTGAGGTGAGCAAAAAAACGATGGATTAAGGCCCAGATCTCTGTACTGGGATGAATGTATGGCATTGTTCTGCATTCTGTCCATCAACTGTTGTTTTTGCTTTTGTCACCCCGAGTGGGATTGGCATGCTCAGACATAGGTCCTGTGCTCTCCACACCACTGGAGTCAAGCTATCCTGGCTGATGATGGCTGATAGCCAGAAACTGGTCCTAGGATGCTTTATTCCGGTCCAGGGAAGACATGGCTTGGCAGTTCGGGCTGGACTGTTCCCATGAGGCACAGGGTCAAGGCTGATTTGCATATGGCCATGTCTGAACAGGGGTGGTGTGGTTAGCAAAAAAAAGATGGATTTAGGCCCAGATCTCTGTACTGGGGTGAATGTATGACATTGTTCTGCATTCTGTCCATCAACTGTTGTTTTTGCTTTTGTCACCCCAAGTGGGACGGGTATGCTCAGTCGTGAGTCCCGTGCTCTCCACGCCACTGGAGTCAAGCTATCCTGGCCGATGATGGCTGATAGCCAGAAACCAGTCCGAGGATGCTTTATTCGTCTAGGGAAGACATGGCTTGGCAGTTCGGGCCGGACTGTTTCCATAAGGCACAGGGTCAAGGCTGATTTCCATATGGCCATGTCTGAACTGGGGTGGTGTGGTTAGCAAAAAAAAGATGGATTTAGGCCCAGATCTCTGTACTGGGGTGAATGTATGACATTGTTCTGCATTCTGTCCATCAACTGTTGTTTTTGCTTTTGTCACCCCAAGTGGGACGGGTATGCTCAGTCGTGAGTCCCGTGCTCTCCACGCCACTGGAGTCAAGCTATCCTGGCCGATGATGGCTGATAGCCAGAAACCAGTCCGAGGATGCTTTATTCGTCTAGGGAAGACATGGCTTGGCAGTTCGGGCCGGACTGTTTCCATAAGGCACAGGGTCAAGGCTGATTTCCATATGGCCATGTCTGAACTGGGGTGGTGTGGTGAGCAAAAAAACGATGGATTTAGGCCCAGATCTCTGTACTGGGGTGAATGTATGATATTGTTTTGCATTCTGTCCATCAACTGTTGTTTTTGCATTTGTCACCCCGATTGGGACGGGTATGCTCAGACGTGAGTCCCGTGTTCTCCATGCCACTGGAGTCAAGCTATCCTGGCTGATGACGGCTCATAGCCAGAAACCGGTCCTAGGATGCTTGATTCCGGTCCAGGGAAGACATGGCTTGGCAGTTCGTGCTGGACTGTTCCCATGAGGCACAGGGTCAAGGCTGATTTGCATATGGCCATGTCTGAACTGGGATGGTGTGGTGAGCAATAAAACGATGGATTTAGGCCCAGATCTCTGTACTGGGGTGATTGTATGACATTGTTCTGCATTCTGTCCATCAACTGTTGTTTTTGCGGTTGCCAGAGGTCCTTTTTTGGATGCCTGGGTAGCCACTGTCCGCGTAGAGGGTGTGTTTTCCAGGTGTGGGTATGTGCTGGTTGTGCACTGTTTTTGCAAGATTTTGGTATACTGTATGTGTTATGATTTGTACTAGCCAGTAGGGGAAGGTGGTGGTTCTTCTGGATTAGCAGGTGGTCATCTGCTGAATTTGATTTGTCTCCCCTGTTGACCTTGTGGTTCACCCGTGTGCCTGGCCGTTGAGTGTCTTTCACTAGGTTCCAGACGCCTGGTGTCTAGGGGTTCTCCGGTGGTATCTACATGCAAAATGCCCTGGGTACAAGAAGAGGGCGATGAGAGGAGATTGGGATGTAGATTAGGGTAATTTCTTTTTAATTGTTGTTGATGATGTATTTTTGTACTGCCACATGATATATATTGCTTATTCATTTTTCGGGGCTTTGTACTCTTCAGTTCGCAAGCAGTGACCATTCTTCTCCCACTGCACCCTGGGATAGGGCATTAGGTATTCGGGTGTGAGGATAGGCCACACCTAGGCTGTCTAGGGAGAATCACCTGCTTATTTGTACTTGGATGAATTTGTGAGTAAATGCAGAGTTCACCACTTCTTGCAACTATTTCTGGTTGTCACCAACAGTGGATTCAATTGGTTTCTGGTTGGATTTAGTCACCTCGACCCCCCCCCCCCCCCCCCCCCCCCCAGGGAAATCGCAGGGAAGTCCAAACACTGTACTCATTCCTACTTTTTGTCCCTTTTTGGGTGAAAGGAAGCCAGTCACCTAGCACCTACCAGCATCTTTTCTCTCCTCTCACTTCTGAACACTTTTATGGTAAACTAGTGGCAAATGAATTGACCTTTTAAATGCTGACATACTTTGCTTAAAATGTATACACATGCCTCTGGCTGACTGCATGAGGTGCTCCTGAATGTGATCTTTGTCTCCCCTACTGTGCCACCTGGGGTATGAACGGTTGAATAAGTCTCACCACCTCCCTTTCCATTCCAGTGTGTCTAAAGTGAATGAACAGTTTGTAACCCAACAGGGACAGTTATTATGCTGCTAAATACAATGGGTTGCCTCATGAGTACAGAGGGCATGGACAGTGGCAGACTTGCCCAGCCGAATAATTTCTCTGTCTTCAAACAATAGAGAGAAAGGTGGCAAGAGGAAATAGATACACCGATCTGTTCTCTCCCGATTTTAAGTGCACAGAATTCGAGGGACAAATTGGTGGAATTAAATAGACATCCACCCACTGTAAGTCTGCCAGAATTAAAAGCAGGCATTTTCTCAATTAATACATAAGGAGCTTGCCAGAAGTGACTTTCTGCTTTTAATGCATGAGAGTACAGTGTACACCATGTGACACGACATACGCACATCAAGCTTTATACCATACAACTCGCCAGCGTTCATAAGAATGTGAGGGAGTTCCGTCCTGAGTGACACTGAGCCTTCCCTGGCCTCAGAGATTCAATGATCCTCATCTCCGACCCTCAATAACGGCCTCTGCATTTAATAGCATGCTTTTGGAGATGGTTGTAAAATAAGGGAATGGCATACATACGTGTCATTTGTTAAAGGTATTGGCAGAGGATAGAAGTTCTAAACAAATGCTTGACAGGAGAGAAGCCAATGAATGTGCTGAACATTTAGATAAACTAACTGACAAAATTTGACATTTTGGAATGGCCCCATTTGTGGGTTTACAATGCATGATGCTTGAATCACTGCGCCTTGCATTTGATCGGGCAGAGGAGGACTCGCGTCTAATGCAGAGGCTGCTCCCGAAGGGGGCTCGAGAGCCGGCGCCATAACCAGCGCTGCGCCCCTGGACACAAACAACTAGTGGGGGCCGGTTTTTGGCGCGCTATACATGTGGGAATGGGGGCAGAGTGCGGGGGTTATTCTACGGCTTCTGTAATCCATACAGTAGTGCATCCGGTGTGCTGTCAGAAGGTAGCATGAGGGCCCTGAACATGCCTGATAAGTATACTGTGCCTTCAGATTCGTTTCATTTTACTTCCAGGTAGGTGTAATCTTGGGGTTCGGATAAAATACTGTCTCACCTCCTTCGGGTTCTAGTCCAAGTACGAAGGTTTAGGAAATGTATTAGAGACCTTAATGGCCAAGTACTTCATTTGCAGATACAAGAATGAATACCTCGTGGTACGCTGGAGTGGGGGAACACAGAGGGTGACAGCATCGGAGTGTTCTCCACACACTATCGCTCTTAATACGTTATTAGACGGGACAAGTGAAGAACGCGATATGCAAAAGTTGCGGCGCTGGTGTGATGAACAAGACAGAGAGAAATGATGGGTTACTAGTGTGTGCCCATTATTACGCTATCCTGTCTCAATTACACAGGCAACTATTTTCCTTCTCATCAACACATTTCAGGCATCTTATGTTCTCGGGGATGAACGAATATTGAATTAATAGTCAATAGTGAAAGAACCTCCCTCATCACCCAAAGCGAGATGAACCCCCAATATAAGACGCTTGCAATGTCCCCATAAAGACCCTTGGACAAGATCAATCAGCAAACAGGTCTCCATCAGCACCTGGCTGTGCCGTGTTACATAAATGTGGTCATACATAATGTGTCTGTCAGTGGAAAGCACACACGCAGCATTGGGCAAAAGGCAGACAAGGCTCATGAAAGACAGTGCATCTTTTGATGGCAATGTGTGGTGCCAACACAGTCAGCGCCCCCAGTTAGGAACCCCCTGTTCTGTTGTAGAGGAGGCAGCAACCCCCGGTGCCACACCCAACTCATGCTTTAGGGTGTCGAATGATATGTCAGAGTCGCCAGACCACGGCACCGTGCCGGCAACGGTTATGTTTGTCAAAGCCTGCAGTGGTCAGATAATCAAAGAAGAATTTGGTACCCAGTACCTGCAGTAGTGCCTGTGGTAGTCCTGCAGTTGTACGCCACTCCTTTCTGAATGTGTGGTCGGGGAAACTGTGTGATGGTTGGACGGGCATGTTTGTAGGACCCTTTGGCTTATTGCAAGGCAGCAGTGATGGCAGTGGATCTTCAAGTAAAGGCATAATCAAGACAAGTTTTGTTAACGCTGGGCTACTATTACTTGTGCTAACCCTATAATTGTCAGGGAGCACAATGATTTGCTCCACTGGTGCAACTTGTCTCTGGCATACAGTAATGTGCCAATTATTCTGGCATCTGCCCAAGACAGTCGATCTGGATCCTAGAAGCTAAATTTAGATAGATCCCACTTATACGCCTGGGGCAATGGAGGGGTGTTCTGTCCGTGGTCAGGGTCTTGGGGTGCTGCACATAAGGGCAGCATACCCAGGGGATTGTCTGCATTATACTAGATTTCCCCAAACACAACACAGCGTCCTAGTGTGGCCTTTCCAGCCAGTGAATTTGCTTGTAGCTTGCCCTCTACTAGGTCATTTTGATCTGTTACTCTTTAAAAACTATCCTTCTCTGTGTTACTGGGGACTGCTTGAGGGCGTTGGCAGGGGTGAGGGACCTTCACATACTATCACTCTGGGCCTCCAGTGGTTTTGTTTGCCTGTCACATGCATCTGCTAGGGCTGATGTACTGTGTACCGCATGTTCCTCGTACGTGTCACTATCCCATATCAGTGCATGTAGTCCCCTACTGCCCAGTGTATGGTCAACATTTCCATCTTGAAATGTCTGCTGGCACACTATGTTAATACATTTTGGTGGGACCACGTTGTCCGTTCGTGTGCTTTCACCAGGCATTCCTCCATGATGACTGTAAAGGAAGTTTGAAATATTAGCAAGACTATTTGTGGTTAGTTCCCCATTTACCCGTCTCCTTTTCAGAACGCAGCTTTTGGTTTTCTTCTACTGCAGTTAGTTGTATAGGTTCGGCACCTGAGGAGGACTTCTCCTACACATGTTCTTTACGGGTACGAGGAGCCAAGGGGGTCTCCCCATCCGCCTTGTAGTATGTCCTCTTGCACTGGGTCTGCTTCTTCCCCCTCATTCCCAGGCCGTGCACTTGCCACAGGTATGCCAGGTGAAGACCCCAGTGACATCCAATTGGTTTTGTCTCTATGTTCCTCTAATTGTCTCTGTCCATTCCTTTGCCCTTCTTTTCTTCCCTTTCATTGCTCACATCTTCCTCAACTGTCCATGCCATGTAATGAGAACTGCAAGACCTTGTTCCTGAAAACTCAGACCCCGCGATTACGCAAGGAGTAAGTGTTCTGTTTTGAGGCATTTTACACGTCAGATGTTCACTAGGATGTTCTAGGATAGTTAGGTCACCACAGGGTGCAGGGTTCATGAGCTAGATGTTGCTGAAAAACATGTTTTATTAATAATGTCTAGCTACTGCACATCAATTGATTTGTTTCCCTTTACACTTACAGGTTTTCCCCTGATGAAGGGACCAGCCGTCCCGAAATGCATTGGGCGTCGCACTGTTTAAATAGCATTGTGTAATGATTGATTGCATCCTTTATGTGCAACATGACTTGTTTTGTATATGTCTAAAAGAATGATAACGGCATGTGTGTCGAACATGTGTAAACAGTGAAAGTAAAATATGATTTGAAAATTGTCTTATATGGTCGACATTTATGTATATCACACATAGTTGTGCACGCTAGAGTCCAAGTTACCTTTGCGACTTGGCCAATCAACTAAGAACTGTCCATGAGGTACCAAGATAGCGCAAAACAGCAATAGCAATTCTTAAGTGAAGTGGGGCAGCCCCATATACCAGACATAACATTACAATCAAGCACTAATGGAAGGTACACACACGCCTGCCAATAGATGCAGAGGACAAATTCAACTATAGTATACTTCCAACGCCGAACTATATGGGTTGCACTATGGTCAGGACTATACTTCTCTCCGAGCACAACATATCAATACGAATAGAGTGAACAAGGATGGGTGGGACATCCTCATTTGGGTGGTTGAACTCTCATGGCCCAGAACTTGGTACTCACTATGGGATAGGAGGGCGGAGGACATAGGGGCAATGAGTCTAAGGGTGTCCGTACAGTTGGGCGTGAGGAACTCCTGAGATGACTCACTGGTTCACAGAGATATCAGGGAGAACGTCTGTGCAGAGTGCACACGGTACAACACCTGCACCACATTCAGGGAAGGAAAACAAGCATTTACAATGCAATGGTTTTGCCTTTGTTAAAGTTAGAGCTATTGGCATCGCTCTTGACATTATTTTTATTTATGTTTTTTTTTAACATAAATAAATGGTATTATCATTTACAATAGCAGGGCAGGGCACAGGGAAGGGGGGGCGAGGAGAGACGAAGGAGAGCTGCGGGCTCAGGGAAGGGGGGGCGAGGGGAGACGAAGGAGAGCTGCAAGCTCAGGGAAGGGGGGGCGAGAAGAGACGAAGGAGAGCTGCGGGCTCTTGTTGTAATGCTTGCATGGATGAGTTGGTGGATGCATGGAAGGGGGCATGCATGGATGGGTGTAAGGATAGATGCATGGATGGGTGGATGGATAGATGCATATATACAGCAAATCCCTCAACAATTTATGCAATCCACCAACCTATCCAACCAACAACCCATCCATACATCCATGCATCATGCATACATCCATCCATCATGCATCCATCCACCCACTGCGTCCCACTCCGACCCCTCTAAATATAACTCATTTTTTCTGTATATAGAGATGACTGTATTCACTAGTATATGCAGTAGACCTTTCTACTCTAACATTCCTATGTGACTCTTGCAGTACATCTATTCATATCCCTTCCATATGTATATAGAAATCTAACGAGAATCAACAGTCTCTTCTTTGTGTGACTACATCTAGTACATTTCAATTGTTTTCCTGTTTGTATCTTTTACTTAACGCATGTAAATCAAAGTCCTTAGGTTTGGCAGCTGGTTCTCATGTAAAGCACTCTGACACCTTCGGGTAAAGTTCGCGCTACATAAAATCACATTAAATAAAACTTTACCCCACAAATCCAACCATCCATTTGTGCCTAGGCTTACATTTTACGACCTCGAAGCACACAGAGAAGGGACAGTTTACTAAGTCGAGGCTTTGTAGGGTGCATGGCAGGGGACAGATTTAGGCTCCAAGGCAGGGTAGGGAGCAGAGTCAGAGTACTTCACGGAGGTAGGGGGCAGTTTTTTATGGTTCAGGGCAGGGGGATGCGGTACTTTTTGAAGCATGGCCTTATTTTAAAGGGCTCAGTTCAGGTGGAGGAACGGCACAAAACACCAGGCAGACAGAGGGCAGAAGGACACAAAAACGAGGGGAAACATTTATAACTGAGGGCAGATTGGCACAAAAAAATAGGCAGACAGAGAAGAAGGACACAAAAACGAGGGGGGTTGATTGTAATGGAGGGCAGAACGGCACAAATCACGAGGCAGACAGAGGGCAGAAGGACACAAAAACGAGGGGAAACAATTATAATTGAGGGCAGATTGGCACCAAAAACTAGGCAGACAGAGGGAAGAAGGACACAAAAACGTGGGGGGATGATTCTAACGGAGGGCAGAACGGCACAAATCACGAGGCAGACAGAGGGCAGAAGGACACAAAAACGAGGGGGGTATGATTGTAACAGAGGGCAGAACGGCACAAAACACGAAAAAGTGCAAGCGATACCTTTACAATAGCACTTCACCAAATACCACCTAGTCGTCACACAAATCCACATAAGGGGGAAAAAAACTCATTGCAATACCTGAAGTAAAGCACCTGTTGAAGGTCATAGATTGATTATAAAAATGATATATTCTTGTTGCTCAAAAACGCTGGTGCCCATCACCCGCAACCACAAATTAAAACCGTTTGCCAGAAAAATCTCTTGCCGAGTCTCCATTGATAATACTGAACATGTAATGCCTTTAGGAGCAGTGCTTGCACCACCTTGTAGTACTGTCATAAACATGCCAAGTCACTCATTCGCTCAAAAAAAAAAAGGTGCAGATGAGAATGCGTCAGAGCAATACCGATAAATACAGTATTCAAATGCAGATGGCGGGTGCATATAGAATGGTATCAAATCAACAAAAATGCAAAACACCATGAAATACCTTAAGCCAAGCACGTGACAGCGATAGACCCCAGCAGAGCGAGAACACAGCAAGTAACACCCGTCTGCACATGCATCCATGCAGGGACCCCCCCCGGGCCTTTGTTTTGCCACCAGCATATCTTGCGGAAGCATGGAAACATGCAGCCATGCACTGGCAGCGTTAAATCGCTCTTCAAAAGGTGCCCTTTTTTCTCTTTTTAAAGTTTAATATAGCGCTAGCTTGACCAGTGGGTATCAGAGTGCTTTACATACACACAAGAGGTAAGGAAGCAAAACAGATAAAACAAAAATACGTCATGAAAAATAGGTAAACAGTGCAGGGGAGGGAGAGAAAACCATTATCGTGATTGCCTTCACTCAGCCACGATTAATATTAGATATATATTTTATACCATCCTGTTTGCGCAAATTACTTTCGATGCATGTTTAAGGTTAACAAGGTCTATAGAAAGGTCTGCTAGCAGTTAAATATAAACCCCGGATTACCTGCAGCAGAACAAATTACTCAACATTCCGGTTCAGAGAAATCTTAATCCAAGAACAACGTCTCAGGTAAAGTGAAACCAGAGGGAACACTGTTGGCACAAATTCTCTAACTGGTCATGACTCATGTTGATTTTGCGACCTCGTTAAGGGGTAGTAGGACCCATGCACTACAGACATTATTGAAGTGCAATGGCAAGATAATTGCTAAAGTACATACCCAGGCCGTTCCCATTTCCAGCCATAAGAAGAAGAGCATGTGAAAACATGAAGAGATCGGTGCCATAGTTAGGGATGAAGTGCGTGTGTAAATGGATCAAGACATGAACAGAGATCTTATGTTCCTACGTGACTAGCACATTCAGCCCAGGTTATTTTTGTCTTCTGGGGCCTGATCGTCCAATGAGAAAGAGGACTGCAAGTCCCAGAATGCAAAGCAAAAACATGGCCGGGATAAGCTAAGCATGCAGGTACCTGGAAAAATCGAGCACTCTGCCCAAAACGCTCGAGCCTTCGCTTTTTAGTTAAAGCACACACAGTAGCCCATCGCAAAACGATGCACACTCCCTGTAGAATATAATGAGAGAGCCCTGAGACGCCTATATAGTTCAATTATTATGCCCAGGGGCCCTTGAAGGGTGTACCCACGCTGCACCCCAGGGGCAGCGGGACCTGCGTTACACTCCCACAGACTAAATCTTCGCCAGGATCACACAACATTTGTAAAGTAGATGCAACTCATTCAGCCCACTCGTACATGACAAACAAAACAAGCATTTACGGGCGTGAAACACGGACAGCGGGAGGGGAGGGGTGACGGACAGCGAAGGGGGGGAGCGGGAACGGGCACACACGGACAGCGGGAGGGGGGCGGGAACGTGCACACGGGTGGGGGGCGGGAAGGCAAGAAAAAGCATTCACCTGGACTTCTTCCGGCAGCCGTAGTTAAACTTTCCTTTTCTGCTCAGAATATAAGGATGGTCCATTTGCACGGTCTTTGTAAAAATACATAAATGGAGACGGGCTGAATAATGATGGGAGGAAGTTTGAGCGCCGGGCTTTGTTCTCTAATACCACCTGAATTAATGGTACATTACATATTGTATATCACACATATCTCTATTTGGTAATAAGTTACTATATGCTCATGTGTACAGGACTCGGCATCCTACTAACAGTCTAGTTCGGATGATAGAGAAATAAACCAGCCATAAACAAGTACAAAGAAAAAGAACAAGGGGCCGGAGACACGGACAGCGGGAGGGGGGAGACACGGACAGCGGGAGGGGGTAGACACGGACAGCGGGAGGGAGGTGGGGGTGGGAACGGGCACACAGACAGCAGGAGGGGGCGGGAACAGGCACACATGGACAGGGAGGGGGGGGGGGGTGGGCAGGACACTCACCAGAGGACGACTTCTTGCCCATGAGGCTGCCTTGATTACGGGGTGGAGCAGAGTGCCGGAATAGAAGGGGATGCAGCAGTTATCACTCTCCACCGGGCACCATCTTAAAATAAATGCCCAAAACAAACCTTTGAAAAAAAACAAACAAACACCGCCCACCGCCACAGGCTGCGGAGGCCAAGACACCGAGACCCTAGCAACAAGCTGCGGAGGAAGCAAAGGGCAAGTGGCACGGGGGTGGTGAGGCCAGCAGCCCGAGTCAACAGTACTGGCGGCGAATAAGGACACGGACAGCGGGAGGGGGGCGGGAACGGACAGCGGGAGGGGGGGCAAGCAGTCACCTGGACTTCTCGCTTCAGTCCTATAAAACAAAAGACGGACTAGCAGCAAAACCGTGGCGACTGAAAGAGAAAACAGACTTCTGCCTGAAAAGAGAAGACTGCTATTTTTAAAAGCTTCTACAGAAGCTCAAGTAACAAAATATATTGCTGTTGCATCATTAGAAAAAGAAGCATGTTTTCAAAATGCACTGCAAAAGACTGATTTTAATAGCGACATTCTTTTTGCACACAAACTTACGCCGCCATTAATCTGCTTCTATAAAACAATAAAAACAAAGCACTCACCTGGACTTCTTCCGGCGGCAGTGGTCGGCATGGAATGACTAAAACATACGCATAAAAAAAAACGAAACTCCACCCACCGCCGCGATGACGTGACCAAAAAGCGAAAATCTGGTCCGAAATGACGGACAGCTCTGTCTTCCAATGGCTAGCCTCCATTTATGGAGCTAGCCAATGGAAACAGAGGCGGGGACGAAAGCAACTCTACTCTTCTCATTAGGTTTTTCCTTGCGGCTGCGCAGTGCGCATCTCGCCAGGGCAAAACCTAAAAAGGTCTTAAGATGTTTACATTTTCGGGTGTTATACTCTGAGCTATGACACCGAGCTCACTGCCTCTTAAATCGTTCAGCAGCAGCAGGTCAGAGCCTTCAAAATCTAGCACCAGTATCAGTACAGTCCTTAAATTGTGCTACATCGAGAGGTCGCAGTACTCTAAAGTGTGCAGCAAGCAAGCTTGGTATATCTAAAGTGTACAGCGAGAGGTCACAACACCCTAAACTATGTCACATCGTTGGTACACAGGACCCTTAACTGTGCAGTATCCCCATGTGTGTGACATTCTTTCCAAACAGCCCTGTAATGTGTATGTCACTGCGACCCCTATTGTGTGTAACATTCATTCAACGTAGCCAATACATGGGGGGCTTGGGGGGGGGCAGCCGACCCCTGGGAGGTCCCCCCCCTCGGCTGTTTGGGAGGTTTGGGTGGGGGCCATTTTGGAGCAGCCTGGCGTTTTGGGCTGTTTTGGGCTTCTTTTAGTTGTTTATGGAGCCCAACCTATAAGTGTGTTGGGCTCCTCCTCCCGGCCACCATTTTAGGCTTAGGTGACCTGGTGGCCGGGTTGTATTGTCAGTTAGTTTTTGTCAGTTAGCTTTTGGTGTTAATTGTGGTAGGTTTTCTTAGTTTTGTAGCGTTTACTATGGCTGAGGAAGATTATCGCTTGCTTGAAGCAATACGCCTGCTTAGTGAAGCGGGCCGTTTGGATTTGGTGATTGGTGACCGGGAGCAAGCTGGACCGCAGCGCCCTCATCGTTTGGCGTCTGCGGGAGTGTTGGCGGTGGCGGCGGCGTGTGTTTCTCCAAAACGCCGTCGTCATGAGGCGGTAAGTGACCGAGGCCGCTCTAGAACTAGGAGAGCGGCCCCGGGTGTGAGGGCTCGGCGGGGGAGTGGTTCTTGGCTCTCTGAGCCGGTGGGTGCGCATCGTACTGGAAGAATTTAACCCCTGAAACTTTCCCTAGAATATTATTATTCATTCCTTGGAAAACCGAGAAGGCTGAACAGAAGACATCCTATTGAAACGATATGCTCTAAAAGGTGTTAAGAAAGCAGTGACATTTTTTGAGTCTTAGCTCAGGTAAACCTGATGATAGGCTAGGTGAGATCCAGAGTGGAAAAAAACTTGACTCCTCCCAGTATGCCCACCATTTCCATGATGTTAGGAAGAGAAAATCTGTCCTCCACTACCTCTTTATTGAGATGCCTGAGATCCACTCACAATCTAATCTCTCCTGAGCTTTTAGTTGCAACCATAAGAGGGGCAATCGATTCAGAGGCTTCCACTGTTTGAATTATGAGCTTTGCACACAAATGCTCCAACTCCAAATTAACTGCCTCATGCAAGTTTATAGGAACATTTCCGATGTTATACACAACCTGAGCTGCATCCTTTTTCAAAGAGATGCGGTGCACATAACCTTTAACACAACCCACCTTGCTTGAAAAAACATCAGGGAATTCTTGAACAAAATTAGTAATATGATTGCTGGATGTTATAGCTAAAGTGTTCTTTTTTCTGACCTGAACCTGAGATTCTGAATTTGGGGTCTAGATAGATTCCAAATTTCTGATGTGGTGAGCCTAACACAGTCTCTCTTAAAAAGCACATACATTTTCCCTTCTACCACTCTATTATGAAATTCAATACATGCTTTAAAATAGCCAACCAACTTAGTGGATTTACCCTCATATCTATGTAACATCTGGATAGCTCAGTTAAACTTTCTCTTGAAAACAACTGGCACAATCTGTATCCAAAATTAAATGAAGCCCCGCTCCTGAGTCCATCATCATTGTGACTGTGATGCCATTAAGGGATACTTGGCCCATTGGATGCTCACAAACAATGCCCGACAAGCAAATGACATCATTTACAACTTGCAAGATTTTCTCAGGAACTCCATACCAACGTCACAAACTTTCTATCTAGGTACACTAGACTATCAACATTTAGCAACATGCCATTTCTTACCACAGAGCTATCAACTAACTTTTAAGGCTGGGCATTCTTTAACATTGGCAAAGTGATTGCGACTCCTACACCTGAAGCAAAAAAAATCACATTTACTACAATGGGAGAAGTTTTCTTCCGAATGGATGGCACAGTATGTATGGTAGAAGCAGCTTCTTTGTGTTTCTGTAGTTCCTAAATACATAGCAAAGAATATTAAACTCTTTTGGCAACAGCTAGTACATTATTCATTTTTTCATCCTAGTTCTTCACGAATGTTATCATATTACATTCTAGCATTAATTGATCTCTTAGGGCTAGATGTAGGTCGCCCAATACCGGTCGTAACGGCCGAAATTACTGAATTTCGGCCGTTACCAACCAGTATTTGGCATTTGGAATGTGGGTGGCATGATTGTAGGATTCGGTATTTTACCGAATCGGTAACTTAAAGAATCGATAAATTACCGAATTCTTAACATACCGATTCAGTAAATTACCGAATCCGTAATGTAGAGAGCACTCAAGTGAGTGCATTCCTGAGTTAAGGATTCGTTATTTTCCACCAACTACAAGTTGGTGGTAAATATCAAAAACCTTTGCAAAAGCAATTATTTTGCTTTTACAACAGTGCGATGTGGCAGACATACATGCTCTTAGGGCATGTATGTAAGCCACATGTGCACCAATGCACTATTCAGGGGTGCAACAGGGTGTCAATGTGACACCCTGCCACCCTTGAAAATGTTCCCCCTATTACCGATTCGGTATCTACAGAATCGGTAATACTGAATGGCTTCCCATTCATTCCTACAGGCCTCTAGGCCCATAGGAATGAATGGGAATTACCGAATCGGTAAATACCGATTCTTAATTATCGAATCCTACTGTGAAATTTACCGAATAATTAGCTACATCCATTTACCGATTCTGAAATACTGAATCGGTAAAATTCGGTATTTTAGAATCTGTAAAATAGGATTATCTACATCTGGCCCCTAGTCTTTCTTCTGTTTTCCCCAAAATTGCTGGAAGAAACTAACTTTCACAGGGCAGTGACAAAATCCTCAACTGATTCATCTCAACCCTGCTTCCTGTTTCCAAATAATAACGTTCCAAAACGACAGGCACTTTGGGTAGAAAACGGTCATCTAGATTCAATACCAGGCACATTTTCAAATTTTTCTTTCCCTTCAGCTCCTAAACAGTGGAGCAACATGGATGCTTTTTGGTCAGGAGACAAATTCAGGCCACACACTGTCAAGTAATTTATAAATGCTTTTTTCTGATTGGCCCAAGGAAGTAGAGGTTCTCCAGGGGAGGGCGGAAAAAATAGAGGTAATGTAATATTTTGCATGGTAGTAATTACAATGATAAAAATAGTAAGAGGAGGAAAAAATGGGAAAATAAAAAAGTAAACAGAGAAAAAAAGGAAAAAAAGAGAAAGCAGGAAGAGAATGCTGTGCAAACAAACCTTCAACACACTAAATAGTGCCTGAAGTCCCACTGAAAGTAAAACCAATTTATTAACAACAAAATGTAGTCTTTCTTCAGGCAAAGAGTAACATAGCCTGTCCTTTGTTTCCTTGAAACAGAGAGGTAGAGGTAGTCCAACTGTAGCCTTGGTAGAGCAGTAACAATCCAGAAGTATGACAACTGGTGGTATAAGTAAATCTGGAAGGTAAGTGGAATATTCTCCTAGAGAGTGCTGTAAAAAGGCACAAACTGTAAAACTGAATCATAAGGAGCATGAGAGAGGGATTGGTAGGTACTAGCACTTGAATTCTGCGCTCTCTGCAGATTCCAGTGCATGATGAGGAAGCTGAGTTGGGCATGATAGACAGAGCTGAAGGGCTTGTTTGAAGGAGGAATGCAAAAACAACAATTGATGGACAGAATGCAGAACAATGTCATATATTCACCCCAGTACCGAGATCTGGGCCTAAATCTATCGTTATTTTGCTCACCCTGCCATTTCAGTTTGAACCCATCATATGCAAATCAGTCTTGACCCTGTGTCCAATGGGAACAGTCCAGCCCGAACGGCCAGGCCAGGTCCTCCCGGGCTGAAGACGGCTGGAATGCCAGAAACCGGTCCTTGGAAGCTTGTTTCCGGTCCAGGGAAGGCATGGCTTGGCAGTTCGGGCTGGACTGTTCCCATGAGGCAGATGGTCAGACTGATTTGCATATGGCCATGTCTGAACTGGGGTGGTGTGGAGTGCAAAAAAACGATGGATTTGGGCCCAGATCTCTGTACTGGGGTAAATGTATGACATTGTTCTGCATTCTGTCCATCAACTGTGGTTTTTGCATTTGTCACCCCGACTGGTATGGGTATGCTCAGACGTGAGTCCATGCTCGCCACACCACTGGATTCAAGCAAGCCGGGCTGAAGACGGCTGGAATGCCAGAAACCGGTCCTCTGAAGCTTGTTTCCGGTCCAGGGAAGGCATGGCTTGGCAGTTCGGGCTGGACTGTTCCCATGAGGCACAGGGTCAGACTGATTTGCATATAGCCATGTCTGAACTGGGGTGGTGTGGAGTGCAAAAAAAACGATGGATTTGGGCCCAGATCTCTGTACTGGGGTGAATGTATGACACTATTCTGCATTATGTCCATCAACTGTGGTTTTTGCATTTGTCACCCCGAGTGGGATGGGTATGCTCAGACGTGAGTCCAATGCTCGCCACACCACTGGATTTAAGCAAGCTGGGCTGAAGGAGGTTGGAAAGCCAGAAAACGGTCCTCAGAAGCTTGTTTCCGGTCCAGGGAAGGCATGGCTTGGCAGTTTGGGCTTGACTGTTCCCATGAGGCACAGGGTCAGACTGATTTGCATATGGCCATGTCTGAACTGGGGTGGTGTGGAGTGCAAAAAACGATGGATTTGGGCCCAGATCTCTGTACTGGGGTGAGTGTATAACATTGTTCTGCATTCTGTCCATCAACTGTGGTTTTTGCATTTCTCTCCCTAGACTGGAAACAAGCATCCTAGGACTGGTTTTGGGGTTTCGCCCCTCTTCTGCCCGGATAGCTTGACTCCAGTGGCATGGAGAGCACAGGACCCACGTCTGGACATACCTGTCCCACTTGGGTGACAATTTCAAAAGCAACAATTGGTGGACAGAATGTAGAACAATGTCATACATTCACCCCAATACAGTGATCTGAGCCTAAATCCATTGTTGTTTTGCTCACCATGCCATTCCAGTTTGAACCAATTCATATGCAAATCAGTCTTGACCCTGTGCCCAAAGGAAACAGTCCAGCCCGAACTGCCAGGCTAGACCCTCCCTGGACTGGAAACAAGCATCCTAGGACTGGTTTCGGGGTTTCACCCCTCTTCAGCCAGGCTAGCTTGACTCCAGTGGCATGGAGAGCACCGGAAGAGGGGTGAAAACCCGAAACCGGTCCAAGGATACTTGTTTCTGGTCCAGAGAGGACCTGGCTTGGAAGTTCGGGCTGGACTGTTCCCATCAGGCACAGGGTCAAAATTGATTTGCATATGGCCAGGTCTAAACTGGGGTGGCATGGTGAGCAAAAGAATGATGGATTCAACCCAGATCTCTTGACTGGGGCGAATGTTTTGATTTGTTCTGCATTTCATCCATCAATTGTGTGTATCTTGTTTGAAGGAGGAGGCCCAAGTATGCAGGAAGAGGCATGAGGGGCCACTAAGATGAATTAATTGCTCGCTTTAATGAGATGGCCTCCTTGCACAAGAGGAAAAAGGTGCAAGCTGCTGGTGCGAGGGGCCATGTAAATGAAGAAGGAAGCTCAAGCCAAGTGCTAACAGAAAGGGCCCTGGGGGAATCATCTAAAGATAACCTGGAGTTGTAGTCCAAAGAACACAGTACCTTAAGTGCCAACAGAGGGTTAAAAAAGTGTTGTATGAGTCCAAAACTCAGTAGATTGATGAAGATGTGTTGAAGTTTCTCCGTTAATCCAAATAAACACGAGCAGTTTATTGAGATCACCAATGTGAAGTATGTGGTATCTGCCGATAAACTTAAGGAGACCAAGATGAGTTGACATGTTATTTATTGTAGAAAAGAGAAACTCCATCCACATAAGCTCAGCTCCACAGTGCCCACTGCAACTTTCAATCCTTCAAGACATAACATTCTAACCATTTAATTTAGAACATGCCAATAATATATCAAGGGGGGTAAATAGGAACAAACCACTACAATACCCACAGGGAAGGCTACATAACTGCTCCTCAAATTGTAATGTGTACAGTGTGACCTGGGATTCTCTAGCATTCAGCTGCTGATGTCTACCACTTACATTACTTCTGCTGCATGCTCTGCACTTAAAGGCTGCTGCCTACCAATGAGTTCTGCCTGTGTGAGCAGCGGATCATGAGCTGATGTGTGGGGTTACACAAGGCCTACTAGAGCAGCTAAAGTCCATAAGACTGCTCAACTTCTCTAGCCTGGGTCACCTGTAGGATGAAAAGGTCATGTGTCTCTGGTCCCACCCTATGGTCATCACAATCAAACACAGTACTGCACATTTATTACTGACACAACTTCCAACTTCACAGAGACTAGGTGAGTAGGATGTTTCTTCTCTGTAAGTCTCAGGGGCTCTATATTTGATGATAGACAGCAGCACTTTCCCTAAACACCACAACTGGAAGGTTACTCAAGAATGAATGAATCTTTGACTTCAGGAGAAACAACGTACTTCTTCAACAGAAACTACACAAACTCAACTTGTGTATTCTTTTCCTTTGGTTGGTGTGGAAAACAATATCAAATTCTAACTCATGGAACAGGCCAACAACTAGGATCAGGAGCACAGTAGTCCCGATACAAACCTTGGTGCTCCCCTACTGGAAACGTCTCTTGTAATTAGGAAAACTCAAGCAATGATGCTGAAACATTCTCCTTTCAACGCTTTATATAAGAAATAATAGGCATATACAGAAAAGTGCCATGAGCAAATTTAGCAGAGAATATATAAATCATGAGTACTGGGTACAGTTCTAAATGAAATCTGGCATCAATTCACCATCTAAGATGGAAAATGAAGGATCCCTCTTGTTAACAGAATCCACACTTGTGTATAGGGCTTTAGACAAAGAAGTTAATACAGTATGTGGATATACATGATTCACAGGTTTTGAACGAATAAGAAACACTAGAAGAAAAATTTCACTATAGAATACATATGAAGATTTTCTCAACATAGCGGTACATTGGGATTCAACCATTCTCACAGTCTTAGCTGTACAGTTAAGCTGATATAATGTTAACATAGCCTAGGACAGTAAGAATCATCTCTAATTCAGCACATCGAGGACAGTTCTGTGAGAAGACTTTCTGCTTATTCAAGTGAAAATTGGACGAGTTTTATTTAGAACCGAAATCAACAACATTTTATTGGACACGTACCAAAATGTCTTTTTGTGGTTTACAGGAATAAAAGACTGTGATGAACTTCTGCAATTTGGATACTTGGTGTCTATGCCAGCTGCCCCTGTGTGTATGTGTATAGCTGCCTTTGAAATTCACCAGTGTCTATTTTTATTAAGCTTCCACATTTGGTGAAAAATAGCGGTCCTGGGAGTTGTGATCTTCGGTGGTCGCTCTGGATCATGGGGACAGTTGCTGCAAGGCCTCTGTCATGACAGCTCTCTCTGCCCTCCCTGCATTTGTGCTGTGGGATTCCTATCATTTGCGCCTTCCACTTCCCCATTGCAGCAAACTGTAAGGGTAATTTGCCCTATTATTCCCATTTTCACTCTTGCACATTTTGCTTTTCGGAGGATGTGGTGTCACTGTGGGTTTCATATGCAGCTTTACTTCAAGATATCCTGTCAGATGTAATATTGTGATATTTCTCTTCCGACAAATCTTTTCATGACTGTTTTCTCGAATATTTTCCTGGCAGTAGTTATTTGCTTCATCCCTGGCACACTGTCCCTCAGGCTCCCCATGCCACCTTCTGTGCCGCGACGTGCTTGTTGCCAGAGAGATACAAAAGTCAACTGATCTGGGTTTAATCCATCACCATTCCTTAGCTTACTCCGCCACCCCAGTATAGACATGGCCATATGCAAATCAGTCTGACCCTGTGCCTCATGGGAACAGTCCAGCCCGAAATGCCAAGCCATGTCTTCCCTGGACCGGAAACAAGCCTCCTGGGACCGGTTTGGGGTTCATAACCCTCATCCTCATGTAAGAAGGCAGAGAGGTGCTGGAGAAAAAACTACGATGCCAACCTTAAACAAGAGTATGTCCTGCTCCAAAAAACTTACCACCGTAAGGTCTGCAGAACAAGAGCGGCATATTATGCCAGTGAAATCAACAATAGCTCTAATACCTCAAAATCGGTATTTAAAATTCTGAAAGACCTCACTGCAAAAAAATCTGTTAACACTATCACTACCTCACCCGACCTCTGCAATAACATGGCCAATTTTTTCACAGATAAAATCAAGAAGATATATGACACCTTCCCCAAAGGCCCACAGTCACCGGCCACCTTTGATCCTACCAGGCCTTCCCTCACTTCCCTTCCTACACTTGACCGTGAGAATTTCTCAAAAATCTGTAGAAAGATTAAATCCGGATCTCCGGCAGACCCCCTAAAACCGGACCTTTTCTGTGAAGCTCACGATCTCATCACAGATCACGTCCGTGACATTATAAATCGGTCACTCTCCACCGCCAGGGTTCCTTCCAAATGGAAGCAGGCGTGGGTGTCCCCCATTCTAAAAAAAACCACTTTAGATCCCTCACTCCCGGAGAACTTCAGGCCGATCTCCCTGCTCCCTTGGCCTGCCAAAGTGGCCGAGGCACACGTCAACAACATCCTGT
This sequence comes from Lissotriton vulgaris, assembly GCF_964263255.1. Lineage (NCBI taxonomy): Eukaryota > Metazoa > Chordata > Amphibia > Caudata > Salamandridae > Lissotriton > Lissotriton vulgaris. The sequence goes on from NC_141689.1 coordinate 447,434,963, forward strand.
CCAATTTCCTCCTCACCAATAACATTCTGGATGACTCCCAACACGGGTTTAGAGCTGGTCACAGCACCGAGACAGCCTTGCTCAGTGTTTCTGAAGACCTCCGTTCCATTCTTGACGCCGGCGGAACTGCAGCACTGGTCCTATTGGACCTCAGTGCTGCCTTCGATACGGTGTCACATGAGGTCCTCCTGACGACATTGGAGGAAATTGGAGTCACAGGGGCAGCCTTGGGATGGTTCAGAGACTTCCTGTTTAACAGGTCCTTCAGAGTCTCCACCCCCCCTTACATCTCGAAGGAGCATAGCATTGGACAGGGAGTGCCGCAGGGCTCGTCCCTTAGCCCTACCCTGTTCAATATCTATGTTCGCCCGTTAGCGGAGGTGGCTAGAAGGAATGGAATGGCACTGGTATCATATGCAGATGATACCCAGTTGGTGGTGGCTCTGAATAACAACAGTGGTCTGGAAGCCCATCACTTTAAACAGACACTTATTGACATCACCAACTGGATGACGGCGAATTTTCTCCAATTAAACGCCGGAAAAACCGAGATTCTCCTCCTGGGAAAAAACACCGCATCCTGGGGAGAAAACTGGTGGCCTGACATCCTAGGCCCACCCCCCAAGCCAAAAGACTGTGTTAAAAATCTGGGTGTCTGGGTCGACTCGGCTCTAAAGTATACCATCCATACCAAGAAAGTGGCTGCCACGTGCTTCGGCATTTTACGCAACATCAGGCCCATTCTGAAGTTCTTTGACTGCCGCACCTGCCAGCTCATTGTTCAGGCGACGATCCTTTCTAGACTGGACTATGCCAGTTCTCTCCTTTTGGGAGCGAATCTGGCTGAAACCACCAGATTGCAGAGAGTCCAGAATGCGGCTGCCAGGGCTTTGGTCGGCCTCCCTCGCCATTCTTCAGTCTCAGGAACCTTAAGAAAACTGCATTGGCTCCCGGTGGGAAAAAGGATCCAGTTCAAGGCTCTATGTTTAGCCTTCAAAATCCTTAAAACCGCCTCTCCCCCATTGCTGAGCCCCCTTTTGTCTGAGTACACCCCCAGAAGATCGCTCCGCTCAGAGGGACAACATCTAGCGACCATTCCCCGCACTAGACTGGCCAGAGTTGGTGGCCGATCCTTTAGTTTCCTTGCTGCCAAGCTATGGAACAGTTTGCCTGAAACCATACGGGGATGCAAGACCTCTTAGCCTTTAGAAAGGCCATCAAAACCCATCTTTTCCAATAATCTGTCTTCTATCTGTGCACCTTCACTCTGCATTTGGTCTGCTCGCAGCGCCGGGACGCCCCTTGCTGGGGCAGCCGTGCGCTATACAAATTTCCATAACATTAACATTAACATTAACATCAGGCAGTCTATCTTGAATCCAGTGGCAAAGTGAGCAAGGGACTCATGTCTGAGCATACCCTGCCAACTTAGGCCGAACAAAGCGATACAAAAGGGGATGATGGACGGAGCGTTTGAGCTAATAAAACACTCACCCCCAGTCAACTGATCTGTGTTTAATCCATCACCATTCTTTAGCTCACTCCACCACCCCAGTTCAATGCAAATCAGTCTGACCCTGTGCCTCATGGGAACAGTCCAGCCCAAACTTCTCGGGACCGGAAATAAGCATCCTGGGACCGGTTTCGGGTTCATAACCCTCATCAGCCAGGCTATCTTGAATCCAGTGGCAAAGTGAGCAAGGGACTCATGTCTGAGCATACCTTGTCAAATTAGGGCGAACAAAGCGATACAAAAGGGGATGATGGACGGAGCGTTTGAGCAAATCAAACATTCACCCCCAGTCAACTGATCTGGGTTCAATCCATCACCCCTCTTTAGCTCACTCCGCCACCCCATTTCAGACATGGCCATATGCAAATCAGTCTGACCCTGTGCCTCATGGGAGCAGTCCAGCCCAAACTGCTAAGCCATGTGTTCCCTGGACCGAAACAAGCATCCTGGGACCGGTTTCGGGTTTATAACCCTCATCAGCCAGGCTATCTTGAGTCCAGTGGTAAAGTGAGCAAGAGACTCACGTCTGAGCATACCGTCCCAACTTATGGCGAACAAAGCGATACAAAAGGGGATGATCGATAGAGCGTTTGAGCAAATCAAACACTCACCCCCAGTCAACTGATGTGGGTTTAATCCATCACCATGAGACGTGAGTCCCGTGCTCTGCATGCCACTGGAGTCAAGCTATCCTGGATGATGATGGCTGATAGGCAGAAACCGGTCCTAGGATGCTTGATTCTGGTCCAGGGAAGACAAGGCTTGGCAGTTCGGGCTGGACTGTTCCCATGAGGCACAGGGTCAAGGCTGATTTGCATATGGCCATGTCTGAACTGGGGTGGTGTGGTGAGCAAAATAACGATGGATTTAGGGCCAGATCTCTGTACTGGGGTGAATGTATGACATTGTTCTGCATTCTGTCCATCAACTATTGTTTTTTGCATTCGTCACCCCGAGTGGGATGGGTATGCTCAGACATAAGTCCCATGCTCTCCACGCCACTGGAGTCAAGCAATCCTGGCTGATGACGGCTGATAGCCAGAAACCGGTCCTAGGATGCTTGATTCTGTTCCAGGGAAGACATGGCTTGGCAGTTCGGGCTGGACTGTTCCCATGAGGCACAGGGTCAAGGCTGATTTGCATATGGCCATGTCTGAACTGGGGTAGTGAGGTGAGCAAAAAAACGATGGATTAAGGCCCAGATCTCTATACTGGGATGAATGTATGGCATTGTTCTGCATTCTGTCCATCAACTGTTGTTTTTGCTTTTGTCACCCCGAGTGGGATTGGCATGCTCGGACATGAGTCCTGTGCTCTCCACACCACTGGAGTCAAGCTATCCTGGCTGATGATGGCTGATAGCCAGAAACTGGTCCTAGGATACTTGTTTCCGGTCCAGAGAGGACCTGGCTTGGAAGTTCGGGCTGGACTGTTCCCATCAGGCACAGGGTCAAAATTGATTTGCATATGGCCAGGTCTAAACTGGGGTGGCATGGTGAGCAAAAGAATGATGGATTCAACCCAGATCTCTTGACTGGGGCGAATGTTTTGATTTGTTCTGCATTTCATCCATCAATTGTGTGTATCTTGTTTGAAGGAGGAGGCCCAAGTATGCAGGAAGAGGCATGAGGGGCCACTAAGATGAATTAATTGCTCGCTTTAATGAGATGGCCTCCTTGCACAAGAGGAAAAAGGTGCAAGCTGCTGGTGCGAGGGGCCATGTAAATGAAGAAGGAAGCTCAAGCCAAGTGCTAACAGAAAGGGCCCTGGGGGAATCATCTAAAGGTAACCTGGAGTGGTAGTCCAAAGAACACAGTACCTTAAGTGCCAACAGAGGGTCAAAAAAGTGTTGTATGAGTCCAAAGCTCAGTAGATTGATGAAGATGTGTTGAAGTTTCTCCGTTAATCCAAATAAACACGAGCAGTTTATTGAGATCACCAATGTGAAGTATGTAGTATCTGCCGATAAACTCAAGGAGACCAAGATGAGTTGACATGTTATTTATTGTAGAAAAGAGAAACTCCATCCACATAAGCTCAGCTCCACAGTGCCCACTGCAACTTTCAATCCTTCAAGACATAACATTCTAACCATTTAATTTAGAACATGCCAATAATATATCAAGGGGGGTAAATAGGAACAAACCACTACAATACCCACAGGGAAGGCTACATAACTGCTCCTCAAATTGTAATGTGTACAGTGTGACCTGGGATTCTCTAGCATTCAGCTGCTGATGTCTACCACTTACATTACTTCTGCTGCATGCTCTGCACTTAAAGGCTGCTGCCTACCAATGAGTTCTGCCTGTGTGAGCAGCGGATCATGAGCTGATGTGTGGGGTTACACAAGGCCTACTAGAGCAGCTAAAGTCCTTAAGACTGCTCAACTTCTCTAGCCTGGGTCACCTGTAGGATGAAAAGGTCATGTGTCTCTGGTCCCACCCTATGGTCATCACAATCAACCACAGTACTGCACATTTATTACTGACACAACTTCCAACTTCACAGAGACTAGGTGAGTAGGATGTTTCTTCTCTGTAAGTCTCAGGGGCTCTATATTTGATGATAGACAGCAGCACTTTCCCTAAACACCACAACTGGAAGGTTACTCAAGAATGAATGAATCTTTGACTTCAGGAGAAACAACGTACTTCTTCAACAGAAACTACACAAACTCAACTTGTGTATTCTTTTCCTTTGGTTGGTGTGGAAAACAATATCAAATTCTAACTCATGGAACAGGCCAACAACTAGGATCAGGAGCACAGTAGTCCCGATACAAACCTTGGTGCTCCCCTACTGGAAACGTCTCTTGTAATTAGGAAAACTCAAGCAATGATGCTGAAACATTCTCCTTTCAACGCTTTATATAAGAAATAATAGGCATATACAGAAAAGTGCCATGAGCAAATTTAGCAGAGAATATATAAATCATAAGTACTGGGTACAGTTCTAAATGAAATCTGGCATCAATTCACCATCTAAGATGGAAAATGAAGGATCTCTCTTGTTAACAGAATCCACACTCGTGTATAGGGCTTTAGACAAAGAAGTTAATACAGTATGTGGATATACATGATTCACAGGTTTTGAACGAATAAGAAACACTAGAAGAAAAATTTCACTATAGAATACATATGAAGATTTTCTCAACATAGCGGTACATTGGGATTCAACCATTCTCACAGTCTTAGCTGTACAGTTAAGCTGATATAGTGTTAACATAGCCTAGGACAGTAAGAATCATCTCTAATTCAGCACATCGAGGACAGTTCTGTGAGAAGACTTTCTGCTTATTCAAGTGAAAATTGGACGAGTTTTATTTAGAACCGAAATCCACAACATTTTATTGGACACGTACCAAAATGTCTTTTTGTGGTTTACAGGAATAAAAGACTGTGATGAACTTCTGCAATTTGGATACTTGGTGTCTATGCCAGCTGCCCCTGTGTGTATGTGTATAGCTGCCTTTGAAATTCACCAGTGTCTATTTTTATTAAGCTTCCACATTTGGTGAAAAATAGCGGTCCTGGGAGTTGTGATCTTCGGTGGTCGCTCTGGATCATGGGGACAGTTGCTGCAAGGCCTCTGTCATGACAGCTCTCTCTGCCCTCCCTGCATTTGTGCTGTGGGATTCCTATCATTTGCGCCTTCCACTTCCCCATTGCAGCAAACTGTAAGGGTAATTTGCCCTATTATTCCCATTTTCACTCTTGCACATTTTGCTTTTCGGAGGATGTGGTGTCACTGTGGGTTTCATATGCAGCTTCACTTCAAGATATCCTGTCAGATGTAATATTGTGATATTTCTCTTCCGACAAATCTTTTCATGACTGTTTTCTCGAATATTTTCCTGGCAGTAGTTATTTGCTTCATCCCTGCCACACTGTCCCTCAGGCTCCCCATGCCACCTTCTGTGCCGCGACGTGCTGGTTGCCAGAGAGATACAAAAGTCAACTGATCTGGGTTTAATCCATCACCATTCCTTAGCTTACTCCACCACCCCAGTACAGACATGGCCATATGCAAATCAGTCTGACCCTGTGCCTCATGGGAACAGTCCAGCCCGAAATGCCAAGCCATGTCTTCCCTGGACCGGAAACAAGCATCCTGGGACCGGTTTGGGGTTCATAACCCTCATCAGGCAGTCTATCTTGAATCCAGTGGCAAAGTGAGCAAGGGACTAATGTCTGAGCATACCCTGCCAACTTAGGCCGAACAAAGCGATACAAAAGGGGATGATGGACGGAGCGTTTGAGCTAATAAAACACTCACCCCCAGTCAACTGATCTGTGTTTAATCCATCACCATTCTTTAGCTCACTCCACCACCCCAGTTCAATGCAAATCGGTCTGACCCTGTGCCTCATGGGAACAGTCCAGCCCAAACTTCCCGGGACCGGAAATAAGCATCCTGGGACCGGTTTCGGGTTCATAACCCTCATCAGCCAGGCTATCTTGAATCCAGTGGCAAAGTGAGCAAGGGACTCATGTCTGAGCATACCTTGTCAAATTAGGGCGAACAAAGCGATACAAAAGGGGATGATGGATGGAGCGTTTGAGCAAATCAAACATTTACCCCCAGTCAACTGATCTGGGTTCAATCCATCACCCCTCTTTAGCTCACTCCGCCACCCCATTTCAGACATGGCCATATGCAAATCAGTCTGACCCTGTGCCTCATGGGAGCAGTCCAGCCCAAACTGCTAAGCCATGTGTTCCCTGGACCGAAACAAGCATCCTGGGACCGGTTTCGGGTTTATAACCCTCATCAGCCAGGCTATCTTGAATCCAGTGGTAAAGTGAGCAAGAGACTCACGTCTGAGCATACCCTCCCAACTTAGGGCGAACAAAGCGATACAAAAGGGGATGATGGATAGAGCGTTTGAGCAAATCAAACACTCACCCCCAGTCAACTGATGTGGGTTTAATCCATCACCATGAGACGTGAGTCCCGTGCTCTGCATGCCACTGGAGTCAAGCTATCCTGGATGATGATGGCTGATAGGCAGAAACCGGTCCTAGGATGCTTGATTCTGGTCCAGGGAAGACAAGGCTTGGCAGTTCGGGCTGGACTGTTCCCATGAGGCACAGGGTCAAGGCTGATTTGCATATGGCCATGTCTGAACTGGGGTGGTGTGGTGAGCAAAATAACGATGGATTTAGGGCCAGATCTCTGTACTGGGGAGAATGTATGACATTGTTCTGCATTCTGTCCATCAACTATTGTTTTTTTGCATTTGTCACCCCGAGTGGGATGGGTATGCTCAGACATAAGTCCCATGCTCTCTACGCCACTGAAGTCAAGCAATCCTGGCTGATGACGGCTGATAGCCAGAAACCTGTCCTAGGATGCTTGATTCTGTTCCAGGGAAGACATGGCTTGGCAGTTCGGGCTGGACTGTTCCCATGAGGCACATGGTCAAGGCTGATTTGCATATGGCCATGTCTGAACTGGGGTAGTGAGGTGAGCAAAAAAACGATGGATTAAGGCCCAGATCTCTGTACTGGGATGAATGTATGGCATTGTTCTGCATTCTGTCCATCAACTGTTGTTTTTGCTTTTGTCACCCCGAGTGGGATTGGCATGCTCAGACATAGGTCCTGTGCTCTCCACACCACTGGAGTCAAGCTATCCTGGCTGATGATGGCTGATAGCCAGAAACTGGTCCTAGGATGCTTTATTCCGGTCCAGGGAAGACATGGCTTTGCAGTTCGGGCTGGACTGTTCCCATGAGGCACAGGGTCAAGGCTGATTTGCATATGGCCATGTCTGAACAGGGGTGGTGTGGTTAGCAAAAAAAAGATGGATTTAGGCCCAGATCTCTGTACTGGGGTGAATGTATGACATTGTTCTGCATTCTGTCCATCAACTGTTGTTTTTGCTTTTGTCACCCCAAGTGGGACGGGTATGCTCAGTCGTGAGTCCCGTGCTCTCCACGCCACTGGAGTCAAGCTATCCTGGCTGATGATGGCTGATAGCCAGAAACCAGTCCGAGGATGCTTGATTCGTCTAGGGAAGACATGGCTTGGCAGTTTGGGCCGGACTGTTTCCATAAGGCACAAGGTCAAGGCTGATTTCCATATGGCCATGTCTGAACTGGGGTGGTGTGGTGAGCAAAAAAACGATGGATTTAGGCCCAGATCTCTGTACTGGGGTGAATGTATGATATTGTTCTGCATTCTGTCCATCAACTGTTGTTTTTGCATTTGTCACCCCGATTGGGACGGGTATGCTCAGACGTGAGTCCCGTGTTCTCCATGCCACTGGAGTCAAGCTATCCTGGCTGATGACGGCTCATAGCCAGAAACCGGTCCTAGGATGCTTGATTCCGGTCCAGGGAAGACATGGCTTGGCAGTTCGTGCTGGACTGTTCCCATGAGGCACAGGGTCAAGGCTGATTTGCATATGGCCATGTCTGAACTGGGATGGTGTGGTGAGCAAAAAAACGATGGATTTAGGCCCAGATCTCTGTACTGGGGTGATTGTATGACATTGTTCTGCATTCTGTCCATCAACTGTTGTTTTTGCGGTTGCCAGAGGTCCTTTTTTCGATGCCTGGGTAGCCACTGTCCGCGTAGAGGGTGTGTTTTCCAGGTGTGGGTATGTGCTGGTTGTGCACTGTTTTTGCAAGATTTTGGTATACTGTATGTGTTATGATTTGTACTAGCCAGTAGGGGAAGGTGGTGGTTCTTCTGGATTAGCAGGTGGTCATCTGCTGAATTTGATTTGTCTCCCCTGTTGACCTTGTGGTTCACCCGTGTGCCTGGCCGTTGAGTGTCTTTCACTAGGTTCCAGACGCCTGGTGTCTAGGGGTTCTCCGGTGGTATCTACATGCAAAATGCCCTGGGTACAAGAAGAGGGTGATGAGAGGAGATTGGGATGTAGATTAGGGTAATTTCTTTTTAATTGTTGTTGATGATGTATTTTTGTACTGCCACATGATATATATTGCTTATTCATTTTTCGGGGCTTTGTACTCTTCAGTTCGCAAGCAGTGACCATTCTTCTCCCACTGCACCCTGGGATAGGGCATTAGGTATTCGGGTGTGAGGATAGGCCACACCTAGGCTGCCTAGGGAGAATCACCTGCTTATTTGTACTTGGATGAATTTGTGAGTAAATGCAGAGTTCACCACTTCTTGCAACTATTTCTGGTTGTCACCAACAGTGGATTCAATTGGTTTCTGGTTGGATTTAGTCACCCCCACCTCCCCCCCACCCCCCAGGGAAATCGCAGGGAAGTCCAAACACTGTACTCATTCCTACTTTTTGTCCCTTTTTGGGTGAAAGGAAGCCAGTCACCTAGCACCTACCAGCATCTTTTCTCTCCTCTCACTTCTGAACACTTTTATGGTAAACTAGTGGCAAATGAATTGACCTTTTAAATGCTGACATACTTTGCTTAAAATGTATACACATGCCTCTGGCTGACTGCATGAGGTGCTCCTGAATGTGATCTTTGTCTCCCCTACTGTGCCACCTGGGGTATGAACGGTTGAATAAGTCTCACCACCTCCCTTTCCATTCCAGTGTGTCTAAAGTGAATGAACAGTTTGTAACCCAACAGGGACAGTTATTATGCTGCTAAATACAATGGGTTGCCTCATGAGTACAGAGGGCATGGACAGTGGCAGACTTGCCCAGCCGAATAATTTCTCTGTCTGCAAGCAATAGAGAGAAAGGTGGCAAGAGGAAATAGATACACCGATCTGTTCTCTCCCGATTTTAAGTGCACAGAATTCGAGGGACAAATTGGTGGAATTAAATAGACATCCACCCACTGTAAGTCTGCCAGAATTAAAAGCAGGCATTTTCTCAATTAATACATAAGGAGCTTGCCAGAAGTGACTTTCTGCTTTTAATGCATGAGAGTACAGTGTACACCATGTGACACGACATACGCACATCAAGCTTTATGCCATACAACTCGCCAGCGTTGATAAGAATGTGAGGGAGTTCCGTCCTGAGTGACACTGAGCCTTCCCTGGCCTCAGAGATTCAATGATCCTCATCTCCGACCCTCAATAACGGCCTCTGCATTTAATAGCATGCTTTTGGAGATGGTTGTAAAATAAGGGAATGGCATACATACGTGTCATTTGTTAAAGGTATTGGCAGAGGATAGAAGTTCTAAACAAATGCTTGACAGGAGAGAAGCCAATGAATGTGCTGAACATTTAGATAAACTAACTGACAAAATTTGACATTTTGGAATGGCCCCATTTGTGGGTTTACAATGCATGATGCTTGAATCACTGCGCCTTGCATTTGATCGGGCAGAGGAGGACTCGCGTCTAATGCAGAGGCTGCTCCCGAAGGGGGCTCGAGAGCCGGCGCCATAACCAGCGCTGCGCCCCTGGACACAAACAACTAGTGGGGGCCGGTTTTTGGCGCGCTATACATGTGGGAATGGGGGCAGAGTGCGGGGGTTATTCTACGGCTTCTGTAATCCATACAGTAGTGCATCCGGTGTGCTGTCAGAAGGTAGCATGAGGGCCCTGAACATGCCTGATAAGTATACTGTGCCTTCAGATTCGTTTCATTTTACTTCCAGGTAGGTGTAATCTTGGGGTTCGGATAAAATACTGTCTCACCTCCTTCGGGTTCTAGTCCAAGTACGAAGGTTTAGGAAATGTATTAGAGACCTTAATGGCCAAGTACTTCATTTGCAGATACAAGAATGAATACCTCGTGGTACGCTGGAGTGGGGGAACACAGAGGGTGACAGCATCGGAGTGTTCTCCACACACTATCGCTCTTAATACGTTATTAGACGGGACAAGTGAAGAACGCGATATGCAAAAGTTGCGGCGCTGGTGTGATGAACAAGACAGAGAGAAATGATGGGTTACTAGTGTGTGCCCATTATTACGCTATCCTGTCTCAATTACACAGGCAACTATTTTCCTTCTCATCAACACATTTCAGGCATCTTATGTTCTCGGGGATGAACGAATATTGAATTAATAGTCAATAGTGAAAGAACCTCCCTCATCACCCAAAGCGAGATGAACCCCCAATATAAGACGCTTGCAATGTCCCCATAAAGACCTTTGGACAAGATCAATCAGCAAACAGGTCTCCATCTGCACCTGGCTGTGCCGTGTTACATAAATGTGGTCATACATAATGTGTCTGTCAGTGGAAAGCACACACGCAGCATTGGGCAAAAGGCAGACAAGGCTCATGAAAGTTCATCTTTTGATGGCAATGTGTGGTGCCAACACAGTCAGCGCCCCAGTTAGGAACCCCCTGTTCTGTTGTAGAGCAGGCAGCAACCCCCGGTGCCACACCCAACTCATGCTTTAGGGTGTCGAATGATATGTCAGAGTCGCCAGACCACGGCACCGTGCCGGCAACGGTTATGTTTGTCAAAGCCTGCAGTGGTCAGATAATCAAAGAAGAATTTGGTACCCAGTACCTGCAGTAGTGCCTGTGGTAGTCCTGCAGTTGTACGCCACCCCTTTCTGAATGTGTGGTCGGGGAAACTGTGTGATGGTTGGACGGGCATGTTTGTAGGACCCTTTGGCTTATTGCAAGGCAGCAGTGATGGCAGTGGATCTTCAAGTAAAGGCATAATCAAGACACGTTTTGTTAACGCTGGGCTACTATTACTTGTGCTAACCCTATAATTGTCAGGGAGCACAATGATTTGCTCCACTGGTGCAACTTGTCTCTGGCATACAGTAATGTGCCAATTATTCTGGCATCTGCCCAAGACAGTCGATCTGGATCCTAGAAGCTAAATTTAGATAGATCCCACTTATACGCCTGGGGCAATGGAGGGGTGTTCTGTCCGTGGTCAGGGTCTTGGGGTGCTGCACATAAGGGCAGCATACCCAGGGGATTGTCTGCATTATACTAGATTTCCCCAAACACAACACAGCGTCCTAGTGTGGCCTTTCCAGCCAGTGAATTTGCTTGTAGCTTGCCCTCTACTAGGTCATTTTGATCTGTTACTCTTTAAAAACTATCCTCCTCTGTGTTACTGGGGACTGCTTGAGGGCGTTGGCAGGGGTGAGGGACCTTCACATACTATCACTCTGGGCCTCCAGTGGTTTTGTTTGCCTGTCACATGCATCTGCTAGGGCTGATGTACTGTGTACCGCATGTTCCTCGTACGTGTCACTATCCCATATCAGTGCATGCAGTCCCCTACTGCCCAGTGTATGGTCAACATTTCCATCTTGAAATGTCTGCTGGCACACTATGTTAATACATTTTGGTGGGACCACGTTGTCCGTTCGTGTGCTTTCACCAGGCATTCCTCCATGATGACTGTAAAGGAAGTTTGAAATATTAGCAAGACTATTTGTGGTTAGTTCCCCATTTACCCATCTCCGTTTCAGAACGCGGCTTTTGGTTTTCTTCTACTGCAGTTAGTTGTATAGGTTCGGCACCTGAGGAGGACTTCTCCTACACATGTTCTTTACGGGTACGAGGAGCCAAGGGGGTCTCCCCATCCGCCTTGTAGTATGTCCTCTTGCACTGGGTCTGCTTCTTCCCCCTCATTCCCAGGCCGTGCACTTGCCACAGGTATACCAGGTGAAGACCCCAGTGACATCCAATTGGTTTTGTCTCTATGTTCCTCTAATTGTCTCTGTCCATTCCTTTGCCCTTCTTTTCTTCCCTTTTATTGCTCACATCTTCCTCAACTGTCCATGCCATGTAATGAGAACTGCAAGACCTTGTTCCTGAAAACTCAGACCCCGCGATTACGCAAGGAGTAAGTGTTCTGTTTTGAGGCATTTTACACGTCAGATGTTCACTAGGATGTTCTAGGATAGTTAGGTCACCACATGGTGCAGGGTTCATGAGCTAGATGTTGCTGAAAAACATGTTTTATTAATAATGTCTAGCTACTGCACATCAATTGATTTGTTTCCCTTTACACTTACAGGTTTTCCCCTGATGAAGGGACCAGCCGTCCTGAAATGCATTGGGCGTCGCATTGTTTAAATAGCGTTGTGTAATGATTGATTGCATCCTTTATGTGCAACATGACTTGTTTTGTATATGTCTAAAAGAATGATAAAGGCATGTATGTCGAACATGTGTAAAGAGTGAAAGTAAAATATGATTTGAAAATTGTCTTATATGGTCGACATTTATGTATATCACACATAGTTGTGCACGCTAGAGTCCAAGTTACCTTTGGGACTTGGCCAATCAACTAAGAACTGTCCATGAGGTACCAAGATAGCGCAAAACAGCAATAGCAATTCTTAAGTGAAGTGGGGCAGCCCCATATGCCAGACATAACATTACAATCAAGCACTAATGGAAGGTACACACACGCCTGCCAATAGATGCAGAGGACAAATTCAACTATAGTATACTTCCAACGCCGAACTATATGGGTTGCACTATGGTCAGGACTATACTTCTCTCCGAGCACAACATATCAATACGAATAGAGTGAACAAGGATGGGTGGGACATCCTCATTTGGGTGGTTGAACTCTCATGGCCCAGAACTTGGTACTCACTATGGGATAGGAGGGCGGAGGACATAGGGGCAATGAGTCTAAGGGTGTCCGTACAGTTGGGCGTGAGGAACTCCTGAGATGATTCACTGGTTCATAGAGGTATCAGGGAGAACGTCTGTGCACAGTGCACACGGTACAACACCTGCACCACATGCAGGGAAGGAAAAAAAGGAATAGATATGAAGGAAATGAGATAGGAAGTGTAGGATGCACCATTGATTATCAGAGGGCGGGATGTGGCATCCAATTTCTTTTCCTGTCCATTTGAGTGCCACTTGAGCACGATATGGTATTCAATAATGATAAGACCCGTAAAATGTGCAAAGCAAAATGGTTGCCCCTTGGTGAACTAATGTACTTTGCTGAAGTGAATATGTTGTAACACAAAGCAAGACTTGCTCAAAGACATCACCCGTGACTTGCAACTGCATGCTAGCCCAGCAACAAGGCACCATTAGCATACCATATATGGATGAGACTAAGCGGTTACCCCTGATTTTTTACTGCATTGCTTAGGGTTGGAAAAACCCTCCAATCTCAATCATTGGACACGTGGGGATGACAAGCACCATCACACTGTTTCATGCAGTTGGCACGCACTATTAGTTTCTTCTGATTGGCTCTGTATCTGATAATTGTGTAACCTGGACTGTCTGCTGTTGGACATGTGATTTATTAGTCTATATTTGCAGAGAAATTCTCTTGTACTTGTGATTTTATGGGACAAGTACCGAAACACCTTTTTTTTGCGGTTTTCAGGAATAAAAGACTGTGATGAAATTCTGCAATTTGGACACTTGGGGGCAGATTTACAATAATTGGCGCATCTCTGCATATCAGCAGGGATGCACCAGTCATTGTGCGTCACGGCAGACGCCTCTTGCGCCACCATGGATGCGCCACATTTACAGTGCGGCGCACCATGGGGCAAGAGTAGACAGATGTGTGACGCATCTGCTGCCGTAAAGGTGACGCATTGCTAGAGTTGCGTCACAAGTGCGACGCAGAACCAGCAAGGCTTGGGGTGCCCCTATGCCTAACATGCTGCATCAATCCTTACACCTGCTTCAAGCAGGCGCAGGGTTTTGAATCAGCATGGCCTTAAAAGTGACTGAGTGAAATCTTGTAGATTTCACTCAGCCACTTTTAGGAGGTGTTCCTGCGCCGGAACGCCCCCCCCCCCCCCCCCCCACCCCTCTCTGCGCCGGAACACCCACATGTGGCGCAGGGCTTTACAACGTGACGCATCTCCCAGATGTGTCATGTTGTAAATAACCCATAGCTTGGCGCTGGCTTTACGCTGCCGCTGCGTCATAAAAGTGACGCAACTGCGGCGCAAATGTGGCATATGAGGCTTGTAAATCTGCCCACAGGTTTCTTTGCCAGCTGTCCCCGTGTTCACATATAAAGCTGTCTTTGAAATTCACCTGTGTCTGTGGCTATTTTTTATTTAGCTTCCACAACTGGATGTATGCATCCTTCAGCTGCTGACTTCATGCTCTGTTGTCCCAGCTACTCCTCCTTCCATGCCCTGACCTGGATTTTTTATTGAACAGGAAGGTTCCGCAACCTGTCTAAACCCACTTGCCCCCAGCCCCATTTTTCAATGTGCCGGATGGTTGTATTGGGGGGACGCTCATTTTGAAACATTTCGTATACCATTCGAAGATGGTGTTTGCCAATTTCTTTAATTAAATACTTTCCAAGATGGCTGCCATGTGTTCGTATACATGCACAGTGGCCATCTTTAATGGGGTTTTATTAAAAAAAATGACAACCAAAAGCATTCTTATAGCTGCAGTGCATATGTAAACATGGGCTGTAATGTGTTTTTGTTTAAAACAAAATATGAATTAGGAGAGGGCTGCTGTGTGTGTGTGTAGGCATGCACAGTGGCCATCTTGTAATGTGTTTTAAATTTGAATAAATATATTACAACATGGCTACCGTGCATGTGTGTACATAGCAGCCATGTTGCAAAAGGTTTTGTTAAAAGCAAAATGCATTCCAAAAAACACTGACAATTTACAAAAAAACATTTTTACTCTATAAGCAAGAATTTATTCTGACTAGAACATCTATTGATGTCTGAAACTGAAGGTTCCATTGAATGACTATCCAAAAGATTGAATGCTTTAACCAGTTTCAATACAATTCTTGAACTTTAACCACCCTGTTCCGTTTCCTTCCGAAAAGTGAATAACTTGGCACAGCATGTTTTGATTAGTTTGATTACACTCATTTTGGGGCACGTGCAAATCTGGTGATCTAAGCAGCTGCATACTGTTTCCCAGTCATGGATTTTTCCAGAGTTCGGGTGTTGCAATCAGCGTTGCGTCATTGAAGTCATAGGGAGTGTGAAAAATTCAAGCTTCGCACAAAGAACAAATGTCGCAAAGAGCATGTCCAATCAGCAGGCGAGTGCTAAGTGTGTAGTATGTAGTATGTAGTCAGTGATGAACTTTAGAGCGAACTGTGTCAAACATATTTCTAAAGCATGGTGGGCGCACAATGTAATTTACAGACAGTACATTTTCCAGCGAAATGACCCCTAAATTTTAACAGATATGCAGTTTTACTGTTAAAACTTTATAGTGCACATACAATAATAACTGGAAATTGTGCTTCAGCAATAATTTATCATTTTTGTATCAGCAAGAAAAAAGTCTTGACTGGTTTTGATCCTACTAAAATCTTTGCTTCTATCATAATAGAATGACAAATAAATGTGCCTCACGTGTGCTTTCCTAATGGTTGATATATTTTGAAATATTTGTATATCTCATTTACAGGTATTTGAATGTTGTTGAAGTGTGTTAATATAAAATTGACATCCCACAACCTTTCCTTTCACACTCCTTCTACCCCAGCAAGATTGTCACATAGTTATTTTACAAAATCGTTACACTTTGCATTCAAAAAAAGAAAAGAAAAGAAAAATCTCCATTGTCCATGTTACAAGAATAAGTAGCAATATGTCAGCCATAGCTTGACATCTGACTGCTGTCTCAGAAGTCACAACAAATGTGACAAGATAAAAACAACATTTAAAGGCTTCTTTATAGATCTTTCACCTTCTGAACTGCAGCATGGCTATTTTGGGGCTGCCGGAGCAGCCCCTCATCCTTGCTTCCAGCACCTATGGGAATAATGAAAAAAATCCCCAAGCACTGCACACAGAAGAAGCATAGTAAATGAGCCATGTCAATTAAGCAGGAGTGTAGTATGTAGCTGGTGGATGACTTTGGATCACACTGTCGCAAATATATCAATGAAGTATGGCGTTAGCATAGTGTTATTTACAAATAGCACATTTTCCATTGAAATGGCCAATACAGTTGCACATAGCTGTGCAGTTTTACTGATAAAGCTGAGGAGTGCCCACACAATATGTGGAATTTGCATTTCAGCAAATATTTATAATTTTGCATCACCCAAAAAAGCATCTTTTGATTCTATTAAAATGTGTGCTTTCTTGTTTAATTCAGCTCCGAATTCTTCATAGGTCATACATCCCTAGGACGGTGCAACATCGCGTATGTTATTATGTATCTGATAAATGTTTGCAGGGATGTGGTGAGACCCGGACATTCTTCCATATCCTCTCGGTGTGCCCTAAGATTCAAGGGTACTGGGAGAACCTAACCCAAGTAATGACTGAGGTGGTGGGCACCACGGTCCCGATGGATGCTAGGTGGCATGTCTTAGGAGTGACGGGGATGTAGTATGGCCCGAATGGACCATGTCCTGGCTCACACTGGCGGGTGTAGTGGCGAAATGAATCATGGCTCAATTATGGGGTGCTAGCGAGGTCCCATCGGTGGAGGTTTGGAAATATGATCTAGACTGGTGTCAAAGGATGGAACATACCGTGTCCCAGAGTAGAGGGTGCCCGCAGAAATGGGAATGGATCTGGGGAGCTTGGATGGCCTACTGGGGTTATTTTCTGACTGATTGAAAGGGCCCTTTAATCAGAGTGCAAATGATTTCTAGGTCATCCGCGATCACCTTGGGGACATTAGAGACCTAAGGGAACTGTACATTGTGAATGTCGCTGTGTCATGTTATGTGCTGCTCCACTGCTGAGAATACTGCAACATTTTTATAGAAGCAAGTTTCCCTTTTTATTTTTGGGGAAAAAAAATGTGTTTCCATCACAATTAAGAAATATGAAAATATGTGCCTCGTGTGCTCTCCTAATGGCTGATGTATTATGAAATATCTGAACAATTCATTTACAAGTTTTAAAATGCTGTTGTGTGTCCCCCCAGCAAGTTTGTCACATAGCATCTCCAAAATCCTCTAACTTTACAATCGGAAAAAGAAAAGAAAAGCAAAACCAATCTCGATGTTAAAGAATGAACTGCAATTTGTCATACATAGTCTGACATTTGACCTCTGTCTCTGAACACAGTACAAATATGACAAGATAGAAACAAAATATAAAGGCCTTGTTATCGCTCTTCCAGTTTCTGACACTCAGCATTATTATTTTTGGAGTGCTGCAGCATCCTCCACTTCCCTGCTTCCACTGCCTATAAAATAACCATAGAAAAGTAATTAGTTCTTAAAATAACAATGGGGCATATTAGCAAGAAGAGGCGATAATTATCACTAGCCCAGGTTTGCGACAATTTTTTTATCGCCGTCATTCGCTGGATTTCATCGCCGAGATCGCACATTATTAGCAACGCTTATCTCTAAGGCGATAAAAAATCCAGTGATAGCGGTGAAAACCAGAAATAGCGTGAGAATACCAGTGCTAAATTAACTGCGCTAATGAAAACCTTGCTAATAGGCAAGTGTGTACTTAACCTTACAATCCACCGCCCATTGACAAGATGGCTAAGATGAGTTTTTATTAGGCGTTAAAATCAAGCGATAATCTCGGTTAGCGCGACTTTTTTTATCGCTTCGCGGGCATTGATAATAGGGGGAAGTTCTGTTTGCAACTGTTTCCCTTTACTTTAAGTGAGGAACGCCTACTTTGCATGTCATTAGCGATAAATATCGCTGACATGCAAAGCGGCAAAAAAACGGGCCCTATTTCAAATAAACTCTCGCCAACAGCTGTTAGCGACAGCTTGCTAATAGGGAAATAAAAATATCGCCGCTTTAGCGGCAAAAAGTGCCACTAAAGCGGCGATACAGCCCTTGATAATATGCCCCAATATTTGTTGCCCATTTTATTGTAACAAATGTTTTAACAAAAGCAGAACGTATCCATATATGTAACAGAGCATTGTACATAAGCCCCAACAGTGTAAAATAAAATTAGATGATATTTGCAGAGCCTATGCACATTGTACATCTATTACTAAATATTCATAGCTGTTGCAGAACTTGGAAACGCTTGTCACGCTCACCAGCAGCAGCAACAGCCATGAGGGGAATGACTTTTACCCTCACCACTTTTCCACCACTCCAGCCGTGAGGGGAACGGCAAATAGGGACCTCCCGCCACGCCGTGAGGGGAATGGCACTTATAAAGAACTCTAACTCCCAGCGGGACGCGCACTGGCGTGCCTGGGCCGCTTGGGCAAAGCTAGGGCCATGGGCAGGCCCGTCCGCACCCCTCAGTGACTGGAAGAGGCTGTGCTGGGCCATACCTCTTGGCAGCTCCCCCGGGACACAAACTTCTTGGCACCAAGGCAAATGAACTGGACCTGAACGTAGTTGGAGGTTAAGGCGGTGAGACTCAATCAATACCTTCCTTCTCGTATTTATTCTTTTTCCTTGTTGTTTTTTTTCTTCTTTTTCTCATTCCTCTGGTTACTGCTATATTGTCTTAAGCCAAACTGCATAGTAAACTTAAGACAGTGAAGGCAAACTTCTATCTGGGGGTTGTCTGAACAAAATTGTTAAATAATGGGCCTGGCAATTTATCTTACCAGGTTGAAATGGTAGTTTGAACTGCACATACAGGCTCAGCAATGGCAGGTCCGAGCCATGTTTAAGGAGCTACTTACATGGTTGGCGCAATCTGTGCTACAGGGTCACTAGTAGCATTTAGTTTACAGGCCCATCTTCTAATAAGGGGTTTGTCAGTTACTTATTTGCAACTCCTCCAACTTAGATTACTTTTCCATAGAGTGGTAGAGTTGGGACTTCTACTGTTCTAACAGTAAAGCCGTTAGCATCAATCAATCAAGAATAATATGGGGTGGACATTCTCCTTACCTTCTACAAATGTAGCACTCTGGTCTACCTCTAAGACTGTGCCAAATCTGCAATCTTCCTCCCCACTCAGGCACCATCATTGTGACTGATCAAAGTCATAGCCCTCAAACGTCTCAAACATAGGAAATTGCTGAAATGCATTCTGATTTTGGAAGGAGTTCTGATTTAAATTTGGGACTTGATTTGAATTACATCGGGGACCATTTGCATTTTGCTGTGACATCGGATCTTGTGGAGCCTTGCATCACTAGAACTTGAGAAATATTAGAATTTTACATTCTCATTCTTGGTACACTCTGTGACTTAATGGGGTTATTATTCTGGGATTAAGACAACATTCTGAATTCCAATGCCCTAACTTACTACAATAATGACAACGATTCAACCTCTTCAGAGTTGCCACATCAGTCCAAGTACGAGGGCCAATTGGTATACCATGCCCTCAGCCTTTCCATTTTGTATCCTAGGAGCTCCCTGCAGCTACACACCTTGCATAGTACCAACATTCCCTACATATGGTTGACTCTGACTTCCTCTCTGTGCTGCTTTCCTCTGTATCACCATCAATTTCTCCTTTAATCGCTTTTGCTTCATTTTCATGTTTTGCATATCTTACAATCTCATCAACCGATTTATTTAATTAACAGATCCAATGCTGTTGTATCATCAAGCTAATATTGGGTCACAATCCTGTCACAAGCAGAGATATAACATAACCCAAACTTAATCTTCGAGAGTCTCAATTTCACTGTGCTGCTTGAACACCTGTAACAATCTCTCATAATAGACATGCAATTTCTCTGGACTCTTGGGTCATCCTGCCAATCTTAACCCAATCAATGTCTTTAGCTGTTATTTTAACTTTTTGAAAATGCCATCGCCTATTGATACGTTTTCATCGCTAACGGTGATGAGGCATGTGATATTGGAATTCCCTGAGGTTCCTTCTCTGGCCACTCTACAGTCACTTTACATTCTGCCCACAAATCCCTCATCACCACAATGTCAAAGAAGGAATCCAAATCCATCCACAAGACTTGTGAAATCTTCACAAATTGATCAAGCTGTGTATACCATTCCACTGGCTTTTCTCTCAACTTTGGGAAATCATTGGTAAATGACGCAAGATCAAGCTTACTTTATGGTACATGGATATAACCTCCTTCAGGCACTTCCCTCAATGGAAAACTTAAAGGGCCCTAACCATCTATTGAAGATTGAGGCAGATTTTCCTTTGTTTTCTTTTGATCTCTCTTCTTTGCCCATCAGCTTTCCCACTTATTTAGCTCACTCCATTTTTGTATACAGCTAATTAATTTCTTAGTTTGTGTTTTCATTCCTAGTGCCACTGGAGTCAAGCTATTCTGGCTGACGAGGAGTGAAACCACAAAACCAGTCCTAGGATGCTTGCTTCCGGTCCAGGGAGGAGCTGGCCTGGCAGTTTGGGCTAGACTGTTTCCATTGGGCGCAGGGTCACGACTAATTTACATATGGCTGGGTTCAAACTGGAATGGCATGGAGAGCAAAACAATTAATTAATTAATTAATTAATTAATTAATTGATTTGCAATTGCAAAAAATTAATTAATGGCTGGGTTCAAACTGGAATGGCATGGAGAGCAAAACAATGATGGATTTAGTCCTAGATCTCTGTACTGGGGTGTATGTATGACATTGTTCTGCATTCTGTCCATCAATTGTTCTTTTTGCATTAATTCCTGGTGTTCTCATTCCTCAAATGTCAATCTTTTCAAAACATACACAATAACTTTTCAACAAAGACTTGGTTCAGCTTAAATCTACATCGTACGTTTGAGCCAATTTGGACAAGTTATTATGAGCTTGTCCTGCTCGTTTAGTGACATCTTTACACATGAATACAAGATTAATCTCTTGGTAGGTATCTAATCCGGAAAGATCAAGGGTTCCTAATATCATCTCATCCAGTT
Source organism: Lissotriton vulgaris (assembly GCF_964263255.1). Lineage (NCBI taxonomy): Eukaryota > Metazoa > Chordata > Amphibia > Caudata > Salamandridae > Lissotriton > Lissotriton vulgaris. The sequence continues at coordinate 447,456,099 of NC_141689.1, forward strand.
CTAACGTTAGTTTGACCACATCCACTGCATTTTCCCTCACAGCTGTCTGAATGATTTATTTGCCTAATTCTGAACCTTCACTTTCTCTTAGGGACTCATTTAGGAACTTACTAAAATCATCTAGTTCTTGGGAGTTAATACCATTCTGTACTACAGAGGTACAGAGGTATTAGACACTATTCTTTCTCTGGGACTACTGTGGTTAAGACTCTGAGGTGAATTCCAACTAGACATCAACATTTTGCATTCTTTGTGTGGACTCTCCTACAGGAGTAAATCCTGTCTGATTCATGGCTGATACTGGAGAGGCATCATGAGGGGTTTTCACCTGAATCGGTACTAAAGGAGTGCTTTCCTATTCCTGAAGCATTATCCAGAGGAGCATTAGCTGCTATATCTACTCCAGTAGGAACTGTTAAAGTATGTGTTGCGTTTCCTGCCGACTCAAGGTTCTATAACGGAACTGCTGGACCAATAGTGACTGCAACAGCAATTGTATCTGGGGTCTGGGGAACAGTGGAAATAACAGGGGCACGAATCCTTGACCTCTCTCCCATCAGGTTCTGATTTCACGTTATATGGATGAGGACTCATTGATAACAATACATCTAAGAAATCATCACTAGAATCACTATAACTGTCTTTGCCTATTCTCTATTGGTTTCCTGTCTATTCCTCCTTCTTCCTCCCTTCCCTTTCTTTTTATTCTCTTTCACTCGCCAATCTCTTTCAGTACAGTCTACTTTACTGCATCAGTTCTCCACTGCCATTGTTCTGCATCCCATCTAGCACTGCACTGACTTTCGGACTCTTCCCTGATATGTTTTCTTTTTCCTAACACGAGCTGCATGCTCCCAAGCATTAAGTACTTCAAACTGCACATGCCTAGGAGTCAGCTTTATTTCATACAATACAAGCCGCGGTCGATAGTGGGAGTACCTGCCGGGTGGTGACGTGGGGAGGGGAGGGGGAGGGACAGGGTGGGGGGTAGTAAACTATGGATTACGGAGGTTTACAGGTAAGTAAACATATAAATACATGAAACAAATTTCATTGCATGCACTGCTTTCCCAAATGCGATGCAGTGCGATATAAGAATAGGGTTTCCTTAAAGACACTCTGATTCTCTCTCCTAAGCATGAAAAAGTTCTAAAGTCAGTTATCAAGGTTCTAAGTTTAGAGTAAAAATGGATCGTAGAATAGGGTCTCAAGGAGTTTTGGAAGTGCAAGAATGTGTCAATATTGCAAAGACTCCAGTAGAAGTCTTTCAGAACTGGAATAAGTGTTTAGCATTAAGCTGCACACTTAGAAGCATAAAGTACCCCTCAAAGTCAAGGGAATCTCCTCTAACTTCTAACAGTGTGAACTTTAATTAAAACTAATAAAATTTCAACAACAATCATATGTCTTCCCACACAACCAAGAACCAATCATTTCACTTCTCATGGTATGCATTTGAAACATTACCAGACTTTCCCATCCCACAGAACTTGGACACTTATTGCAACTTTGAATATTCTCTGTTCCTGGTACTCCATGAAACAGAATCTTCATCTGCTCATCAGGTCTTCATATTTCTTGCCAAGATGTCTCTTCTCAGGCCTTACTATAAAGAAATTAGTACAGACAACAATACTCCTTCCTCTAGCTAAAGAGATCATGAAAACGCACCTGAAAAGGGAAAGAACAAACTGGCAAAGCAAAATATGTTTCAATTAATGTATGCCGTCACACAAACTTCAATTAAACATTTAAACATGCACTTCAAATACAGTTATACTTGTGCATGTTTAACTCAAGGACATATGCAATCATGAGTAAAAGCATATATGATTACACTTTGAAATATGACTTTCAGAATATATGCAAATGTGTCTTAAAGTACCAATGCAAACGTGAACACTAAATACATGTCTTCATGGCTAAATTGAACCTTAGCACACCATGTTTATAAAACTCTAGTTTCTACAGTAAATACATTTCATTGATGCTTTTAAATGTTCACACATGTTAATAAAGTTATGGCACACAGTAAATATAGTGTCACATGTGGTACATAAGGGCATTTTTTGTGAGACGTGTAAGGGTGATGTATAAATTGCGCAACTCCCACGCCTGCTTCAAAACGGTGTTATTTTTTGGTGCAAAACCCTGTCTACTAATGTTAGTAGATAGGGTTTCGCATCAAAAAGCTTAGGCGGGGAGGGGGTTGCATGGAAATGCCCATTTACCACCCATATAACTCTGTCTTGATGCTAAGTAACGGTTTGCGTTACTTTAGGGAACTTTCCAGCGCACATGTTTTGCGCTGGAAACTAAAATACTCAAAAACAATTTTGCACTGGTTTGAGTCACTTTTATGACTCAAACACTGCATGAATTATTTTGAAATCTGGGCCTTTGTTTCATTGACTATGGCCTAGATTTGTTAAAGGTTGCGAGCGTGCTCATTCTGAGGTGCACAATGTTGTGCTGCCCTCGTGGTTCTCCTTAACAGAAAGTGAGTCAACGCAATGCTTTATGTCGCTTTGCTCCAATAGACAACCCAAAAAGAAGTTTAAAACATGTAGGACCAAATGTCTCTCTTTGTTTACTAACCCTCGTTGAACTCATGGAAAAGATGAAATATAGATGGTCCAATGTCTATAAACGGACTTAAGTGATTTGGTCTAACGCCCACCACACAACCTAACATGTCACTCTTTATTCCTGTGATCACAGCAATCGAATCGTTTTGCTTGTTCACACTGATTAGGCACAGGACACAAAAACACCCTGCTGCTGTTGCAAGGGAACTCATTTTCATGACAAAAGGTCTGGATTTGGGGTTAATTTTACGGATGTTAATGCAGCAAAGGAGGACAAGCATATTCATATGCGCCATCTCAGATCTGAATTTTTGAGGACAGTAATCATTTGAAGCAGGGTAGAATAGGGAGTGTAAAAATTTAATGAAACATCTAAGCATCTCTGCCTTCCCCGGCTGTGTTGTGACCTTTATGGTAATGTGTGTGACTGATCCTGTGCGAGCTGTGACACAAATCCCCTCCTTTGCATACGCTGCCTTTGCTCATTGTTACACACGTCACCTAGTGCTCTTTCAAAATCAGTCCATTGTATATTTAATATTTTTGGCGCTACATCTAAGGGAATGATCAGCAAGGCACCCCCCAGGATTTCAAGGAAGCATATTTTCTCTTAGATCTTTCAGACATCACCCATCTCACTAAAAGCAAAGGTGTGAACATGTTTGAATAATTATCCTAAATGAAATGCATAATTTCAGGAGGAAGGGAAGCGGCACATCTCTGCTGTTGCTTTCTGAATCTACTTTGCAATTGAATCGGTATTTCTCTTTCTGCAGACAATATGATGCTCTCGGTTTTGTTTTAATGATCCTATATTTTCCAGCACACGTTGAACGTAATATCTTTTGATGTATCAGCTATGAAAAGATTTTAGTTCTTTATTTTATCAATGTAAGAGATATGGAAAAAAGCATTCCCTAGATAAAGGTTGCCATGAAGGGAAAGATAGGTGCAGTGTGCTACTGAATAACAACGTTATGTACAAATAAGGCTGAGCTGTATTCTTTTCAAATGTCATCAGAGGCATTATATTACAAAACAAAGGTATGTTTTGTGTCCACCCTGCTTCAGTTGCGAATGGGAATGCACTTTGCAATGCAACCTTTATATTTAAAATAGGTGGCGTGGGTTTAATTAAGCAGCTCGTAATGTGCAATCCCTTGTGAATGTCTGCCTGTGCAGGAATTCAGGCCAGTATTTATGTGGTGTTTCTATAGCGCCAACCTAGCCAAAAGGCAGCAGAGTGCTGTGCAGGGTAAAGACAAGAAAATTGACAGGAGAAGTAGTTGGCGTGTAGAGTACTCATAAATTGTGATGTGTTCTTTAAAGAGATGCGTCTTTAACGCTTTCACAAATTGGAGCAGCATTGCTAACGTTGCATTGGCCTTGTTTTCAGAGTCTGAGGGTGTTGGAGCTGCAAATGTTCCGGTAATCACAAGAGATAGTGAGCTTGTTTAAATATAAGATAAGTACTGGTGCTTGTCGAGATGGTTTGAAGATGGTTCGGGCCAGAAAAAGTTAGCCAATGGCCTGTAAGGTACACCAGATATCCATCCCAGTATTTGCTTTCCAAAACAGATTTCTTTAAAAGCATCCCAGCCTCGTTAAAGGCATAGGTGCTGTTTTTACCAGTGGCCCTAAGGACCACTGCCTGCTCCCCTGAAGCCTCTGACATGGTTCACAACGGATGGCAAATCAGTTATGACATCAACTTGGTGTTGGAAACTCACCAATGGATTGTGACTGCAGATGTAGTCACAAACCATTGATACATTCCTTTTCAAATTGGAGGGTGATGCACCTTTTTGTGATTCAGAAAGAATTGCCCTGTTACAACATGGAAAGAATTTTCTGAATCCTAAAATTGCTATCAATCATCAAAGGAAAATTCCCTTTGACATAGGAAACAAAGACTGTGATTTTGCAAATTCCAGGGTTTGTGACCACAAATAGACTTTGTACATCGGGACAAATGTGACCAACAACCAGTGCTTCTACTCAGTCTTCAGGAGTTATATTCGTATTTACTTGTGGGTACTGCAACAGCAGAAGAATCAGATTGTGGTTAGCAACCTACAATTAGATCAAACCAAACATGAAATGTTCACACTTTTATTAGAAAGTCAGTGATGTATTGCAGTCCACACAAACAACAGTAATGGTTGAAAATATCTCCAAATATATAACATAATCAATGAGTAAGCAATGCTCTGATTGTGCATAATGGCCTCAAGCCATTCTCATCATCCCTGACCTTCAAGTACTCTGAAAAGTTGAGTCTCCAGGCATCTGTGAGGCTGACACTGTTCAGTAAGGAGAAACAGGGATAGTTATTGAAGAGTCACTTTAGGGAAGTCAAGCCTGAGGCAAACTGAGACAAATGGGCATGGAGGGAACCTTGAAAACTCACACTTGGAACCAAATTCAGCAAGATGTATACAATGGATTCCCATGAATCCATTCCCATACATTCCTATGCCAGGATATTGATGTCACAAGAATAGAGTAGAATATTTAAGCATGCAAAGGCCTTATGCTCTGCAAACATTAGGGTTAAATATTCATTGCAACAACACACTGATTTGCTAATTGAACTTCGCTACAATGGAATGGGTGGAGTACTCCCTATTATCACTCAGATTCAAATGGTCAGCTTGATGGCGTTTCATATATATCAAACACAAAAAGGTGAGGGGAGGAATGCTTGTGATTTATCTAACCAGTGGTGATCGTTTGGGGTAGCATCCACCCCACTGTTCTTTTGCTCACCATACACCTCAGTGTGGACCCAGCTATAGTCTGGTTTGATTGCAGAGGCACAGTGAGCAGAAGACCCACATCTGAGCATACCCTTGCCACATAGGGTGTTACATCAAGCACACAAAAGGTGATGGGAGGGATGATTGCAATTTGTTCAACCACTTGCAATCACTTAGAGTATCATCCCAACCCATCATTCTTACAAGGCTGAGACAGTGAGAAAGGAACAAGATGTAAGAAAAGGGCAATTGAGAGGGAAAGAGAGAACATGGACATGCTAAGGAGGAAGTTGCTAGGTGTGAATCAAAGAAACAATAAATACATAATAAATATGTTATTTGTAAGCATAATCATAATTCATTTAAGACAAATGCCAATGCAAAGTCCACAGGCAATATCATAGTCTAATGAAAGACTGTTTGAAATATAAATATTGAAATGTACACCTGAAAAGGTCAAATTCATGGAATTTTCAATCATTATCCCAAATTCTCATTTATCGAATACAGATTTATTTATTTTTTTACCATAAATTCCGCTTAAGACTTGTAAAAGTCTGCTGATTATTTACAGTTGTACAATTAGGGACAGCACCTGGGGAAAGGGTGAATAGAGAAGTTTCTGGAAGTCAGTCATTCAAAATGCTTGGAACAGAAAATAACTATTTTTGTGGGTGTTCACAAACATTTGCATGGGCAGTCATATCCTGGATACAAGTCTGAACACACTCCCACAAAATGAGGGAGTATGTGTTTATCCGGTGTCCAATTTTCCCCACCTGACAAAATACTTTACTCCAGTGAATTGCTAACCTAATGCACAGGGCCGGCAGTCACACCTGTCGCTGACTTTGGTGGGGGGGGGGAGGGGGGGCGTCTTGTTTAAAAAAAACTATTAGTTTAAAAGGACATGAACTTACTTGGGTGTCTAGCAGTTTTCAGGCAACATTAAAAACGTCAAGATAACTGTGTTCATTAGTGTTTCTACTGGTGAGAAATTGGAATTTTGGCTAGTGGCAGTTTTAACTGTTCATAAAGTAGCCTAGGAAGTTAATGTGCCTGCTGCAAAGAACGTTTACCATCCAGATCACAGAACGGAGTTTGGGTGAAATATGAAAAGCGCTTAAAAAATGAACTGTACATCTGAAAAAGGTTATAAAGAGATGAGGTGCGCTGTTGGAAAGCGATAGTGAGGGTTTCCTGGTCATGGAGGCGTGCCAAAAAAAACTGTTACACAGTGCGCCACCCGCATAAAAACCTGCCCTTCTGATGCATATACTGCAGACGCGTGGATATGGCAGTAAGATTATGCATGAAACTCTCTATATATAGGTAGGAATTTTGCTGAATCGTGATACTATGAAGAAATTGCGGGGGAAATCAATAATGCACAGATTTCAGATTTTTTTGCAAAACATTGTCTTGTTTTTTTTTTTAAGGTAACAAAGACAAAGGAGTGAAACCTTGACCTGGCACACACATAAAAAACAAATTACATGACTTCAGGTGGTACGCGACGAGAGTATTACCAGCATCATCATCTATTAAGTATTACGCAGTAAAAATCAACCACAACATTTTCAAAGGTAACCAAGTAGTAGTTTTTTTAATTTTTAATTTGTTTGTAATTGAGCCATAAGGTATTTACACACACAAACTGAATTAAATATCAAGGGAAAAGCAAAATAAAAAATAATAAAAAATAATATTAGGAGGTGGACATTAATTAAAAGATGTAATGAAAGGAAGAAAATATTAATTGAACTATAAAAAGAGTGTTGATCTGTGAGGCATAATAAACATACTAAACTGTTTATAGTAGCTATTTAGAACTGCATAATAATTCAAGTATAAAACGTTAATACCCTATATTCTGTATTAAATTGAACAGTCTGAGTCTCGCCTTGGGCCCTACCTGGATTTCATCCAGAAACCCAGAGACAGGGCCCTCTTCATCCAATTTAGAATGGGAACTCTCCCAGTTCACAAACGTACCCATAAGTGGAAACCCCCTAATCAAACTTCTGCTGATTGCCCATTCTGTACTGGGATAGTTGAAACTATTCCACACTTGTTCTTTGTATGTACAGCATATTCCAAACCGAAGGAAAAATGGTTAAGACCTGTTTGTCGATTGCTAGACACAAGAAACCATTCAATTGCCCTTAGAATTCTTCAAGCGGAGGCAAATACCACGCTAGCCTGTGGGGTGGCCAAATACCTAAGTTGGGCTTGGCTGATAAGACTAAAAGCCCTACGATGATTACGTACTGCTATTGCTCAGTATAGTTGTTAATGGCTCTAGTTTTTATTCTTTTTCTAGCAAATGAATTCTTAACGATGTGTGTGTGGTACTGAAATTCCGGACCCTGCTGTTCCACCTGTATCGAGGTCCAAACACTCGTATCACAAAATATCGTCGTACCATAACGAATTTGGTATCGACGGACCGGTAATGATTAGGAAATTATCCCTATGCATTTGCGTCATGATTGAGTGATGCTAACACCCTTAAATCGTGGTTTCCGTTCCGAACCCTCAGACTCCATTTTGTAAACGGCATCCATCTTATGACTTGCCCTCATATAGTCAATTGATTAAGGCCGAGTTTGATCTGAAAGGACACGTCCACCGTAGCTGACTTCCCCATGACCTGGCCGAGCTGACTCCACTGCCTCCAGGCAAACCTGTTTGGGCAGCTCCTCGCTCAGTGGCCGAGTAAGATATCATCAAGGCACAACATGCCATAAACCCTTCACTACATACAGACCATGTTTTCCATACACATACACCTGTCCATGATTCTTGTTTATGACCAGTTTTACGACGGGAGGGTGCCCGACCTTATTGGTGTTTCATCGATATCTGATGGGAATCCTGGGCCTGGCGGGGTAATCCATCACGATCCGGACATCTAAAATATGTTCTGACCAGCATGACTTCGCTCTTTGTATTATTGTAGAAATATGTGTATAGCCATATCATAAACCCAAGAATTCTTGCCCGCAGCTGTTATTTCTGTATATAAGGAGAAGCCTGGTTCTGTAAAAACGAACAGTCTCCTGAGAACTTACAGCCCGTGCTGTTGTAATTCTAGGACACATGTTACTTGGTTGCAACCAATAAACCTCGATCTCTGACTTCAACTAGAAGACTCTGTGTTTCTGTAGTCCAGAACAGGGAGAACCCAGAGGTCTTCGGGTGTGGTCCCCTGGCACCACCGGGTCTCTAAAAACCCGGCACCTCAGTTGGCGCCCAACTCGGGGCGATATCAAGCGGTGACGGTCCAAGCCAGATGTTCGTGAGGAGCTTCGTGTGAAAATACCAGAGGACGGCCAGCCACTTCAGCGACCCCTGTATGTCGACGTGGTTCCGAAGGTCTTTGCTGCGAGGTTCCCCGCGTTCCGACGGCTACGAAGGACTGCTGCCCTGACTATCGCCCTGTTTTGGACCCAGTGATCCTTGGTAGAGCGAAACGATAGACAAGTCTTCTAGTGAGGTCACCGATCTTCAATATTCAGTTAAGTATAAGTGGAGCGTCTCCCAGTCCTTAATTTTGTTCTTAGTTTTGGTATCCCAGAGATACGGTTTGTATTGATTCTTGCAAGCACCAAAACCGAGGGATTCGTGTATTCACAACAATATCATATTTAGATAATCCCTTGAAGTTTGAAGCTAGACTAGTGAGCGAAGATGCCTGGTCTTAGCAGACTTGGAAACTTGTTTTGTCTTGGTTGTAGTAAGGACTCCCGATTAGAGGATTCGTGTCTGGTTCCTCCGATTGGAACTCCAACATATGAGTTATATATAAAGCACGGAGTAGGTCCTATCACGTATAATGAAGTGTGGATAAAATACACCCGCAAGGATGGTGTTTTAAAATGGCCCCAATATGGTAGTTTTGACTCAGAAGTATTAGACAACCTCGAGGTCAAATTGTTCAAGAAGAAAGCCCGGCCGGCGATGTTTGACTCTTTTCGCTTATGGCGCAAAGAAGCCAAACAGAAAGAAATAAAATTAGAAAAGAAAAATAAAAGAGGTATATCAATGGTGCAAGCCGCCGTTGCGTACAGGGATAATGAGGAAGAACAAGAAAGTGAACGAATGCTTAGGAGCAAGAAATTAGCAGTAGATAAATGCTACACGATGTTACCACATGAGGGACAAGATTCGAAGGGGACCCCTGATAAAGATCCATTAATGTCCCATTTGTTAAATTCACCACCCCCATACACATCGAGTATTGTTGGACCCCCGAAGCGTATTGTTATTCCGTGCCCCGGCGCACGCAAAACTGCAGCTCTTGCACAAACACCAGCTCCTCTTCAGCTGGTTCCTACTTCTCCGGCGCAGCCTTCTCAAGGGCCGCCGCCTTTACTACATACTCCATCTACTTCTCCTACAACTTTGCCTACCGCTCCACCTGTTTACCCTGATACTACTTCTGCTACTGCTTCGACTTCCTCTGCTATTGCCTCGACTTCCTCTTTACATCAGCCTGTCTTTTCTTGCGCATCTGCCTCGCCGCAAGCTTCTCCTTCTGTCAGACAGAGAGTAGCAAGTACTGTCACTGGTCTATTCTCACCCTTCTTTGGGTCGCCTAAAACAACCCCTAAAATGGGACGTAGACAGTTGCGTAGTCAACTGCCCGACTACGAGGAAAGAGAAGTGCTAAATGAGTTAGCACCCAAATGGGTTACTGACACTGCTAAATATGATGTTCAGTCCGTTATGGAAGTTTTCCGTCAGTGGGATGCGCCCACTCAGAGATACATATTTGAAGAGATGTGTGTATATCTTTGTGAAGATTTGGAGACAAACGATCCCAAGCGCAAAATGCAGGAATTATTCCGCATGCGTTTTAAGTTCTATGAAGGTATGATTGTAGGTGGCGATGTTGAAAAAGCAATAGATTTATTGTTATCCTATAGGAGTAAGGGAAATGTCTCTAGATCATTGTATGAAGATGATGTGTCAGATAGGAAAAAGGCGCGACAGTACCCCATGAGAGAGGTTCCTCCAGTATGGAGGGAAGGTGATGCGAATGTAAATCCACCAATTCTGCTGCATTTTCAGCGTGTATGGGTACATGTCCCCTGGAAAAGATATGAAGTCTTAGCACTCAAACAGACACTACCTGATCCACGTAAAAACCCAACTGGGTATTACAAGGAGTTATCACAGACTGCCAGCTCATGTATAATGAATTTAGCGGATGTAGACATGTTGTTTGGGAATGTCGTTCCGCATCCTTTAAGGAGTAAAATTCGTCATACAGATCATGATCAAGAACTACGTGACTCATGGGCTAACATTACTGCTACCGATGCTAGACAAGTCGGTGGTTCTAAACCCGAGCCTTTAATAGCAGAACTTCCCAGTAGAACTATCGCATACATGAAAACGTTAATGCCTGAATTATGTGTAAATTGGGACAAGCTATCTGCATGCAAGCAGAAGAAAGATGAGAATGTGTCTGACTTTTTCACGAGATTTGAGGAGACCTTCGTCGACCATAGTGGTCAGGATATGGCTACCGAGGGTGGCCAAAAATTGTTTGTAGACAAATTTGTACATAATCTGCTTCCTGAACTGTGCAATAAATTGAAAGATTCAGAGAGTGCTTGGGCTGTTTCCACGTCAGCGCAGATTTTAGCCACAGCCCAGTACTACGTAAAGAGGCGCAAAGACGAGCTAGATAAGGCAGACAAAAAGACTAAAGAGTTAAAAACTAAAGTTCTTCTCCAGCAAGCCTATCCACCTCGCACTCCTAGTCAGCCCAATTATCAGCAACCACAGCAGTATTCGAGAAACGAGCAAGGAAACTAGTTTTCCAATCAGCGTTCTCCGTATGGCCCGAATCAATGTGCCTATTGCAAAGAAGAGGGTCATTTCAAGAATAATTGTCCAGCTCTGGCACGACGTCTGAATGGTGTTTCTGGTGTTTCTGGTGTTTCTGGTGTAAGAGGTAGAGGTGTTCAACAGGCTCCTAGGGGTAGGGGCCATGGAAATTTCCCCCAGAATAACACTTCTTTTCCGCCTCAAAATTCCATGAATAGCTTTGACCAACAGAATAATGCGTCTTCCAGGTCAGCTCAGTACTATGCAGATGACTATTACGCAGAAAACGAGAATGAGGGTAATAATTGCTAGGACAGCCATGGACAAAGAGAGGGAGTTGTTTCAGTTCCAGTAGATCAGAATGGACCTTATGTCGAGGTGATTACATCCGGAGTGTCGGAGCCATTTCTGCTGGATACTGGTGCTACAAAAAGTTCTATTATGCACTCAAAACTTCCTGGCGCACCTTTGTCTGGCGAAATGAATGTTTCAGTAGGTTTTTCTGTCTCCCCTGTTAGAAACCCGATCTCCAGTCCCATGCCCCTTTCTGTTGGCCCATGCGAATTAGAAGCACCCCTCATTCTTACAACAGGTTGTGGCGAAAACTTGCTAGGTTTGGATTTGTTAAAGAGATTATATGCAACTTTGTACTGCTCCCCTTCGGGAGTACAGCTTACCGTAGGAAGAAAAGTTATTTCTCCAATGTATTTGGCAAAGGAGAATATTCCAACCGAATTATCATCTCTTCCGGATGTACTTTGGGTGAATGGTTCAAATGATGTAGGTCGTTTGGAAATAGCGCCATATGTCATAACATTGAAAGCTAATGTTAGGTTACCACGCATTCCCCAATATAGAATATCAAACGAATGTGAAAAGGCTTTGTTAGCGATCGTTTACGATCTGATCAAGAAAGATGTCATCGAAGAGACAACAGGCAACATTTTTAACAGTCCTGTTTTGCCTGTCTTAAAGCGTACCGATCCTTCACAGCCCCCTGTGTACCGATTTGTGATTGATCTCAGGGAAGTGAATAAGATCGTTGTACCACAGTTTCCAGTCTTCCCCGACATTACTGCCTTATTGGCAATGGTTCCAGCTTCAGCCAACTGGTTTTCAGTGATTGACCTGAAGAACGCTTTCTTCAGCATCCCGATTGCCGAGGAGAGCAGGGATATCTTTGGCTTCAATTTAGGAGGACGAAGCTTCCGCTTTAAACGCGCTCCTTAGGGCTACTGTGAAAGTCCGTCAATATTCAGTCAGGCTCTGAAAACACAACTAGACACGATTGTTCTGCAGGATGGTGCAACTTTAATTCAGTATGTGGACGACCTGCTGATCGCCGCAGACACCGAAGAAGTTTGCAAACAAGCGACATTGTCAATGTTGCATCATTTATGTGACATGAAGCACAATTTTGTCGACAAGAAGTAATCTACTTAGGTCACATCTTATCGAAGGAGGGAAGGAGACTGACCCCAGAAAGAATACAGGCAATTGCAGAACTGAGTGTCCCAAGGACACAAAGAGAAGTGCGTGCCTTCTTGAGCATTACATCGTACTGTAGACAATGGATACCGAACTTCTCACTATTGGCCAAACCTTTGCTGGCATTAATGCGTAAAGACACACCCAATCCTTTGCCTTGGTGTGAAGATTGTCAGACGAGTTTCCATGAGTTGCGTGAGGCATTATGTTCGGCTCCTGTGTTGGGCAACCCCGACTACAGCAAGCCTTTTACATTATATGTCCATGAGAAGGAAGGTTGCGCATTATCAGTCTTGACGCAACACTTTGGGGACAAACAACGCCCATGTGCCTATTTCTCTGCGACTCTAGATCCTGTAGCTAAGGCATTACCAAGTTGCTTGAGGGCCACTGCTGCAGCAGCTGTCTGTATTCGACAGTCTGCTGGGTTAGTCATGAATAATACTCTGATCGTTATGGTCCCACATGCAGTAGATATCCTACTAAACAGGACGAAAACACAAGATCTAACTAGTGCTCGACTATCCAGCTATGAATTGACACTGTTAGCAAGTCACATTCACATAAAGAGGTGTGATACACTCAACCCTGCTACGTTATTACCCATTCCGGCAGAGACAGATGAGGTTGAAAAACATGATTGCTGCTTTAGGACAGGGGAAGAGACAAAAGGGAGAGTAGACTTGCAGGACACTCCACTCCCTGAATGTAATGATGCGTTATGGGTTGATGGTTCATGTTGCAAGTTGCCAAGTGGTGATACGACTGCAGCATATGCCGTGACAACATTACACACGATTGTAGAGACAGCTCTCATCCCCCACAATTCCGCGCAAGCAGCAGAGTTAGTCGCACTCACAAGAGCGTGTGTGTTGGCGAAAGGAAAGCGAGTGAATGTGTATACTGATAGCCAATACGCCTTTGGCGTAGCCCACAGTTTTGGAAGATTGTGGCGTGAACGTGGGTTCCTGACGTCACATGGTGCAAAGATTCAACACGGCCAGCTAGTACACGACCTTCTCGAGTCACTGACCTTGCCCCTACAAGTTGCAATTGTGAAATGCAGTGCACACAGAAAGATTCAAGATGATGTTGGTCGAGAGAATGCATTTGCCGATGAGGTCGCGAAAGAGACTGCAAGGAACACAATGAGTCGGATGTTTGTTGTAGGTCCCGCTAGATGGACCCCTGATGTGGGTATGTGTGAGGATACCATCGAAAGCGTGAAATCTATACAAGCTGATGCTACTGAGAAAGAGGTGAATGAATGGAGAGAAAGCAAGGGTAGATTAGATGCGAATGGTTGTTGGGTCGAACTGTCAGAACATCAGCGATGGATGTTACCTAGCGCCTATGTGCTCGCAGTGGTGACGATGGCCCATGGAATGGCGCACATCAGTGTGAAAGGAATCTGTAAGCTGTTGGCACCAGTATGGCAGAATAGTTGTATCCCAAAATGTGCAGAGAATCTGGTTAGAAACTGTATGGTGTGTTTGAAGAACAATCCCGGTAGGGGAACCCCAACCCCAGTTGGTCATTTTGCGCCTCCAACGTACCCGTTCGAGGTCTTGCAGCTCGATTTCATTCACATGGAGAGGTGTAATAACCTGAAGTATGTCCTTGTTGTCGTTTGCGCCTTCTCCAGGTGCGTAGAAGCGTACCCCTTTAAGGACAACACTGCATTGTCAACTGCCAAAGCCCTTGTCAAAGAATTCTTCCCTTGATTTGGCATGCCTAGGATTGTCTGGAGTGATAATGGAAGTGAATTCGTGGGACGAGTGATGAAGAGAGTGTGTGAGTGTCTAGGCATCCACCAGAAATTCCACGCTGCAAACCACCCCCAATCGGCAGGATTAGTAGAGTGCTATAATGGCACTTTAAAATTGAAATTGGCCAAGATCCAAGCCAGCACAGGTCTCAAGTGGCCAGACGCCCTGCCTTTAGCACTCCTGTCTACCAGGATGATTGTCCATTCTAGACTGGGACTTAGCCCACACGAGATCGTGTTCGGGCGCCCAGCAAATATATGGGGGGTACCGAGGCCCAGAAGGCTCAGTGAGATAGAGCACCCTGTACTGTTTGACTATTTGCACGAATTGACAACTAAACTGCATGCTTTACATCAACAGGTCCACAGCTCCTCTCCACCGGCGTCTGACGGTCCAGGCCACGCCATTGAACCTGGCTCCTGGATCCTAATTCAGAACTTCAGGCGAACAAAGAACGAGGAACCTCGGTGGACCGGACCTTTCCAGGTCTTGCTATCTACCCGCTCTGCAGTACGTGTCCACGGAAAAAAACACTGGGTGCACGGCGCCCATTGCAAAAGGGTCCCGCTGCCCCTTCCATATGACCAGTGGGCCCAGCAAGGAGTCGCTGACTCCGAGACAGAGTTCATACCTCGCTTTGTCCCCTTCAGCGATGCACGAGTAAAAGGAACTGGTACCGACAAAGAGAGTGATTGTATTTTGCAAGGATCTGTGCCACCGTCAATGCAGTTGGACACTACAGAACCTGAAACATTGTTTGAAGATCACACCTTACCTGGGAAAGAACAATATAATCTGAGGTCAAGACCAAGGAACTGACATAATCAAATTAGTGCGATTTTCCCTTTTTCCCATGAACTATTTTTGATTTTACAGCTCTCTCTCCCAGGGAACTAGCTCATTTTTGATTTTCGAACCGCCATCCGGTTCTGCTGCTAGAGCCGCGGTTGAAGTCTGAGGAGTGCAGGCGGGGACGCCTAAGTCAACGGTTCTGGTCGGTCTGAGGGAATTACCCCGGACCGGACAGAGCGCACATCTTGGCAGAAGCAACCTCCCGCCGCGGGCAGCAACCAGAGGATGGAGTTTCCGAGGGTAGAGAGACCTGCTAGACACATGAACTTTAACAAGAAAATGTGCACTGTAATGGCTAGGGGGAGATTCTTGATAATATGTATTTTGATGATATGTAGCATAACGATGTTCTTGATTGGTTATACTTTATCCACGTTTCAAGTCACCTTTGTAAACGACACTCAGCCCACACCTTCTCCAACTGTTTCTTTACACTCCTTTCACCCTCTTCCTGAACACGAGTCTGCCAGAAGACTAGAGTTTGTAAATAACTCCTTCATCCAGCTCCTGCACCAGCACCAGTCTATAATGAACACATCGAATTGTTGGATCTGTGGACTCATGCCGCACACGACAGATAAGGGCATTCCATACTTCATCCTGCCATTCAGTTATTATGGTTCTCTGTGGGCTTTCCAGACCATGTTCCTGTTCGCCCTAGAACCATACCCGCCCCGTTCTACAGAGAGCGATTCCAGCAACAAGGCACTAGTGGTAGGAATAAGAAATATGAGTAGGGATGTTGACACGTATCAAACGATTCCTAAAGATGAACTCACTCCCTACAGCCGTTGGAATGTAACTAAATACGGGATCTCTTTGAATAAAAGCCAGAAAACAAAGAAATCCTCCCCAGTCTGGATAGTGCCCCACCGAGGCCACTTATGTCTGCAAGGTATTGGCAGGGATCCCAAAGCACAGTTGGGGAAGAGCGTATGCACGGAAACATATGTGTTTGCCTCCCGAACTTCCCCTCCATTCTTGGCGGCTAAAGGCACCTATTTCGTCTGCCATGACAAAGCCTATACATGGTTGCCCCCTAACTTCTCGGGCACATGCTTTATCTCGTTTCTGCTGCCACCTACCTACACGGCCGGGGCAGATTACCATCGAACAAGGACAGTTAGAGGTGTCGTGAGTCAAGACGACACTGCGGGTCAAGAGTTTGGAGACTTCGCAAAGGGTTTTCTGCCATTTTGGGGGCCTATGGTGAACAGCAGGAACATTCGACAGTTGACGAGGATAGTTGAGTCCGCCATGACTGAAACGGCCGGTGCCCTTAGCAACTTGACAGCTGAGCTTCAGTCGGATCGACTTATGACCCTTCAGAACAGGGTTGCCCTAGATGTCATACTTGCAGACCGTGGTGGTGTATGTAGAGTGATCCAATCTAGTTGCTGCATTTTCATCCCTGACAATGCTCCGACAGTGTACCAGGCCATCTCCAAATTACACAAAATCTCTGATTCCCTTCACGTGGAGAAAGGGGATTGGTCCCTGCTAGGGTGGCTGTGGGAACTGATCTCTGCCTGGGGATGGAAAACTCTGATCTTCGTTGGGATGATCCTGGCCGTTCTGTTTATGTTCTGTCTGTTTGTGCAGTGCGCTCCTGCAATATGTGGCCTCTGTGCTACTTCATGTGCAAGGAAGGCTGTATCAGGGGACGAATTGAGCAACAGAATGATGCTACAGCAACATCTCCATGAATTCATCCATACAGATTTGGACTCAGACTAGCATGAGTTATTGCCTAATATGAGGGCAAAAGGAGGGCCTGTGGTACTGAAATTCCGGACCCTGCTGTTCCACCGGTATCGAGGTCCAAACACTCGTATCACAAAATATCATCGTACCATAACAAATTTGGTATTGACAGACCGGTAATGATTAGGACATTATCCCTATGCATTTGCGTCATGATTGAGTGATGCTAACACCCTTAAATCGTGGTTTCCGTTCCGAACCCTCAGACTCCATTTTGTAAACGGCATCCATCTTATGACTTGCCCTCATATAGTCAATTGATTAAGGCGGAGTTTGATCTGAAAGGACACGTCCACCATAGCTGACTTCCCCATGACCTGGCCGAGCTGACTCCACTGCCTCCAGCCAAACCTGTTTGGGCAGCTCCTCGCCCAGTGGCCGAGTAAGATATCATCACGGCACAACATGCCATAAACCCTTCACTACATACAGACCATGTTTTCCATACACATACACCTGTCCATGATTCTTGTTTATGACCAGTTTTACGACGGGAGGGTGCCCGACCTTATTGGTGTTTCATCGATATCTGATGGGAATCCTGGGCCTGGCGGGGTAATCCATCACGATCCGGACATCTAAAATATGTGCTGACCAGCATGACTTCGCTCTTTGTATTATTGTAGAAATATGTGTATAGCCATATCATAAACCCAAGAATTCTTGCCCGCAGCTGTTATTTCTGTATATAAGGAGAAGGCTGGTTCTGTAAAAACGAACAGTCTCCTGAGAACTTACAGCCCGTGCTGTTGTAATTCTAGGACACATGTTACTTGGTTGCAACCAATAAACCTCGATCTCTGACTTCAACTAGAAGACTCTGTGTTTCTGTAGTCCAGAACAGGGAGAACCCAGAGGTCTTCGGGTGTAGTCCCCTGGCACCACCGGGTCTCTAAAAACCCGGCACCTCATGTGTCGCACAGCAATTTTACTCAAAGCTTACCCATGGTTTAATATTCTTTTTTAACTATTGAATTGTATAAATGACTGTTACTGTTAAACTTTTTTATTGTTTGAAGGACATTTATTATTTTCAATTGTAATGTGCTTTTTAAGATATTTTATATCGAAATAAAGCTTTGTTGAACTGAACTGATGAACCCCTGAAACCTGTGTTTTTTTCAGTGAATTTCTGAGGTTTTTTAAATGCTAATTCCTAACTATAACATATCTGAAACCTATGGTTTTTTTCAGTGCATTTAGAAGGTTTTTTAAATGGTAATTCCTAACTATAACATGTCTGAAACCTATGGTTTTTTTCTGTGAATTTCAAAGGTTTTGTAAATGACAATTTTTAAATAAATGTATTCTTATATTTATTATTTTTATACTGATTTACTATTTTTTCTAGCTATTTATTTTTAGATATTTTATTTTTAAAATTATATTACATTGTGTGGCCCCCCCTTCCTTTTACTTTTTTTGGGCCTTGGACACCATCCCCTAGAGCCTGATCCGCAAATCTAAATATATTAAAAAAAGTTATAGGAAGACGATTCCTATGGAAGAAAATACAAGTTACTTATAAGTATACTTAGAACTACTTTTCAGGGTCAGTGCTGGGCTAAAATATGCAGCACTGTTTTATCTCCTGATAACAGGTGAGTAAAAGTCGTTGTTTGGATGATTTGAGGTGAATATTTTAAAGTTCCAAAACTCCACACTTAGAATAATTTGCAATTGAAACCAGTCAATGTTAACCTATGAAAGGAAATTCACTTAGCAGGTAAATAGTGTTATTGTTACCTTTTCTTAGTCAATGGTGCATACTGCATCCAGCACTGCTGCATCTCCTCTAAACAGTTGAAAGAATGCAAATTACCAAAGATGCGTGGAAGCACAAGTCTTTTTCTTTTAAATATCGCTACAATGCGTGGAGTATACGCGCACCACGCGATTTTACAAAAAAAATTAATAAATTAGGGGCCTTGGGGGTCCTTGTAGGACCCCCTGAGCAGACCTAGAGGATCTGGGTATGTCTACCCTCCCCCTTTTCACGTTTGAAACACACATTTCACACGCTTCTTCAGCCTCCCTTGTACCCAGGCGTAAAATGGCTGCCAACAGTTCTACTTTCGAATGTTGACAACCACTTGACAACCAATTAGCCTTTAGTGCGTGATCAGAAGGGTGTGCTAATGGTACGATGACAATAAGCGGAGTATCCGTATTAAAAATTTTTATGGGAAGGGGACTGCATGGCCCCCCCTCCCGTGGCCAGTTCCGGGCACCGGGATCCCCAGCCCCCGGGGCATGGATAATTATATATTATTATTTTATGGAAGAGGGCTGCATAGCCCTCCTCGGAAGCCACTTCAAGGCCCCGGGGACCCCATTCCCTGGGGACGGCCTTTTTCTTTCATTTATTTTGGCAATCATCATTGGGGACCGTAGGAACATCTTCAATTCCCCCACTTTCCCGCCGGCTCCCCGCCTCCTGTGGGAGCCGGTGTTCTATCGACATCCGAACTCAGCATCGGATTGGTAAAGCGGGCACTCTGGCAATGCCCGAGGGGCCGATATCCAGTTCCAGCTGTGGGCTGCTTTTTTGAGCAGCCTTGCGACGATTTGGCGGTTTCTGCGTTATTCGGATGCCGCCAGCGGCCCAGTGGGTGCCAGAGTGGCCTTTCTGGAGGCACATCAGCCTCAATTACTTCTCTTTTATCAATGAGAAGAGGTGTTATTCCATTTCTCTCGCTGGGGTTGGCCCATTAACATATGCTTATTGAGCTGGGGCAGGGAGCATGACCAATAACGGCCTCACTTGTATACAGGTGTGTTTCACCAGTGCAAGCTAATCCGTGCATTTTTCTTAAAACCCCTTTTTTTAAATAAAACTTCACCAAAGCAGTGTTTTGCAAAGGCAATATTCAAATGTGGGCCACTTTTGTTTATCATGCCCAGGCCGATTTTTAATCTCAATCCAACCCTGTTCGAACTCCATCTGTGTATGTACCCCCTCGGAGTTGCCTTTACTTTGTGCATGCATGTTTGTGGTAGCGCATGCGTGTTAATGTTACGCATGCGCACAATACGTCCCACAGTCTGGCTATGTACCCGTAATGTATTTCATTTTATTTGCGCATGCTCAATTACAACATGTCCAATCACAGATCTCACACCCAGTGACATCATGCTCAACTAATCATCCTTCTGCAAAGCATTTATAACCTTCCAACCTTCTTGAACTTTTCCTATTCCGCAGTCACAGCCATTGAAAGTGTTCGTATCCACGTCTTTGTAGGTGAGCATTTTTTTAAGAGTAATTAAATTAATTAAACTGAACGATCTCAATACCGCGTTAATGCACATTTTTGTTCGATTTGACAATGTTGTTTTTAAGCATGCTTTCCTGCTTTTTTATATCTTTTAAGTTGACTTCATAACTTTCGTTTCTGTGCAAATCACTTAATCCTGCCGCGTTTCTTTAATTTGGCAAGCACTACGTGGCCATTCCCGCACCAGTGTGCTTCGTGCTGTTCAAGTTAAGGCGATGTAGTTTTTCTCATGAAAGTAGTGCGTCACGTGCCCCATGCATTGCAAAAGTAATATTTTCGACACTAGTGTATTTTAGCACGATTTCCAGCTCTTATACCTCCAATATCTTGCCTTGGTAGGTAATGTTTCTGGGCTAACCACTTAATCCTGCCGCCTTTAATTTTTGAAAGTAGTGCGCCACGTGCTGCTTCCTCCACATGCACTGCACATGTAATTGATTGGTCAATGTTGTATTTTAGCACGCCCTCCATGTTTTTTAATAACGTTAAACTGATTTGCTATCCTTTGTTCTGTGTAAATCACTAAATCCTGCGACGTTTCATTAATTTGGCAAGCGCCACATGGCAGTTCCCGCAGCAGTGTGCTACGTGCTGTTCAACTTAATGCGATGTCGTTTTTCTCGTGTAAGTAATGCGTCACATGCCCCATTAATTGCAAAAGTAATGTTTTCGGCAATGGTGTATTTTAGCACCCTTTCCAGCTATTATACCTCAAATATCTTGCCTTAGTAGGTGATGTTTCTGGGAAAATCCCTTAATCCTGCTGTCTTTCATTTTTGAAAGTACTGCGTCACGTGCTACTTCCTCCCCATGCACTGCACATGTAATCGATATGTCAATGTTGTTTTTTAGCTCTCCATTATTTTTCATAACGTTAAACTTGATTTGCTATCCTTTGTTCGGTGCAAATCTCTTAAATCTGCCACGTCTCTTTAATTTGCCAAGCGCCACGTGGCCGTTCCCGCTGCAGTCTGCTACGTGCTGTTCAACTTAATGCAGTGTAGTTTTTCTTGTGTAAGTAGTGCGTCACGTGCCCCATGCATTGCAAAAGTAATGTTTTCGGCAATGCTGTATTTTAGCACGCTTTCCAGCTCTTATACCTCCAATATCTTGCCTTGGTAGGCAATGTTTCTGGACAAATCACTTAATCCTGCCGCCTTTAATTTTTTTAAGTAGTGTGCCACGTGCTACTTCCTCCCCATGCACTGCACATGTAATCGATTGACCAATGTTGTATTTTAGCACACTCTCCAAGTTTTTTAATAACCTTAAACTTGATTTGTCCCCTGCTCTATCTCATTATACAGATATCTCAACCATGGGAATTACGGGTCGCCACATGCTGTTTATTCCTGCCCATGCACTATACCAGATGGTGGTCAACCACTGGACATACCAGATCCACTGACTGCTCTCCATAGCTATCAACCGAAAATTGCAATGTACCTAATGGAGTTATCAGGTTTTACTTTAACATTTCATGATTGAAAAGCATTCTGAGATAAGCATTTGTGTATTTCATGTGTTTTCAGACAGATAACTGTGCTGTTCTCATGTTTTGGTAGAATTAGTGGGCATTCTCCTAGCAAATAAAAACCTGTCTTCCCGATTTTATTGGCCAAATATGTCATTTGAAATGGAGCAATGTGTGTTATAATTTTTCTTGCTTCTATAAATATTTTGTATAAAATGTAAATCTCCATTGTGATAGTCTTATAGACGTTTTTGTTTCTGAAACCCATATGTTTCTCATTTAAATGCTTGTTACACGTTTTCAGCCTACACTTGAGATACAAAGTGAAAATGTTGTTTTGAATTTTTGTATTAGAAGACGTGTCCTTCAATTTTTCTTGATGTTTATTTCTCAATTTCTAGATCATGAAAGACCAAAAAGGGTTGTATCAGATCAAGGCCAGGAGTTTTTAAATGAACTGAGTGACCAACCTCGGCCTAACATTTGTGTAATAAATGCTATTTCCTATTTTTCTTGCCAAATATAACCTCTGATGATTGCATTTCAACCCCAATCCTATTGAGAACAAATGTTTTATGTACATTAAAATTAATCTTGGACATATGTACAACATATACATTTTTAACTCCTTTTTCAGTTTGTAGAATGTTACATAAATCAGCAGCAAATTGCAGAGGTTGAAAAAAAGTATATTCTCTCGTTCCAGCTGATTACACTGATGTCTCAAATACTGCATGAACTAGTTGTCTGAAGCCATACAGATTCAAACATTTTGAACGGATAACGTTAAGGTAAATACTCTCGATATGAGTAGTATACGGACTTAAAAAGTAACAGATATAAGTAATTGAGGGGTTTTTGGTATCAGATAATGTCCAATTCACACTTGTACAGATGAGTCTGATACAAGGTGGATCTCTGTATAACTGATTAGTTATTAGGATGGCATACAAAGCTCCCAACCTTCTTACTTTTTCTCTTAAAGGGTTCCAAATTGGGGACGAATAGTAGGCTGTGCAGTAGAGGTTGACACTGTTGCTCCACTGATACTTGGGCCTTCTCATGAAACAGAAGGAGACTCTCTCAATATCCCTAACTCTTCCCTTCCAAAGTTGACCAGATTCTTAGTCTGCAAGTCCTTCCGCATACTTGCAGTTCCACACCAGTTCTCTTTATTGGGGTCTCCTCTTGAAAGCAGTCTTGCTTATGCGGCAAGTAACCAACCAAAGCGGAGTTCAAGTTGTGAACTCTTTTGGCCACAGTGTTTATACAAGGTAAGCAGAGCGGCCTAGATATACAATACCTCCAATTAAATGCATTAGATATAAAAGAGCGTATTTACAAACCCCTTGCATCACTTTCAACATGAGAAAAGTAACACAAAAGTGGCACAAGAGTTTTGCAAATAAGCCCTAAAAAATATTGCCCTGCATAATGACTTCATTTCTCACCTAATTCTGTCTCATCTTTGAATCATTTTAAAGACCTGTTCATCTGTAATATAAATATGACGCAGTAGGCACTTCTATACAGACACCGTTTGAATGCAAGCCTATAAGATAAGTGAAATCTATCAGGTATACTGCAAACATTAAAAAATAGAAAATATCGTCACGTGTTACTTTCACTTGTAATTTGTAACCTCATTTAGTCACATCGATCTAATTTTAAACATTAATTTTCTTTTTTGTTTGGCAGATTAACTACAGTACTTCTATTGGACTCCATATTATATGTTGTTTGTTATATTGTTTAGTTAAAGTTATGGTTCTAGTTATTTATTGTATTGTTATCATTTAGTTATTTTTCCAGTTATTTATTGTTTTAGTAAAAGTTAATGAAAAAAATACATACAAATCTTTTTTTGTGTGGGGGTAGCAGTCCACATTAGAAATTATATTTATAATTTGAAGTATAATTCTGAGGCTAGCTCTTCACCAGATCTTTACCAGAGTGTATAGCTTACAACTTATGGTTCCAATTCAAAATAATAAAAAGTACAACGCCATTAGCAACATACGGGCCCATTAGGATGGCGGGCGGATCGCCCCCACCGGGCCGGCGCTAGCCACCACCGGCCTGGCGGGGGCGATCTGCCCACCATCCATCCTGGAATCACCCCCACATCATATTAGTATGGCTGGGGGGTCTGCGGCGGACGGAAAGACCGTCCGCTGCTTTTCTGCCCCGGTCGCCTTGCGACCGGGGCGGAAAAGGGTTTCTATGGTGGCGTTGTCTATCAGACACCGCCAGCCATATTAGGATGGGACTTTTTAAATGCCTTTCCATGGCGGCAATGCCGCCATGGAAAAGCATGCGGAGTCTGCATTGGGGGCCTGATGCAGGCCCCCAAGGACTCGGGGGTGGCGAGCGGTGCTGAGTGCACCGCCCGCCACAATGGTAGGAATGCAGGATGCGCCCGCCACTGTGGCGGGCGCATCCTAATGCCAGGCACGGGAACCCCGCCCTTATGGCGGACATTCCCTGGTACCGTGTGGATGACGGGCGGGCAAAATCCGTCTGCCATTCTAATGGGGGCCATAGTGTGGTGAACTTATAACCTCTGTGCTCACGTAAGTGTTCCATGAACTCTTACTATAGTAACAGGCAGAAAACCATTTGGGGGTGAGTTAAAAGTTACTGCCTGTACAGAAACCTGTTAAAAAAAGGTGTAAAATAAAGTAAATAATTCTTATAAATAAAATAAACACAGATACAAATATGTATTAATGTTTATAATTAATAAATAATACATATATAACAAAACATTAATTTAACATATACATAAAATATAATATATACTCACATACATTATTAATAAATATTATAAATTACAAATACATCCACACACATAAAACAATATTTACAACCCCCTTGCACCACAGTGAAATCTATTCTCACTTTCAAAATCCAAAGCAGAGTTTACTTCCATATACAAATTAGCATCTACCCATGCAAAAAAGCAATACTAGCTCCCAAAGAACGCAAAAGTTCACCACACAATGTTGCTAAAAAAAAGCAAATGTGCTGAACTTCTCAATATACTACCTTATCCTACGTAATGTTATTTTCAATCCCGTTCTGATAACCAATAAGAATAATGCTTTTAAAAAACAGAAACATGCACCCTAGTTTTCTGTGTAGAATGTTGTCAAACAACCAATCATTTCTTTTCTGTTTTAATTTCACTTTTCCCCCAAACTCCCCTTGTCTATTCTAACTTATGCCAAAGGCAGAAATGGAACTACTCCAATCTATTTTGTCCACAGATTGAGAAAGCTAGGAAAAAATGAGACTAAATCTGTTTCTACTTTTCTCCGAGACTATAGAATTGTGTCCATATACCACAAAAATCTGTGTTTCAATATGCATGGCATCTATTGGAGTGATGCTGTACATTTTACAGATGAAGGTGCTTTACAGATGCTGTACATTTTACAGATGAATCTTTCTCATGAACTTTGGACTCTGCATCAGTACTTACTTGTAAGTACTAAAATCTCTCAATAAGCACAAGGGCTCTTTTTAGAGCCACCCAACATCTATACACATACACTTGATGTGTATCTCAAAAATACATGCTTCTTTTATTTCTGCGGCAAAATGCGCGGATCCTGCGCGTATCCCGCAACTTTTTTTAAAAAAGAAAAAAACTATCTTACTTTTTTTGCCCTACGGGTCTTTATGTGATCCCCTGAGCAGGCCTAAGGGGTCAGGGTGTGTCTACCCTGCCCCCTTTTCACATTTTGCACACATCTTTCACTGACTTCCTCAGCCTCACTTCTACTGAGGCACAAAATGGCTGCCAACAGTTCCTGATTTCGAATGTTTACAACCGCTTGACAGCAAATTAGAATTCAACGCGTCATCGGGACGGTGCGCTTATCCTACGAGGCCAATCCTTGCACAATCTGCGGATCCACCGCGTCCATAGATATATAAATGACTTTAACCGTAATTTTAAAAAAAAATACTCAACAGATTGACACTAGATAAGTGAAAGGCACAAGTCAGAACTGAGGATTACCTCTCTGCCAAATTTGGTGTAATTCCGTTCAGCCGTTCGGGCTGTAGCCATGGCTAAAGGTCCTATGGGAAATTGCATGGGAAAAACACGTTTTGTGACCCCCTTTTTTCTCGGCCCCTGCTGCACCAATCATCCCCAAACTTTCAGGGAAGGAGCGGAACTGAGCTGGCCAAAAGTTTGGGGAATTTCAAGAAGATTCACCAAAGTTATTCCAAATAGAATGTTGCAGTCCTAAGTATAACTACCTAATGGCCGCCAATAGGTTTTATATATATATCTATTCACTGAAAAAACCATAGGTTTCACACCAGTTATAGTTAGCTGCAAATTTTACTGACATAAAACCATTGAAATTCCCACGTTATGGTTAGTTGGACTCACTATAACTTGCGCGCCTGCAATGCACTGCTAATGATGTCACATATTACCTCACTCATGACATGGTCAGTGACATCACTCATGACATCACTCATGACACCATCCAGTGAATGTGTGTCTTTCTGAAAAATAAATATGCTTTTTATATGTATATGTAAAGGTCGATGGAAAAATAAATGTTGAAATAAGTGTCTTAATGTATGTTTTTTATATGTGTGTGTTAGTGAGTGAATGACTATCTCACTAGTGTCTTTATCAGTAACTACATATGTTTTAATCTAGTATATGTGAGTATTGATGTATATAAGTGAGTATTTGTGAGAGTGAGAGATTGAAAGAGTTCCTGTTTAAATAAGTATGTGTTTCTATAAGGGATTGTTTAAGAGAGTAAGTATGTGTAAGTTTCTTTAGAAGTAAGGTGGTAGTGTGTGTATAGTTGTATATGCAAATAAATGGATGTTCAATAGTTTATTTGCATGTGTGAGTATCTTTTGGATGACTGTCGGTGTGTAAAAGGATGTATAGTTGTTTCACTACATATGGTGAGTGAGTATATGTATGAGTGACTATATAGAACTGTTGGTGAATTAGTGGATGTGTATGTAGATGGTGGTATTACTGAATTGGTTGTTGTAACTGGTATGGGTATCTCTATTTTTTTGAAAATTTTAGTTTCTATTTTTGAATTTGTGTTTCAAGGTTTACGTTACATTGAAAGGAGGTATGTCACTCTGTCACAAGGATGGTGTCACCAGTGATGTCATGAGTGATGTCACTGACCATGTCATGAGTGATGTAATATGTGACGTCATCAGCAGTGCATTGCAGGCGCGCAAGTTATAGTGAGTCAATCAATCAATCAATCAATCAAAGACATTTATAGAGCGCGCTACATACCCGTGGGGTCTCAAGGCGCTGGGGGGGGGGGGTGCCGCTACTGCTCGAACTACTGAGTCCAACTAACTATAACGTGGGATTTGCAATGATTTTATGTCAGTAAAATTTCCAGCTAACTATAACTGGTGTGAAACCTATGGTTTTTTCAGTGAATTTAATAGGTTTTTTAAATGCTAATTCCTAAGTATAACTGGTGAGAAACCTATGGTTTTTTCAGTGAATTTCATAGGTTTTTTAAATGCTAATTCCTAACTATATATATGACCTCAAACCTATGAAATGTAATATGTTTTATAATGAATCCTATATTGTATATTTATATAATACTATTTTATTATTTTTGTTTATTTATTTATTTATTTTTTGCCCTGGTGCGCTCCCGGGGCGCGTATCGGGGACCACCCCGGTCAGCGCAATTTTGCCGCGCGCCCCGGGGCGCGTACCGGTGAGCGTCCCATTAGCGCTATTGTAGCGAACCAAAACATCATCATGACGTATCGCGTAGCCGCGTTCGCGTGATACGCACGGCGTATCCACGTCCGGAAGCACCCACGCGCATACGAACGCACTACGTAAGCGCCACGGGGCGCGCTCCGGGGCGCACTCCGGGGTGCGCCCCGGGGCGCGTAGGGTCATGTGACCTGAAAATAACACTTTTCATTGGTTTATAACAGTTTTGGTTTCATAATGATGAAACCCCTGGTCTTGTGACCTGAAAATAACACTTTTCATTGGTTCAGAACAGTTTTTTCTTCCAAATGATGAAAGCCCCCACCTTTTTTCCTCATTCTCACTTTGTACTTTGAGTGAGGAAGACCTGTTTCCAGAGCTATTACTACCTATTTCTACTCAGAAATGGCTACAGTAGCAGCAGCAGCTGGATCAACTGCCCCACCACCACCACCACCACCACCACCACAAGGACAACCAGAACATCTCATTGGTGGTCAAGAAGAAGAGGAGGAGGAGGAGGAAGAGGAGGAAGGGACAAGGCAGTTCCTGCAAGAAAACACTCCACCATACAAACCTAAGGAGCACTTCATATGGGAGTTTTTTAAAATCCCAACTGGTTTAAAAAAAGTAAACGCTGCAAAGGTGACCTGTCTCATCTGTGGTGCTGTGCTATCCAGGGGGAACCCTTCAAAAAAATATTCCTTTGGGAATCATACAATGATTCAGCATATGCAGCGTTTGCACCCTATTAACTTTTCAGCAGCAGAGATGAGAGAACTCTGCAAAAACCTACCCCAATCATCTGGCACAACCTCAACAACCAAAGAACCCACTCCATCGGGTCCAGAAGCAAGTCAGTTGATTTCAAGTATCCAACCAAAGTTTGGGGGATACAAAATTGTTTGTGTACATTGTGGGAAATTAATCACTTATGGTGAGCAGAGCATTACACTCATCATGCTTGCTGGTGATAACCACAAATGCACCAAGAAGCCTTAATTTTTTCCTGGTTTTTTTTTTGCTCCAGTTGAGCCGTTTACAAATCCCTGTTTTTTGTTTTTCCCTATAAAAAATACAAAAAAAATGTAAAACTGTTCATAAAAGCCAAAAAAAGTAAAAAATGATCAAAAAAACAATAGAAAAACATAAAACAACAAAAAGAATAAAAAAACAGTTCTTTTTAGAACTACCTCCAATTTATAAAAAAAAGGCTTCATTTTTTTAAAGTCTGTCATTCTTTTTTCCCCATGGTATGCTCCCCGGTGCGCGTACCGGGCGCTACCCCCCACAAAACTCGGCCCCACATCAAACCTAGTGGGTCAGGGGGGTCTACTCTGCCACCTTATGGTCATTTCCCCCTTTGTTTTTGCCACCTCTTGTGTCTCGATTTTACCGAGACACAAGATGGCGGCTGCTCCGGACTGTTTGGAATGTTTACAGACACCCGAGATCCAATCAGCTTTCCGTGCGCAAGTTGTGTGGCACGCCCGGTGCGCTCCCCGGTGCGCGTACCGGGGCGCTGCCATAGATATATATATATTTTTGAACCTAAATTACTCAAAAAACACTGGAGCACCTATCTTGAGACATAGCAAAGGCACATCGGGCTACCAGTCCCTACAATTTTGCCAAGTTTGGTGGAAATCCATTCAGCCGTTCGGGCTAAAAGTGTGGTCGACCGCCCTATGGAAATTAACATGGGGTAAAACACGTTTTGGGACCCCCTTTTATCTCGGCCCCCGCTTGACGAATCCCCCCCAAACTTTCAAGGAAGGACCGGAGCTCCACGAGGCAAATTTGAGGAAATTTTCAGGCAGATTCGTCAACCAGCGCCAAAGTTATTCCAAATAGAATTTTGAGATTTTGCATTAAAAAAAATCCTAACTATAACTACCTACTGGCGACCGCCAGTAGGTAATATATATATATATAAAAAAGACCCTTTCATTGCAAATTTGCACGTATATCTGACTTCATATGTGGTAAGGCACATACCAGCATTAACATGTCATTACAACATTGTTTACATCAAGTTGCCGTCATTTGCACTAACACCACCTTTTTTAGGTGTTTTTAATGTTTTTTATTGTGATGGTTTTACATAAGCTTATTTTCACAGTTTGACACTTGTCTTTTAGGAGCAGTTTTTGCAATTATTTATTTATTTATTGGCTAGACTCTTACAAATTCATATTCTAAGTTACAGGTCTGTTACCAGAAATTGCTTAGCGATATAGTTGATTACATCAGAGTCACAGAATGTATGTAGTAGAACACTTTGGCGCTATTCAGGCACTTGCCTTTAATTTCAGCCATGGATGTGTTACAAATACTCTTATGTTGTCATCACAAGACTGTTACAGACCTGTTGACGTTGCACACCATTGGATATCTATTTAGGCTTGCCTTTAAATTAAATTATTTTGTTATATTTGTAATTTTATTTTAAATATTTACAAATAGGTTGTAATTATTGAATTCAACTAAATGCTCCTTTTTTTGCACATGTATGTCTTCTATATTCATTGCACATCGTTACAATCTCTTGTACCATTGGTTACACATCATTGAAAATGGTGGTCTGGTCTCAGCGTGTCAGGTGATCAAGATCACGGAGGCGATCGAAACGTGTCTGAGACAGACACTTGTCTGTTTTATTTTGGTGAAGAATAAATTCACAATGAATTCTTAGAAAACCAGCCTTTGTACATTCTTGGTGGCCATCCTGCTATATTTATATATCATACATATATATATATACATATATATAAAATTATATATATATATATATATATATATATATTACCTACTGGCAGTCGCCAGTAGGTATATATAGTTGGGATTTTTTCTCTATGGGATTTTTGAAAATTCTATGTCTAATAACTTTGGCGTTTGTGGACGGAATTGGCTGAAATTTTCAGGAAAATGGAACATTTTGTTTCTGAGCAGCCCCTGACAATTTGGGGGGGTTTCATCAAGGGGGGCCGAGAAAAAAGGGGGGTCCCAAAACGCGTTTTTCCCATGTTAATTTCCATAGGGCGGTTGGCCTCACTTTTAGCTCGAACGGCTGAATGGATTTGCACGAAACTTGGCAAAATTGTAGGGACTGTTAGCCCGATGTGCCTTTGCTAGGTCTCAATATATGTGCTCCAGTGGATTTTGAGTAATTTAGGTTCAAAAAAAGATATATATCTGGGCGGAGCCTAACCACACATCTGATCTGATTGGCTGTCAGCACTTCATCCAAGAAGTGTTGGCAGCCATCTTGGGACCAAGATACATGATAGCACCTCATTAAAAAGCATTGTAGTTAATAGAGGGTTTTAGGACTTTAGTTACATTATAAATCATTTGTTGATGGTACCATACTCGTTTTAGGAATTGTGGTGGGTTCTAAGGTGATTTTACCATGTGAAAAAACCTTCTGCTGTGATATCATGAATATTGTTTGAAAGAAAACTAATATCTCATGATTTTCCCACAGTGGTTTGGAAGGGGATCTATAAGCTAAACTGAAAGCATATTTTCTGTAAATTCACATTATCTTTCTCAGTCATGTGAAAATGAAGTCTGACATTCTCAGTAAAACATGTACATCCAACAAGGACAGAGACTGTCAGTTGATTCCTTTGTGTTCTACTGCAGCCTCCTAGAGTGTTCTAAAGAACAACTAGAGCGCTAACAGTCCTACTTATTACAAAGGTATGGCACACCTGAAGCCATCTTGATTGGAATAAAGTGGTAACTCTTAAAACATTTAATTTAAAAAGAAACAACATGAGGGGGTATATTTTGCCATAGAAAGTATGATTAGTGCTGCAGAATGAAAAATTAGGGCACATTTTGAGTGACTTCTCAAATCCTTTTCTATTTCATTAAAACATTCTGACATGCAGTCTCCCAAAATGGCCACCAGAGACAAAAGAGCCCAAATGTAGCCCAAATATCACCCAGATGTAGCCCAAGTATAGCCCAATGACAGAATGTCCCAGAGTGTTCTAAAGAACAACTAGAGCGCTAACAGTCCTACTTATTACAAAGGTATGGCACACCTGAAGCCATCTTGATTGGAATAAAGTGGTAACTCTTAAAACATTTAATTTAAAAAGAAACAACATGAGGGGGTATATTTTGCCATAGAAAGTATGATTAGTGCTGCAGAATTAAAAATTAGGGCACATTTTGAGTGACTTCTCAAATCCTTTTCTATTTCATTAAAACATTCTGACATGCAGTCTCCCAAAATGGCCACC
Source organism: Lissotriton vulgaris (assembly GCF_964263255.1). Taxonomy (NCBI): domain Eukaryota; kingdom Metazoa; phylum Chordata; class Amphibia; order Caudata; family Salamandridae; genus Lissotriton; species Lissotriton vulgaris. Next base: position 447,487,920 of record NC_141689.1, read on the forward strand.
AGAGACAAAAGAGCCCAAATGTAGCCCAAATATCACCCAGATGTAGCCCAAGTATAGCCCAATGACAGAATGTCCCAGAGTGTTCTAAAGAACAACTAGAGCACTAACAGTCCTACTTATTACAAAGGTATAGCACACCTGGAGCCATTGTGATGGGAATAAAGTGGTAACTCTTAAAACATTTAATTTAAAAAGGAACAAAATGAGGGGGTATATTATGCAATAGAAGGTATTATTAGTGCTGCAAAAAGAAAAATTAGGGCACATTTTGAGTGACTTTTCAAATCCTCTTCTATTTCATTAAAAAATTCTGACATGCAGTCTCCCAAAATGGCCACCAGAGACAAAAGAGCCCAAATGTAGCCCAAATATCACCCAGATGTAGCCCAAGTATAGCCCAATGACAGAATGTCCCAGAGTGTTCTAAAGAACAACTAGAGCGCTAACAGTCCTACTTATTACAAAGGTATGGCACACCTGAAGCCATCTTGATTGGAATAAAGTGGTAACTCTTAAAATACTCAATTTAAAAAGGAACAACATGAGGGGGTTAATTTTGCCATAGAAAGTATGATTAGTGCTTCAGAAAGAAAAATTAGGGCACATTTTGAGTGACTTCTCAAATCCTCTTCTATTTCATTAAAAAAATTCTGACATGCAGACTGAAACATGCACTTTGAATACCAGCAGCAGACGTCCCTGGTGAGCAGTAGCTTTACTACAGTGATCTAATGTGCAACTAGAGTGCTAACATTCAGAATTTATGGCAAATGTGTGACACATCTGAATGCCTTCTTGATGGAACCAAAGTAAACAAGCATTGAAAATGCAATAGATCTCGCCCTCGTTTAAGTTAAAGCCATTCTGTTTGTAATGAGGTGGCTTTTTAGCTTTGCTTTTATTAGTGTTTTTTCAACTTTCATGTAAATAACATGCATCTGTATGCATATAAGTATATGTATACATGCATTTATGTTTGTATTTATATAGATATACAGATGATATATGTTTATATATGTATGTATATATATATTCACTGAAAAAACCATAGGCTATAGACCATATATAGTTAGGAATTAGCATTTACAAAACCTTGAAAATTCACTGGAAAAACCATAGGTTATAGACCATATATAGTTAGGAATTAGCATTTACAAAACCTTGAAAATTCACTGAAAAAACCATAGGTTATAGACCATATATAGTTAGGAATTCGCATTTACAAAACCTTATTTTACTCACACAAAACCATTGAAATTCCATATATAGTTAGTTGCACTAACTATATATCGCGCACCCGCAATCCACTGCTGATGATGTCACATATTACATCATTCATGACATGGTCAGTGACATCAGTGATGACATCACTGATGACATCTCAAATGGCATCACTGATGACAACATCCAGTGACTGTATGTTTCTGTAAAGTTAAAATATGTCTTACATATTGAAGAATGAGTGGATGTATAAGTGTCTGGATGAAGGATTTAGTAGGTGCATGACTGACTGTATGAGTGAGTGAATAAATGTGTCTCACTGAGTGCAGGGGTTAGTGACTAAACTGTCTTATTTTTGTGCATCATTATACTTTATCTGTTGTTCTGTAAACTGCTGCATGTGTTGATCAGTAGCTATATGAGTAACTATATGGGTTATTGATTGGTTGCCCAAGTATTTGTATGGGAGACTGAGTATGTGTGTGAGTGGCTGGGAGGTGTATGACTGTGTGCATAGATGTGTGAGCAGTTGATTCACTAGATGTATGGGTTCAAAAGTGCATGTGGAAACAGCTGTATGGGCGGTTGACTGTGTGACATGTAGCACTGAGATATCCATTCACTCACCAATACACTCATGCAAAGTAAGTACATATGTAAAACACAGTACATGTGAGAGTTGACATATATAAATTACTGTGCATAAGAGCCAGTGAATGTGTAAGTGGCTGTATGGATCATTGTGAACTTGTATCAGGGATTGTATAAGAGTAAATATGCGTTAGTATATGTTTGAATAAGTAAAGTTTGTATAACTGTATAGTTGAGGAAATGGAGGTGTGATTGATTCTTTGCATGACTGACTAGGTGTGTGAGTAACTCCATGGATGAGTGACAGTCTGTGAGTGTCTGTTTACACTGATTGTATCTAAGGTTATATTAGAGTCTGAAGAGGTTCATCGTATTATCACATGAATGATATCATCAGTGATGTGATGAGTAATGTCAAATGAGATGTCATCAGTGATGTCATCAGTGATGTCATTTGAGATGTCATCATTGATGTCATTTGAGATGTCATCCGTGATGTCATCAGTGATGTCACTGACCATGTCATGAATGATGTAATATGTGACATCATCAGCAGTGGATTGCGGGTGCGCGATATATAGTTAGTGCAACTAACTATATATGGAATTTCAATGGTTTTGTGTGAGTAAAATAAGGTTTTGTAAATGCGAATTCCTAACTATATATGGTCTATAACCTATGGTTTTTTCAGTGAATATATATATATATATATATATATATATATATATATATATTCACTGAAAAAACCATAGGTTATAGACCATATTAATTAGCATTTACAAAACCTTGAAAATTCACTGAAAAACCATGGGTTATAGACCATATATAGTTAGGAATTAGCATTTGCAAAACCTTATTTTGATGTCATCAGTGATGTCAAATGAGATGTCATCAGTGATGTCATCAGTGATGTCATTTGAGATGTCATCAGTGATGTCATCAGTGATGTCACTGACCATGACATGAATGATGTAATATGTGACATCATCAGCAGTGGATTGTGGGTGCGCGATATATAGTTAGTGCAACTAACTATATATGGGAATTTCAATGGTTTTGTGCGAGTAAAATAAGGTTTTGTAAATGCTAATCCCTAACTATATATGGTCTATAACCTATGGTTTTTTCAGTGAATTTTCAAGGTTTTGTAAATGCTAATTCCTAACTATATCTGGTCTATAACCTATGGTTTTTTCGGTGAATTTCAATGGTTTTTTAATAGCAAATTTCAAAAGCTGTAAAATGTATTCTTCTTTTAAATGACACTTTTTCCCCAAACTGCCTTGGTATATTCCAATATATGTCAAAGACAAAAATGTAAGGGGTCCAATCAATTTTTTCCACAATTTGAGGAAGCACAGAAACATGTGAATAAATCTGTTTCTGCTTACATGAGAGACTATGGAATGGGTTTAATATACAACAATAACTTGCGTTCCAACATTCAACACATCTACAGAAGAGATGGTGTGCACTTCTCTGATGAAGGGAATAGAATATTCGTCCTTTATTGAAAAGTGTGCATTGGTGCCTACTTGTAGGTACCTAAATTAGCCACAGAACACAATAGCTCTTTTCAGAGCTACCCTACCTCTGATCATTCAAAACGTTTATCTTTTTCTATTTTTTTTTCTTCACCAAAGTACGCTCCCCGGTTCGCTTACCGGTGCGCGTACCGGGCGCACCCCGCGAAATTTTCAAAAATTTAATTTTTGTATTTTTCCATATATCAGCGTCCTAATCCCCCCTCAGAAAACCTAGAGGGTCATAAACTGTCTACCGTGCCCCCTTCTACCCATACCGTACATTGTTTGTCCTCCATCTTATGTATCAATTCTACCGCTACACAAAATGGAGGACTCCGTAACGCTGCCGGTTCACGTACCGGGGAGTGCACCGATAAGCGCTCAATCAAAAAAGGTGGGAAAGTAATTTACAGAAAAACTACTACAGACACTTTCACCAAATTTGGAATAGTCCCTACTACATACCAGTCCCTACCATTTTCCAAAATTTGATGGAATTCCATTGAGCCATTTAAGTTGTAGCCCTGTCTAAATAACCTGAGGTAAATTACATGGCAAAAACACATTAGAAAGAGTTGACATTTTCAACCAATGATACCATTACTTTCAAGTTGTATTTTTATGTGCTGACATTTGATTGGTTTGGTACATGAATATATATGAAAAATAGGAGGGAGAGACAGCCATTTTGACTGGAACTCCCTGAGGCACATTTACAGAGCATTTCCTGAGAAACCTAAGACACTTTTCCAAAGGTAAGTTAATAGTTTTGAAGGAGAAATATGTTGTGCACCTAAAGTTATTTATATAAAAACGTTTCCTGTTAGATATTTACTGTCCCTCAGTTATAGTTATAGATTGAGTAAGGCTTCTCTGTTGTAGTCATAGATTGAGTTAGACTTGATCACATGCAGTACTTTATATTTCTACTTCCTGCCTTGTAGAATACACTGCCCAAACATAAATTCACTCTTAAAAACTCAGAACTATGTTGTACACGTTAAGTTAAAAATAAAAATGTTGAAGTTTCTTACTTAAACTCTATTTGTCTCTCTCTTTTTATTCTACCTTAACAGCAATTATGGATAAAGAAGCACAGGAACCCAAAGTACAACCTGATATACAGGACAATAATGACGATTTTTTTAATGTGACAGTAGACAAACAACTGTTGGAATTTATGGACAATTTTGATAAACAAGAGACAATTTATGAAAATAATCATGACATTTCAGATAAAGTACTACTTGAAATTTCCAAAGATTTTTAAAATTAATATCAATACAATTTTATTTATAAATTAAAAATTGTTTAAGACATTATTCATTTTTTTCAAAATTTAAGATATAATAATAGAGTAATTATAAAAAAAGTCAAACTAATGGTAAAGAGTACAACATTTTTATATTACTATGTGCTCAGGGAGTGCTCAAAGGATCTGTTTCTACTTTCCCATGAATCTAGGAGAATAATTTACTTACTTGATGTGTTTTAAAAATGTGTTTTTTGACTTAAAATGGCTCAAAGGCTTTGTAAATATGCCCCATGCTGACTATGAATCTCTAGCAGTATATATCAAGAAACCTAAATGACTTCAATAAACGTTTTTAAACACATCAAGTAAGCAGATTATTCTCCCCCATTCATGGGGAATTTACTTAAAATGCCCTAACACACATGAGGGCATATTTACAAGGCCCTTGCACCACTTTTGCATCACTCTTAACATGGGGAAAATAACTTGAAAGTGGCTCAAAGGCCTTGTAAATATGCCCCATGCTGGCTATGAAACTCTAGCAGTACATATCAAGAAACCTAAATGACTTCAAGAAACGTTTTTATACACATCAAGTAAGCAAATTATTCTCCCTGAATCACGGGGCAAGTGAAATATTTGTTTAAAGAAGCAGACACCATTTTTTCCTTCTCTGGGGTAGGTCTGGAAATGCTTTTAAAGGACACCTTTGAGCAATTGATGGCACTTTTTCCTCAAACTGCCTTGGTATATTCCAAAATATGCCAAAGACAGAAATGGAAGTGGTCCAATCAATTTTATCCACAAATTGAGAAAGCGAGGAAGCATGTAAATAAGTCTGTTTCAGCTTACATAACAAACCATGGAATGGGCTCCATCTACAACAATAACTTGCGTTACTACATGCAAGATATCTACAGAGGAGATGGTGTGCACTTCTCAGATGAGGGAAACAGAGTTTTCATACAAAATTTAAGACTGTGTATTGGTACCTACTTAGAACTTACACAGAACCCAAAAGCTCTTTTCAGAGCTACCTTAACTATAATTACTCTTTTAAAATTTCGAATGTACCTTTTTTCACTAATTTTCACTTATGTTCGCGTCCCGGTTCGCTACCCGGTTCGCGTACCGGCAGCTAACCGCACAAGAAAATCAAATTTTTTTTTTCTTACGACATATATGAGCCTCCTCAGCTACCCTCAGAAAACATAGGGGGTCAAGATACTTCTCCCATGCCCCCTTACACCCATTTCCCAGATTGTTATTCCTCCATCTTGTGATAAAATTTGTCCAAAACACAAACTGGCGAACTCCCGTTACGCTACCGGTAACTACCCGGTTCGCGTACCGGGACGCGCCTCTACTACGAAAATTCGCAAACATTTTTATTTTTTGCCCCACGGGGCACTTTAATATCCCCCTCATCAATCCTAGGGGGTCAGGAGGGGTCTACCTTGCCCCCTTTCCTTCTTTTCCCCCTTCCTTTTTCACCACATCTTGTCTCTCGATCCTACCGAGAGACAAGATGGCGGCCGGCCCGGACTGTTTAGAATATTGACAGACAACGGAGAGCCAATCAGCTTCGCTTCACGAAGTTCCGTTACGCGTCAGGTACGCGAACCGGAGCGCTAACCGGAGCGCTGTCACAGATATATCTGTTTTTTAAAACGTTAATTTCTCAAAATCCACTGGAGCACATATATTGAGACATAGCAAAGGCACGTCGGGCAAACCATATCTACAATTCTGCCAAATTTCGTGTAAATCCATTCAGCCGTTCGAGCTAAAAGTGATTCCAACCGCCCTATGGAAAAATGAATGGGAAAAACACGTTTTGGGACCCCCCTTTTTTCTCGGCCCCCCCTTGACGAAACCCCCCCAATTTTCAGGGGCTGCTCAGCAACAAAATGTGCCATTTTCCTGGAAATTTCAGCCAATTCCGTCCACAAACGCCAAAGTTATTCGACATAGAATTTTCAGAAATCCCATAGGAAAAAAATCCTAACTATATATACCTACTGGCGACTGCCAGTAGGTGATATATATATATATATATTACCTACTGGCGGTTGCCAGTAGGTATATATAGTTAGCATTTTTTCTCTATGGGACTTTTGAAAATTCTATGTCTAATAACTTTGGCGTTTGTGGACGGAATTGGCTGAAATTTTCAGGAAAATGGCACATTTTGTTTCTGAGCAGCCCCTGAAAAATTGGGGGGGTTTCGTCAAGGGGGGGCCGAGAAAAAAGGGGGGTCCCAAAACACGTTTTTAACGTTGAGTATATATCAAGAAACCTAAATGACTTCAATAAACGTTTTTAAACACATCAAGTAAGCAGATTATTCTCCCCCATTCATAGGGGAATTTACTTAAAATGCCCTAACACACATGAGGGCATATTTACAAGGCCCTTGCACCACTTTTGCATCACTCTTAACATTGGGAAAATAACTTGAAAGTGGCTCAAAGGCCTTGTAAATATGCCCCATGCTGGCTATGAAACTCTAGCAGTACATATCAAGAAACCTAAATGACTTCAAGAAACGTTTTTATACACATCAAGTAAGCAAATTATTCTCCCTGAATCACGGGGCAAGTGAAATATTTGTTTAAAGAAGCAGACACCATTTTTTCCTTCTCTGGGGTAGGTCTGGAAATGCTTTTAAAGGACACCTTTGAGCAATTGATGGCACTTTTTCCTCAAACTGCCTTGGTATATTCCAAAATATGCCAAAGACAGAAATGGAAGTGGTCCAATCAATTTTATCCACAAATTGAGAAAGCGAGGAAGCATGTAAATAAGTCTGTTTCAGCTTACATAACAAACCATGGAATGGGCTCCATCTACAACAATACCTTGCGTTACTACATGCAAGATATCTACAGAGGAGATGGTGTGCACTTCTCAGATGAGGGAAACAGAGTTTTCATACAAAATTTAAGACTGTGTATTGGTACCTACTTAGAACTTACACAGAACCCAAAAGCTCTTTTCAGAGCTACCTTAACTATAATTACTCTTTTAAAATTTCGAATGTACCTTTTTTCACTAATTTTCACTTATGTTCGCGTCCCGGTTCGCTACCCGGTTCGCGTACCGGCAGCTAACCGCACGAGAAAATCTAATTTTTTTTTTCTTACGACATATATGAGCCTCCTCAGCTACCCTCAGAAAACATAGGGGGTCAAGATACTTCTCCCATGCCCCCTTACACCCATTTCCCAGATTGTTATTCCTCCATCTTGTGATAAAATTTGTCCAAAACACAAACTGGCGAACTCCCGTTACGCTACCGGTAACTACCCGGTTCGCGTACCGGGACGCGCCTCTACTACGAAAATTCGCAAACATTTTTATTTTTTGCCCCACGGGGCACTTTAATATCCCCCTCATCAATCCTAGGGGGTCAGGAGGGGTCTACCTTGCCCCCTTTCCTTCTTTTCCCCCTTCCTTTTTCACCACATCTTGTCTCTCGATCCTACCGAGAGACAAGATGGCGGCCGGCCCGGACTGTTTAGAATATTGACAGACAACGGAGAGCCAATCAGCTTCGCTTCACGAAGTTCCGTTACGCGTCAGGTACGCGAACCGGAGCGCTAACCGGAGCGCTGTCACAGATATATCTGTTTTTTAAAACGTTAATTTCTCAAAATCCACTGGAGCACATATATCGAGACATAGCAAAGGCACGTCGGGCAAACCATATCTACAATTCTGCCAAGTTTCGTGTAAATCCATTCAGCCGTTCGAGCTAAAAGTGATTCCAACCGCCCTATGGAAAAATGAATGGGAAAAACACGTTTTGGGACCCCCCTTTTTTCTCGGCCCCCCCTTGACGAAACCCCCCCAATTTTCAGGGGCTGCTCAGCAACAAAATGTGCCATTTTCCTGGAAATTTCAGCCAATTCCGTCCACAAACGCCAAAGTTATTCGACATAGAATTTTCAGAAATCCCATAGGAAAAAAATCCTAACTATATATACCTACTGGCGACTGCCAGTAGGTGATATATATATATATATATTACCTACTGGCGGTCGCCAGTAGGTATATATAGTTAGCATTTTTTCTCTATGGGACTTTTGAAAATTCTATGTCTAATAACTTTGGCGTTTGTGGACGGAATCGGCTGAAATTTTCAGGAAAATGGCACATTTTGTTTCTGAGCAGCCCCTGAAAATTTGGGGGGGTTTCGTCAAGGGGGGGCCGAGAAAAAAGGGGGTCCCAAAACACGTTTTTAACGTTGAGTATATATCAAGAAACCTAAATGACTTCAATAAACGTTTTTAAACACATCAAGTAAGCAGATTATTCTCCCCCATTCATGGGGAATTTACTTAAAATGCCCTAACACACATGAGGGCATATTTACAAGGCCCTTGCACCACTTTTGCATCACTCTTAACATTGGGAAAATAACTTGAAAGTGGCTCAAAGGCCTTGTAAATATGCCCCATGCTGGCTATGAAACTCTAGCAGTACATATCAAGAAACCTAAATGACTTCAAGAAACGTTTTTATACACATCAAGTTAGCAAATTATTCTCCCTGAATCACGGGGCAAGTGAAATATTTGTTTAAAGAAGCAGACACCATTTTTTCCTTCTCTGGGGTAGGTCTGGAAATGCTTTTAAAGGACACCTTTGAGCAATTGATGGCACTTTTTCCTCAAACTGCCTTGGTATATTCCAAAATATGCCAAAGACAGAAATGGAAGTGGTCCAATCAATTTTATCCACAAATTGAGAAAGCGAGGAAGCATGTAAATAAGTCTGTTTCAGCTTACATAACAAACCATGGAATGGGCTCCATCTACAACAATAACTTGCGTTACTACATGCAAGATATCTACAGAGGAGATGGTGTGCACTTCTCAGATGAGGGAAACAGAGTTTTCATACAAAATTTAAGACTGTGTATTGGTACCTACTTAGAACTTACACAGAACCCAAAAGCTCTTTTCAGAGCTACCTTAACTATAATTACTCTTTTAAAATTTCGAATGTACCTTTTTTCACTAATTTTCACTTATGTTCGCGTCCCGGTTCGCTACCCGGTTCGCGTACCGGCAGCTAACCGCACGAGAAAATCTAAATTTTCTTTTTCTTACGACATATATGAGCCTCCTCAGCTACCCTCAGAAAACATAGGGGGTCAAGATACTTCTCCCATGCCCCCTTACACCCATTTCCCACATTGTTATTCCTCCATCTTGTGATAAAATTTGTCCAAAACACAAAATGGCGAACTCCCGTTACGCTACCGGTAACTACCCGGTTCGCGTACCGGGACGCGCCTCTACTACGAAAATTTGCAAACATTTTTATTTTTTGCCCCACGGGGCACTTTAATATCCCCCTCATCAATCCTAGGGGGTCAGGAGGGGTCTACCTTGCCCCCTTTCCTTCTTTTCCCCCTTCCTTTTTCACCACATCTTGTCTCTCGATCCTACCGAGAGACAAGATGGCGGCCGGCCCGGACTGTTTAGAATATTGACAGACAACGGAGAGCCAATCAGCTTCGCTTCACGAAGTTCCGTTACGCGTCAGGTACACGAACCGGAGCGCTAACCGGAGCGCTGTCACAGATATATCTGTTTTTTAAAACGTTAATTTCTCAAAATCCACTGGAGCACATATATTGAGACATAGCAAAGGCACGTCGGGCAAACCATATCTACAATTCTGCCAAGTTTCGTGTAAATCCATTCAGCCGTTCGAGCTAAAAGTGATTCCAACCGCCCTATGGAAAAATGAATGGGAAAAACACGTTTTGGGACCCCCCTTTTTTCTCGGCCCCCCCTTGACGAAACCCCCCCAATTTTCAGGGGCTTATCAGCAACAAAATGTGCCATTTTCCTGGAAATTTCAGCCAATTCCGTCCACAAACGCCAAAGTTATTCGACATAGAATTTTCAGAAATCCCATAGGAAAAAAATCCTAACTATATATACCTACTGGCGACTGCCAGTAGGTGATATATATATATATATATATTACCTACTGGCGGTCGCCAGTAGGTATATATAGTTAGCATTTTTTCTCTATGGGACTTTTGAAAATTCTATGTCTAATAACTTTGGCGTTTGTGGACGGAATCGGCTGAAATTTTCAGGAAAATGGCACATTTTGTTTCTGAGCAGCCCCTGAAAATTTGGGGGGGTTCCGTCAAGGGGGGGCCGAGAAAAAAGGGGGGTCCCAAAACACGTTTTTAACGTTGAGTATATATCAAGAAACCTAAATGACTTCAATAAATGTTTTTAAACACATCAAGTAAGCAGATTATTCTCCCCCATTCATGGGGAATTTACTTAAAATGCCCTAACACACATGAGGGCATATTTACAAGGCCCTTGCACCACTTTTGCATCACTCTTAACATGGGGAAAATAACTTGAAAGTGGCTCAAAGGCCTTGTAAATATGCCCCATGCTGGCTATGAAACTCTAGCAGTACATATCAAGAAACCTAAATGACTTCAAGAAACGTTTTTATACACATCAAGTAAGCAAATTATTCTCCCTGAATCACGGGGCAAGTGAAATATTTGTTTAAAGAAGCAGACACCATTTTTTCCTTCTCTGGGGTAGGTCTGGAAATGCTTTTAAAGGACACCTTTGAGCAATTGATGGCACTTTTTCCCAAAACTGCCTTGGTATATTCCAAAATATGCCAAAGACAGAAATGGAAGTGGTCCAATCAATTTTATCCACAAATTGAGAAAGCGAGGAAGCATGTAAATAAGTCTGTTTCAGCTTACATAACAAACCATGGAATGGGCTCCATCTACAACAATAACTTGCGTTACTACATGCAAGATATCTACAGAGGAGATGGTGTGCACTTCTCAGATGAGGGAAACAGAGTTTTCATACAAAATTTAAGACTGTGTATTGGTACCTACTTAGAACTTACACAGAACCCAAAAGCTCTTTTCAGAGCTACCTTAACTATAATTACTCTTTTAAAATTTTGAATGTACCTTTTTTCACTAATTTTCACTTATGTTCGCGTCCCGGTTCGCTACCCGGTTCGCGTACCGGCAGCTAACCGCACGAGAAAATCTAAATTTTTTTTTCTTACGACATATATGAGCCTCCTCAGCTACCCTCAGAAAACATAGGGGGTCAAGATACTTCTCCCATGCCCCCTTACACCCATTTCCCACATTGTTATTCCTCCATCTTGTGATAAAATTTGTCCAAAACACAAACTGGCGAACTCCCGTTACGCTACCGGTAACTACCCGGTTCGCGTACCGGGACGCGCCTCTACTACGAAAATTCGCAAACATTTTTATTTTTTGCCCCACGGGGCACTTTAATATCCCCCTCATCAATCCTAGGGGGTCAGGAGGGGTCTACCTTGCCCCCTTTCCTTCTTTTCCCCCTTCCTTTTTCACCACATCTTGTCTCTCGATCCTACCGAGAGACAAGATGGCGGCCGGCCCGGACTGTTTAGAATATTGACAGACAACGGAGAGCCAATCAGCTTCGCTTCACGAAGTTCCGTTACGCGTCAGGTACGCGAACCGGAGCGCTAACCGGAGCGCTGTCACAGATATATCTGTTTTTTAAAACGTTAATTTCTCAAAATCCACTGGAGCACATATATTGAGACATAGCAAAGGCACGTCGGGCAAACCATATCTACAATTCTGCCAAGTTTCGTGTAAATCCATTCAGCCGTTCGAGCTAAAAGTGATTCCAACCGCCCTATGGAAAAATGAATGGGAAAAACACGTTTTGGGACCCCCCTTTTTTCTCGGCCCCCCCTTGACGAAACCCCCCCAATTTTCAGGGGCTGCTCAGCAACAAAATGTGCCATTTTCCTGGAAATTTCAGCCAATTCCGTCCACAAACGCCAAAGTTATTCGACATAGAATTTTCAGAAATCCCATAGGAAAAAAATCCTAACTATATATACCTACTGGCGACTGCCAGTAGGTGATATATATATATATATATTACCTACTGGCGGTCGCCAGTAGGTATATATAGTTAGCATTTTTTCTCTATGGGACTTTTGAAAATTCTATGTCTAATAACTTTGGCGTTTGTGGAGGGAATCGGCTGAAATTTTCAGGAAAATGGCACATTTTGTTTCTGAGCAGCCCCTGAAAATTTGGGGGGGGGTTCGTCAAGGGGGGGCCGAGAAAAAAGGGGGGGTCCCAAAACGCGTTTTTAACGTTGACTTTTCCATATATATATATATATATATATATATCACCATGCGTGGCTGGTATAGGTAAGAGTGGTGGGGCGGGGCAGGGGAGAAGTTGACCGAATAGTGAAAATAAAATAAATAAAACCACTTACCTTGCGGTCGCCACATCGCTGACTCGGTGATGCAGCGAGTGCAAGGTAAGTGGTTGCATTTATTTTTTCATTTTATTTTCCCTATTCCGTCTTCTGTCGGCTCCCCCCTGCCCCATCGCTCTTCCCAGTTCCGGCCGTGCCTGCATATCACAGGTCCCAAGGAGACCCATATGAGGTACACATTGATGTCATGCTTTGGTTGAGATGCATTGTTTCTAGATTGCATTTGACTTCTCAGGCTGTCCTTGGCTGGGTAACTTCAGAGCCTTCTGTGATGTTCTGAACCTTCTTGTCAGCCATAGCTTCCAGGTTTTGGAATGTGGTGAAGGTTGCGTAGCATGGTTTAAACGTTCAAAGCAGTTAACTTCAGCTTGCTGCTGGATGGGGTCTCTATGTCTCTGCTTACCTGAATAAAGTCTCCTTTCTTCAATCAACTACGTCTGGACCCTTCCTTTGCAGGAGACCCCCTTCCACATTTTGGTGACGATCTACCTGCACAACATATGAGACCCCAACAGCCAATTTTTCAATAAGAAGATGTTTCTTCCCTCAAAGACAACCTCAGCTCTCAACCGGTGGGGCTGCTTCCATCCTCTTCGTCTGCTGGAGCGGAGGAGCCTTCTGTAGTGTCCTGCCATCATCACACTTTTCCTCGTTGCAGTGATCCAGTTTAGAAGCACTTTGAGAGCTGCTTGCTTTCTCACACTGTAGGAACTCCTCCCTTGAGGCTGTTTTTGGCACCTATTGTGTGCACTTCTGGCTTCGTGGACTCTAGTCCTTACTGATGAGGTATGTGCGCTGTGGCTGGGCTCCCCCAGGCACCTCCCACTACTGCTTGTCCCCTTGCCTGACTTGCTGTGCGGCCATTTGTTATAACTGCCTATCCCTTGCCTGACTTGCTGCATTGCCATTTTCTCCTCTGCCTGGCCCCACATCACAGGGTGCACACACGCTGGGCATTTTCAGTGCCAGACTCTTGACTGACTTCCTGTGCAGCCATTTCCTCGTGCGCCTGGCCCCCACGTCATTACATTTGAATTCGGTGGACATTTTACGAGTGCCTGTCTTCACCAACATTATACGCAGACGTGGTGGCCATTTTTAGACAATAAGTGTGATTGCCTGTCCCTACCTGACCACCTGTCATTCTGCGCTCAGCATTTCAGGCATTTCAGTCATCTCCTGACTTTGTCTGACTTTATGTCATTTAACGGCAGGTTGGATGACTTTTACGCGCTGACGCGCACAGCAGTCATTTCATTAAGCATTTTGGAGTTATTTGCAGATTCTTTCATTTTTTTACCAGCAGATCACAAGCAAAGCTTGCCTTCTGGAGTGTCCTGTCATTGTTTACTGACTCACAGCTGTGAGTACTTCTTGTTGCTTGTCAGCTGATTCAACGCTGATGCGCAAAGCAGTATACTTCTTCCAAGTTGCTTCACTTTCTTTGTCAGACTCCAAGAAGTGTTTGTCTTTCTCACTGACACACACAGTTTACTGCTTGGTTTCTGTAATTTCTTCACTGACAGGCACAGTCACAAGTGCTTGTCATTCACGCTGACACACACAGCTTACAACGTGGTCCCTGAGTTAAGCACAGCCTACTATGAGTGACACAAGTCTACATCTTATCTGCTTTGTCTTACATTGTGCTCTATTGTACACTACTATTTTGTAGTAAAAGGTGTTTTGATATTTTCTTTTTTTTAAAGATTCTGTGTTAATTTTATTTTATCTTCTGCTTGACGTTATTCTATCATAATGCATAATGTAACAACACCCTAATTTTTTTTTAACTTCACCAGGTGATCCTACAATCCCATGGCAACATTGTACATTATGCTAGCTTTTGTGGGACATCTTTAAGCACAGAGAGGAAAACCTCTCTTCTTATGCATTGTTTAGGCTCTGCGGCACAAGAGGTATTTGAACATCTTCCCGAATTCACAGACAGCAACTCTTCTTCTCTCAACGAATATGAAATTGCATAACAAATCTCGCATTACACTATCTCCCAAAATCTAAGCACAGTTCTTGAGCGGTATCATTTTGGATGAAGGATGCAGAGGCAAGAGGAGTCAGTTCAGCAGTACATAACGATCATGCGCAAACTGGCCTTTACTTGCAACTTTGGTGCCATGTTGGAGGAATGCTTGAGAGATCAATGTATGTTAGGATACGTGCAAGACAAAACAAGATTTGCCTTATGGCAAACAGACAATCCCACTCTTCAAGAGGTTATAACTATTGCTAGGAGTCATGAGCATTGAATGGCATGTGTGGATATCATGACTCTTCAACTGATAAGATAGAACATTCTGAGATGAAAGAGGTGGTAGATGAGACTGTTAAACCCCAAACTAGCTTTTATTACAAATCAGCTGGTCAGAAAATTTTTCAAGATAAATGCTACTGTGTGGTGACTCAGGTCACATGGCTAATTATAAGGACTGTCCAGGTTGGAAAGTCATATGTAAAATATGTTAAAAAAGGGTCACACCTCCAAGTGCTGTAGATCTGGAAAGGATCACAAAAAAGTTAAGGAGGTGGATCTTTTCGATGAGGATGTGGAAGAAGTTATTATCTGTCAGATTTCAGGTAAAACGAATGATGGTCCTTATGAAGAGGTACTAATTGATCATGCACCTGTCAAAATTCTTTTTGACTCAGGAGCTAAGATCACTCTTGTTCCAAAGACTTTCGATGAGAACAATTTGGTAGGCAAAGTTACTCTTTTAAAACCTGACATCAGACCCAAAGGGTATGGTGGGATGACTATTGATTTACTTGGTTACTTTTGGAGAACAATTGACTTTAAAGGTAGGGTCTTTCCTGGAAAAAACTACATTTCAATGAAAGGTGGCTCACTTATAAGTTGGCTTCATCAGCGGGATCTTCATGTATTTCTAGACCCCAATGAGAATCCTCAAATCTGTCTAAGAGAGTTGCCACCTGTTAGCGTAGTTGACAGTTCTGTTCAAGAATGGATCAAGGTGTTCCCTGCTGTCTTTTCGAGTGACCTAGGCTGCCGCAAAAACTATGTCCATCGCATTAAACTCAATCAAAATGTTATTTTAAAAGTGGCCAAAGGAGGAATGTTCCTCTCTTGGTATGAGAGAGTATGAAATGTGAGTTGGATCATCTTCTGGCTAAAGGTATTATTCAAGAAGTTTAGGGAACGGAGTGTGTCTCTCCGGTGGTGATGGCTCATAAGGAAAATGGTGAAGCCTGGCTCTGTGTGGACTTGAGAGAACTCAACAGAGCGGTGGTTGTTGATCACTACCCTTTACCCAACATTACTGAAATATTGTGCTCCCTTGATAGTGCTAAGCATTTCTCCTCCTTGGACTTAACCTCTGCTTATCACCAGGTTAAGCTTCATTCCTCCTCTCAAGATTTTACTGTGTTCATGACGCCCTATGGGACCTTTAAGTTTCTGAGGATACCCTTTGGTCTCATTTTGGCTGCTTCTGTATTTCAGAGAGTGATGGTGGGCATTCTTGGAGGTCTTCAGGGTGTCACGGTGTATCAGGACGATGTGATAATTTTGAGGGTTGATTTGGACCAACATGATATGAGGCTGAAGTCTGTGTTGAAAAAGTTGCAAGATGCTGGACTCACTCTTCGGGCAGATAAATAGTTATAGAGGCTTTTGTAACGCGCTCTGTTACTAAATAGTATAGTATCCTGGCGCGGAAGAGAGGGGAGCAGATCACAGTAAATGCAGAGGAGAGATGGTCATTATACAGTGGTGTTAAAGAGGTGGGTTTTTAGGCCTTTCCTGAATGCCATGATGGAAGGGGCTGTTCTCAACTGCAGAGGCAGGGTATTCCAAGCTCTCGCTGCTCTAACCGAGATGGATTGGCCTCCAAGCCTACTATAATTAAACCTTGGCACAGTCATTTGGTGAAGATTACTTGATCTAAGAGGGCGGTTGGGAGCATAGAGGGAAAATCTTTTTCTCAGATAGGTTGGACCTGTTAGATGGAGTGCTCGGTAAGCTAGCACAAGGATCTTAAATAAGATCTTTTGGGCAACTGGGAGCCAGTGAAGATCTCTGAGAGGTTGGCGGACACTAGATCTTCTGGGTATGTTAAACAGCAGCCGGACCGCAGCATTTTGAACGACTTGGAGGCGGTGGATCAGATAGGCTGGGAGTCCACAGTAGAGAGCATTCACATAATCCAATCTGGATAATATCAGAGCGCGAATGACCGTCTCCTTGGCTGCTCTCGGAAGCAGAGGAAGAAATCTGCGCAAGGTTTTAAGGGTGGAGAAGCAGATTCCAGTAAGTTTTTTCAGGTGGTCCTCAAATCTGAGATTGTTGCTAAACCAAATTCCTAGGTTTTTTGCAGGTCCGCCAGTGGAATTGGGGCTAGGAAAGTCGGTGGGCCAAATTTTATGTCAAGGAAATAGAATACCTTGGGCATTTTGTTTCAGCTGCAGGCATTATACCAAAGGCTGCACTTGTGAGTTCAATCCTCAATTTACGTTCACCGTCAAGCAAGGATGAGCTAGTAAAATTCTTAGGTATGGCTGAATTTTACCACAAATTTGTTCCAAACATTGAAGGGAAGACTTTATCTTTAAGGTCTTTATTAAAGAAAGGGAGCGAAGTTGTGTGGGCCAAGGATTGTGAGGAGGAGTTTGATTGTATTAAGAAACATCTCAGTGAAGCACTGTGTCTAAGTAGCTTTGATCCTGCAAAGATGTCATATCTTATGACTGATGCCAGCTCGACTGGTATGGGACTGTCTTGTTGGAAAAGGTTGATGGTGAAGAAAGAACAGTTTTGTTCATCTCTAGGCCATTGTGAGGTGCTGAATGTAATTATTCAGATGTAGAAAAGGAGGCCCTTGGTGTGTTCTGGGCTGTATGGAAATTAAGAAACTTTTTGTGGGGAAAAAGGTTTAAAATTCTCTCTGACCATAAACCTTTAAAAGAAGTTTTCTCCAAGAAGGGCATACATTTTGTATCCCATCACATTCATAAATGGGGAGTAGCTCTACAAGAATTTGATTTTGACCTATCCTATTTACCTGGTTCTAATAATGTACAGGCTGACTGTCTTTCGAGACTTGGGTGTGCAAGTGATGACACCGTTGATGATTTTAAGTGTTTTGGAGGGGAGGATTTTGAAGAAGAAGTTAATGTGTGTTTGATCAGTGAAGGTGTTATTTTGGGAAGTGAATGGAGGGAACATCTAATGGGTGAGGATGCGTTGCAAAAGGTCATGATCATGGTGAAAGGTGTTTGGTGTGAAAAGAAGGATTGTGATGAGGTGCTCAGAGGTTTTTGGCATGTCAAGAAGGATTTGGCTGTGGTGGAGGAACTGCTCATGCGAGGTAGAAAGCTTATTCCACCACTAGCTTTGAGAGAAAAGTTGGTCAAACATGCTCATGCTTCACATATGACTATTTCCAAGACCAAGGAGAGGATCAGGTAGGCATATTGGTGGCCTACCATGGATCTTTTGTTGAAAGGCTGGTTGGGGAGTGTGCTGAGTGCGCAAGTTGTGACAAGATACTTAAGTGTAGAACGCAACCCATGGTCATTAGAGATCAAGCAGCTGGTCCTTGGTCCGATATTCCATAGATATTGTGGGGGAATCACTGACAGAATATCGACATAGAAAATATCGACCTACAGAAATATCGATGCAGGAATATCGAAGGCAAGAATATCGACATCCAATCTACAACATGGTAAGAACAAAAATATTGAAAATAAAATATCGATGTTAAAAATATCGTAATTAAAAATATAGTTTTTTCTTTTAAAAAAAGGTGTAAAATAAAGTAAATAATACTTATAAATAAAATAAACATAGTTACAAATATGTAATAATGTTTATAATTAATAAATAATACATATATAACAAAACATTAATTAAACATATACATACAATATAATATATACTCACATAAATTATTATTAAATATTATAAATTACGAATACACCTACACACATAAAACAATAACCTAAATAAAAAGTAAATATTTATGTTTAATAAATTAAAAACATTAAATATACTTTCAATATTTTTAAAATTAATAACATACTACATTATCTAAAATAATACAAACAATATTAAATAGCTAAAGAAATAAAACTACTATTTAAAGTTTTTTTAAAACTACAGGAATGAAAATGTTGGATAGCGTAGGGCTTACAATTACTATTTCCACTGCAGAAAAGTCAACAGTAGGGAAAACGATGGATAGTGTAGTGGTAAAAATTACTATTACAACTCCAGAGAGTGAAACAGTAGGGAAAGCATTGGATAGCGTAGGGGTAAAAACTACTATTCCAACTCCAAAGAGTGCAACAGTAGGGAAAGCGTTGGACAGCGTAGTCGTAAAAATTACTATTCCCACTTTAGCGAGTGCAACAGTAGGGAAAGCATTGGATAGCGTAGGGGTAAAAATTACTATTCCAACTCCAGAGAGTGCAACAGTAGGGAAAGAGTTGGATAGCGTAGAGGTAAACATTACTATTTCCACTTCAGAGAGTGCAACAGTAGGGAAAGCGTTGGATAGCGTAGGGGTAAATATTACTATTCCCACTCCAGAGAGTGCAACAGTAGGGAAAGCGTTGGATAGCGTAGAAGTTAAATATAACATACTTATAAATAATTTTTTTATTTACAATAAGTAATAATTTAATTTTTAAATAGCTCTACGTCATTCACAAATACCCATAATTATTAAAAACATAATTAAAATTGAATAATTAATTAACAATAAATACCAATACATATTAATTAATAAATATTAATTTCCAAATAATACATATTAAACAATAAAATGATTTTTTATACCAAGAAATACTTTTTATGAAACATTAATTACCAAATAATTAAAATATATTTCCAATTAATAAAAATTAGTTAGCAATTAAAAATATTATTGCCTATTAAAAAAAATCACCAATTAAAAAAATGTATTACCAATTAAAACATCAATTACCAATTAAAAAGAATAATTGGCAATTAAAAATATATATTGCCAATTAAGAATTATTTAAAAATAAAATAATTATCAATACCAATAAATAAAAATAAATCATAACTTAATTACAATTAAATTACTTCCCACCCTATTCCCCTAAAAACCCACAACCAGCTCTGGTACTAAAAAACAAAATTGACTTAAAAATAACATTATTAATATATAAAAATAGTATACATATAATTTAAAACCAGTAGAATACTTAACAAAAACATATAACACATACATAATAAATACATAATAAAATACATGATAATAATACAAATATCGATATTACTAACATCGAGATTAGTAACATCGATATATTTGATATCGATATTACTAACTTCAATATTGCTTACATCAATATAATTTTTTTTATATTACTTACCTTAGGGTCGATATTCTGTCCAACAATATTCTTGACCTCGATATTCTGTACCTTCGATATTTCCTACTCGATATTTCTGTGGGGCGATATTTCGAAATTGATATTTTTACTGTGCACCATTTTGGGGCCTGTGAAGCTGAAACCTCAAGACCATTATGTTATTGTGTGTATGGATTTGTTTTCACTGTGGCTAGAGAAAAAGGTGGGGAATTCTGTTGTTGTTGGGTTTTTAGATGAACTCTTTGAACTGGAAGGTTTTCCGCGTACTTTAGGTGTCATGGAAGATTTCATGACTTCATGAGGAATCAAGCACAAGAGAGCTGTGCTGTATCAGCCACATAGTAATGGTGTTGAGGAGAGGTTCATCAAGGTCCTTAAGGAGGCTATGCAACAAGCCAGGTCTTGTCGGGAATGTTGGGAGGAGGCTGTGAGAAGAAAGGTAAGGAAGTATCAGTTCACTCCTCATTCTTCTACTGGTGTGGCTCCCTTTCGCTTTTTCAAAGGTAGGATGGTGAATGTTGAGATTGCTCCCTCTTGGATATCAGCAAAGGGCGTTGGTGGATGACAATATGGGTAGCATGGTTGGTTGGAGAGAAAGAGAGAGAAGTTTAATGACTGAAAGGAAAGTACGGTGTGATGAAAGGAAAAGCTGTGAAGAGTACAGTGATTGTTGTTGGTGATTGGGTCAAGATAAAATCTCCAAGAAAAACCTGTGGTTGTTCCAAGTTCAGTCAGCCATTTCAGGTGATCAAGGTGTTTAATAATGCCATAAAGACAAGTGACCACAGGATTTTTAATCTGAGTAGAGTGGCTAAAGTTCACCTTTTGTCACCCTCTGGACCCACCTGTGGTTCTTCTTCTTCTTCGCTGTTAGCGAATCCAGAGCCTGAGGCTCTTGGAAGGGGGTCTAGACCTCTTCGTTTGAAATGTGTTCCTCTCTGCTTAAAAGATTTTTGGGCATATTCACAAGGAGCTATTGCCGAATTAACTGCACTTTATCGCAGCCAAAGTCGTGATAAATTTACCTCACCATTCACAAGCTGGTGTTAACAACTCACAACACCAGTAAACCCGCGATAGCAGCCGCAAAATAAATCGCCACAGAGGACCACTGCAACTATCTCTAATGAGATGCAGAGTAAGTGTTCCCGTGCAAAAACCAGTGAAAACACAACACCTATACATTCACAACGACCAGCCAGAACTGCGATAAGAACACAAAACGCGCGATAAGGCGAGTTAGCAGCAGAAAATTAACAACTGCTCTGACCTGGTGTAAATTCGGACGGCAGCCTGCACCACAAAAGGGAGCCCAGCCTAGTGCATCATCGGAAGGGCAACAGATGCCATGGAGCCACTCATCATGCAGTCCGGACACCCAAGAGTGCCACAACACCCACCCGGCACCCCCACCCCCGGACCATCACAGAGGTAGCACAGACAAAGACAGCGGCACCCCAGGAAACGCACCTGCCTCACAGGCCCAACACCTAACAATGTCACTGTCCACAACTGTCTGAAAGGGACAGCCATCCTTCGCATCCTGCACATCATCGCCTAACAGGCCAACGGCACCAACACATCGGACAACTAATATCCCACCCCACACCAAGCTGCTGGCTGTGCTGCACCTGTTGACCCCAACCAACACCCGCCAAAGTTGGTGGAGTCTAACAGCCAGCCACATCTAAGTCCCCCACACCGGTCCTGGACATCACCATCACCCTAGTCCCCAAACATCCAACACAATGCGCAGGAACTGCTCAGACCTAGCAAGGACCATACACCATACCCGGATGCCCACACGTGTTGGGGGCAATCCACTGCACACATGTCCCACCTTTACCCCCTGGTGGCACAGCACACAATCAGTGCAACAGGAAGCACACGTCAATGTGCAGGCAACATCAGAACACAGTGGGACCTCCACCAATGTCGCCTCCAAATACACTGCATGATCCCTTCACCTTCCGACAGTCAATCAGCAAACGCATTCCCAGATGGCACCTAGGGAAATGCACAGCCCGTAGGCAAGTCCTAAATTAACACACCACTCACCTCAACTCCGCAACCATGCAATCCAAAAATATGGCAACGCACGCCTCACAAAATCACAACCAACATGCACAACACCATGCCCAGCCATCAGACACGATAGAACAACTTACAATGGTAACCTAAGCAAGCCATGAACATGTCCAATCAATGGCATGGCACCTCAGCCACACAGTAGCCGAATGTGGCGAAGTGCTGGTCAGACCACAGTATGCAGAACACACCCATATGCATGGCGAAATACACCTCTGGTGTGTAGAGTGTAGTAGACAGTAGACGCAAACATGTTATCCCAGCCAGTGGGGGTCCTCGTGGAAATGTTGCCTGTTACGCCCCCCGTAAGTGTGTGCAGAGTGGGATGGCCCAGGCCAGAGTAGGGGTGTGAATAAAAAGCACAAAGCCTTGGGCATGGTCCTCTTTCAGAAAGCCCAACGTCTCTGCCAGGGCGGTGCCTCCACCCCACCAAGAGGCCGATGCCGTTCTCGTTAGCGGAGTTGACTGCGATCCTGTGCGCCTGCTGTACCCCAGCCTGACCATGCACAGCCAGGCCACACTGATCACCAGCTGACACCGGAGTGTGTCAAGGAGGGCCCACCAGTTGCCTGTGTAAGCTTCAAGCCCAAAGCCACCGACCCTGCCAGCCTCTCAGACCATCCCAGACCCCCTGACGCTGACCTACATTACTCCTTCCTCATTTACATATTCCACCGGCATCCTCTGCCGCCAACTAGGCCCCATATGTGAACCTTGTCCTGGCTCTTGAATGGCGGTGATCCAAAATTTGGGTCAGCGGCCACAGCACCAGACTCCCGATCAGTGAGGCATAGTTTCAATGGGGCTACTTGTGACACGTGGTGTCACAAACCCTGTTCAATGTCAGCCGGTGACAGGTGGTGCCACAAACCTTGTTCAACGCCAGCCAGCGACACGTGGTTCCACAAACCCTGTTCAACGCCATCCGGAAACATGTGGTGCCACAAACCCTGTTCAACACCAGCCGGTGACACTTGGTGCCACAAACCCTGTTCAACGCCAGCCGGCGTCACGTGGTGCCGCAAACCCTGTTCACCGCCAGCCGGCGACACGTGGATGAGGGACCAGAACTACCCTGGGGACCATTAGTTGTCACATCCAGCAGCTAGTCGTGAATCACGAAAGGCAGAGTCCACACCAGTGACCGCACGGAGAGGAGTATGAGGAAGATGTGGCTCAGTCTGGACGAAAGCTGGGTCACAATCACGGAGGTGACCGAACACGTGGTGACAATGAACCTAAACTACGCAGACCAGTGGGGCCACCAACTTATGTCGGTGACACTCGGTGATTGGCCTGTGCTGACCGCTCCCTCCGGCCTACACTGCTCAAGGCCTGGTCTGCGCTCGAGTAGGTCACAGATTTGGAACTGAACATCGAGTATGCAAAGGCAGATTACACATCATTGCATGCAAGGAGAGGCGTAAGTGGATGACGCCTTGCATCTTGGCGGAGAGAAAAGGATCATCGTGACGGAGGTGTTTGTTCACTACCAGCAACTGCCCTGGTGTCACTAGCGATATGCATCGTGAGCCAATGACACATGGTTGTGGGCACTGCTGACCGCTTCCTCCGGCCTACACTATGGTTCAGTAGATCGCAGAGTAATGATTTAGCAATGGCTACGCTCATATCAGTGAACCGGCATCATCAAAGACTGCATCCTCTCTTGGCCTCGGTGCCACTTAGTCTGTTCTCCGACTTTCATGGACACTCTGGTCGAACTTTGGTGGCATCTGAGCCTATGGACTAAGGGTCGTTTTCATCCTCATGTAGCTGATACCAAATTGGTGGTGGCAACGGGGCTGTCGCATCCCACCCCTCCTTTTGCTGCTTCCAGATAAAATCAAACCTTTCGGCGTCATGCCCTGGAGGACACCTTCCACTGTCCCCCGCAACCCTCCACAACATTCACCTCGAACATTGAGGTGCAGGCCTTGGGGTCATCGACGCCATTTCTCTGTGGCCTTGCGCTGTACGCAGCCTCAGGGGCCAAATGCGTCCCACCAGGACTCACACACCAAAGCGAGTTCAGACAGGCCCCGGATGTCGCATCACCGCAGGAGGAACGAGCCACCACTGCGAGGACCACCTCCAAGCGCCATCTGCCAGAGTCAAAACTGTGGTCCTGACAGACTTACTGAGTTGCTCAGACCTGTTGTGAATGCCATCATCGGCTTAATACCCTGCTCAGCACTCCAGGTGCCAGTGGCTCAGTGCACCGCAGGCAATTGTTCATTGCTGATTGTGTTTTGTGCTGTGGAGCGGTTGGACAGCTTTGTCAGCTCAAACAGTGTGGGGGCCCTGAGACATTGATGGGGAGGATGATGCAGGTCTCACACACTGCACTGCATCTGCCTTATGAATATATCGAAGGTATACAATTCAAGACTTTTTCTTCACATGAGCACGCTCATCTCTAGTGTCCCAACCTCAGTGCACTGCAACTCACGGACACTTCTGTTTGCATGTTGACTGTCCTCTGGACTTTCACTGGCTCACTCCATGTTGCTCAGCAGTTGACTCTGTTATGCATGTGTTTTCTGTTTCCGTTGCACTGGTGTCCAAAGTCCAGGTGGTTGCGAGTACCAGGCATTCCGTGCAGACTGGCTTACACTCACCCCACACACATCCAACAAAGGCATCACTGTACATGTGGCCCTGCTAATAAAGGGGTTGGGCGCATGTGCCCATAGCCAGTTCAACATAATATCTGCATGTGTCCATGTGGTCTTGTTGTATGCATGGGGGTCCTGTTTTTTTGCGTTTCCGAATCTCATTTTGCGTGGATTTGCCACGCTATCTGGTGTCTCTCGCATGCTACCACCGAGTTGTAAAGTCCACGTTGACACTGGGTTATTTTTACTGCGTTGGGCTGCGATGTTGAAAGTTGCGGTACACTGCTCTTGCGGTAGTTATCACAGGTTCTTGTGAATATACCCCTTTGTTTCTTAATCGTTGTATACATCTTGTTTTGTATTATACCTATGTTTTAAGGCCCTCAACGTTACTTGTGTTTTCACTGTTTTACTATGATTTTACTGCTGCTTTGTTACTGAAGGGGGAGGTGAAATAAAATGTGGAAGTAGGTCTTCTGCAAAGGAAGGGTCCAGCCGTAGTGGATTGAAGAAAGGAGACTTTATTCAGGTAAGAAGAGACATAGAGACCCCATCCATCAGCAAGCTGAAAGTAGCTGCCTTGAAAGTTTAAATCATGCTAAGCAACCTTCACCACATTCCAGAACCTGAAAGCTGTGGCTGACAAGAAGGTTCAGAACATCACACCTACCCTTTGCGCCTATGCTGGGAACAAGTATGAGAGGACCTTGGTAGCACTTTTCCACTCATTATTCTGGCACCAACTTGTGGATGGATCTATCAAAGACCATGGCACATGAGAAATATTAGGGCCATAGTGACGAATAGAAGGCCCTAATATT
Organism: Lissotriton vulgaris; assembly: GCF_964263255.1. NCBI lineage: Eukaryota > Metazoa > Chordata > Amphibia > Caudata > Salamandridae > Lissotriton > Lissotriton vulgaris. The sequence goes on from NC_141689.1 coordinate 447,513,743, forward strand.
GTGTATATACTGTGAAAACACTTGGAATGTCTGTATGTATGTGTGTCTACGCGGGCATCAAGTTACATCTGTAGGTGTGTATTTGGTATCTGTATAGTGCAAATCTAACCAAAATGCAGCAGTGTGCTGTACAGAGTCAAAGACAAAGATGCAGTGAACAATTGATAGATGAGGTAGCCGGGTTCTGAGAGCAGAAGTGGGTTGTTACTGTATTTCAAGCAAGCCGGGCCGAAGACGGCTGAAATGCCAGAAACCGGTCCCCGGAAGCTTGTTTCCTTACCAGTATAAGAATTGGCTTGGTAGTTTGGTCTGCCCTGTACCCATGATGCACTGGGCCAGGGACAGACTAATTTGCATGTAGCCAGGTTCTGAGCTGGGATGGTGCAGTGAGCCAAGAAAACGGTGCTGGATCAAGCCCTGATCCTTGGACTGGGTAGGAGTGTTCTGCTTAATTCAGATACTCTGTCCATCACCACCCCCTTTTCTGAATCGTTTTGTCCACCATAAGCGTGGAAGGGTATACTCAGATGTGAGTCCCTTGCTCACTGCACCATCAGGATTCAAGCAAGCCGGGCAGAAGACGGCTGAAATGCCAGAAACCGGTCCCCGGAAGCTTGTTTCCTTCCCAGTATAAGAATTGGCTTGGTAGTTTGGTCTACCCTGTTCCCATGATGCACTGGGCCAGGGACAGACTAATTTGCATGTAGCCAGGTTCTGAGCTGGGATGGTGCAGTGAGCTAAAAAACGGTGATGGATCAAGCCCTGATTCTTGGACTGGGTAGGAGTGTTCTGCTTAATTCAGATACTCTGTCCATCACCACCCCCTTTTCTGAATCGTGAAAGTTTAAATCATGCTAAGTAACCTTCACCACATTCCAGAACCTGAAAGCTGTGGCTGACAAGAAGGTTCAGAACATCACACCTACCCTTTGCGCCTATGCTGGGAACAAGTATGAGAGGACCTTGGTAGCACTTTTCCACTCATTATTCTGGCACCAACTTGTGGATGGATCTATCAAAGACCATGGCACATGAGAAATATTAGGGCCATAGTGACGAATAGAAGGCCCTAATATTGTGTATATACTGTGAAAACACTTGGAATGTCTGTATGTATGTGTGTCTACGCGGGCATCAAGTTACATCTGTAGGTGTGTATGTGGTATCTGTATAGTGCAAATCTAACCAAAATGCAGCAGTGTGCTGTACAGAGTCAAAGAAATAGACGAAAGACTGGAAACTCAGTAGACCGGGGACTTACTGTGAGGCGATCCGCTGCTGCCTGGACCCTTTGGCTGAACTGAAAGCCTTTTCTTGACCCTGCAACCTGCTGTGCTTCTTGTCCACTCGCCTCCCGCCGCCTGACCCCTGTCCCACCTCGGGGTGAGGCCGCAGAGAGGAGTGCGGGGTGGCTAAAAACTACAACTCCCAAGAGCCTTCGGGACGCAACCCGCATCAATTGCGTGCCAGGAGGCGCATAAATTACCAGTCACCCCGGTCGAGTGGGGGACTTACTGTGAGGCGATCCGCTGCTGCCTGGACCCTTTGGCTGAACTGAAAGCCTTTTCTTGACCCTGCAACCTGCTGTGCTTCTTGTCCACCCGCCTCCCGCCGTCTGACCCCTGTCCCACCTCAGGGTGAGGCCGCCGAGCGGAGTGCGGGGTGGCTAAAAACTACAACTCCCAAGAGCCTTCGGGACGCAACCCGCGTCAATTGCGCGCCAGGAGGCGCATAAATTACCAGTCACCCCGGTCGAGTGGGGGACTTACTGTGAGGCGATCCGCTGCTGCCTGGACCCTTTGGCTGAACTGAAAGCCTTTTCTTGACCCTGCAACCTGCTGTGCTTCTTGTCCACCCGCCTCCCGCCGCCTGACCCCTGTCCCACCTCGGGGTGAGGCAGCAGAGCGGAGTGCGGGGTGGCTAAAAACTACAACTCCCAAGAGCCTTCGGGACGCAACCCGCGTCATTTGCGCGCCAGGAGGCGCATAAATTACCAGTCACCCCCGTCTCGCGGGACGCCGGGCGAAGCCCAGGCCAAGGGCGGGCCCATTTAATCCCGTTCAAGCCCGGGTAAGACTGGACTGGGCCACCCCTCTGACATTTCATTTCATTTATTGTGGTTCTACTAAAATTAATACCCGGGTTTTGTTCCTTTGCACTCTGGTATTGAGTCCTTCGATTCTGTTACTATGTCACCCAGAATTACCAGAAACAGCAAACTTACTCACACTGCCCAGGTTATAGGGCCAATAGACCAATTTATTGCCAAGGCGAACGATGCTATCAATCAAGGTGTCCTCTTACTAGAAAGGAGGGTCTCGCAGGACCTAGCTGCAGCCAGGCGTTCCTCATTGGGACTTTTGGCCTCCGCTGTAACACCTCAACGCATCTTAGTCCCTGGTACACAACAAGAGACCCCAATGGTCCCTGGGACTGTAGATTTGTCGGTGTCTATCGATCTCTCTACAACACAAATATCCCAATCCTCTGTATCTCACCTTCCCCCATCACTTGAGCGAACTCCGACTCTCTTTATAAACCCTCCAGATGAGGACCTTTCCTCTCCCACTACGAGGGGCCAGAGAGAAGGTGCTATCCCGAAAAAGAGTAAGGGCAAAAAAGGAAACAAGAAATCTCTACAAAATAATACTAATACACGACAGGATTTCTCGTCACAACTTGTTGAAAATTCTCCTTTCATCTGACACGCATAATCTTATTTCGAGTGGCAACACATGAATTGGCAGGATCCAAATACACATGATACCCACATACTGGCCTCTATAGAGGCTTTAATAAAACAGCATCTCCAACCTTTAGAGGTATCATTAATAAAAATCGAAAAATCTTTAGCTATACTAACATCTGACTTAAAAGCTAAGAAAAACTCGATCCCCACGCCCTCACTTTCTGTGGCCCAAATACATAACCCAAAACAAAAAAACCCAGGGGGAATAAAACCTCCACAAACACTTAAAGCCCCCAAAGTGGTGAATACCACAATGGCGGTCCAACAAAAACCAGCAAATACAACTTCCACAAACCTGCAGCATACAGCAGCCAATACTGCTGCAAAAAAGTCTACCACTTCTGCTACTTCTTCCCTCCCTGCTCCACCTGTATTAGAGGGCCAACCCACCAACTTATCAGTCACTCCAACTCCAGCAAAGACACCAGCCCCAAAAAAGACCTCAGCTCCTAAAAAGACACCTGCCCCAAAGAACGCAGCCTATAACACGAGACGCAATGGAGCGCGCCCACCTTACCTCCCCCCAGAAGCAACACCATATGTTATCATTATGACTGGGGTCCCAGAGCTGCACATTAACTCTGACGAGCCTGGATGGTCCCTAAAAAACAAGGTACTACACTGGCTGTCAATGAACCGACCACTCCCGCCCTATGCTAACAACAGAGTTGTTTCAGTTCGCAGAGTTCCCTGGGTAGGGAAGGAGCCAAAACTGATCCCAGGGGACTGTATAATAATAAATTTTGAAGATCCCCAAACTGTGGAACTTATTTCCTCATGGGGGCCTCAAACTTCTCCTGAAGGAATCTCTACAAAAGGATTAGCCTTTTTCTACCCCCCAGCTAAATCCCTACCACCAGGCCCCGAATGGAACTGGGCTCAGGTAGGCAACTGGAACAGTAAAATGAATTGGTCAACTTAGTCAGGACAAGGAGGCAGAGAAACCATGCCATTTCCAGATTGGAGGGGTGTTTCCACCTATAACAGGTTTGACTGCCTGGAGATGGTAGATTGACCACCAGCAGTCCAGGGACTGGATAATGGGATCTCACCCTTACCTGGCTTATCACCTTCAATGCTATCAAGCCTCTCTCAACCCTTAAGTCCACTGGCCAAAGTGATATCTTCAACAACTACAACAGATATAATTGAAACAGATATAATTGACACAGAGGTTGAAGATTCTCACCAATGTGACCTCACCCTGTCTTGCACTATTGTTACTAATTCCAATCAAGGTGTAACTTTGCCTTCCCCCCTTAATACCGTTCCCTGTGCATCCCCAAAAACTCCAGCACAGAAAGGAAGATCTGTACCCACTAATGAAACCTCGTTGTCCCATTTAGTATCAATATTGTTTTGGAATGTGTCAAGTCAAGTCAAGTCAGAGAATTTATATAGCGCACTACATACCCAGAGGGTCTCAAGGCGCTTAAGGAGGGGTGGGGGATTACTTGTCAAATATCCACGTTTTAAGTTGCTTTCTGAATGCTAGGTGGTTCTGGGTAAGGCGAAGGTAAGTGGGAAGTGAGTTCCAGGTTTTAGCTGCCAGGTAGGAGAAGGATCTACCTCCCATGGTGGTTTTGTTGATGCGAGGTACAGTGGCAAGGGCTTGGTTGGAAGATCGTAGTTGGCGGGAGGGGGTGTAGAAGGACAGTCGTGTGTTGAGGCATTCTGGTCCGATTTCGTAGAGTGCTTTGTGTGCATGGGTTAGGAGCCGGAAAGTGATCCTCTTATTGACGGGAAGCCAGTGGAGGTTTTTCAGGTGACCAGAGATGTGTTCTTTATGCGGGATGTCTAATATGATCCTGGCTGAGGCGTTTTGGATTCGTTGGAGTTTTTTCTGGAGTTTAGCGGTAGTACCGGCGTAGAGGGTGTTTCCGTAGTCCAGTCGGCTCGTGACAAGAGCGTGGGTGACCGTTTTCCTAGTTTCGGTGGGGATCCAACGAAATGTTTTTTTGAGCATGCGAAGAATGTTGAAGCAGGATGAGGAGACGGCGTTGACTTGTCTGTTCATTGAAAGTGAGGAATCCAGGATGACGCCTAGGTTCCGTGCGTGGTCTGTCGGGATGGGTGCTTTTCCAAGGGCTTCTGGCCACCAAGAGTCGTCCCATGCGGAGGGCGAGGTACCTAAGATGAGGACTTCTGTTTTATCTGAGTTCAGTTTCAGACGGCTGTGTTTCATCCATTCGGCAACTTCTTTCATTCCTTCGTGTAGGTTAGTTTTGGCGGTGCTAGGGTCATTGGTGAGTGATAGGATCAGTTGAGTGTCATCCGCGTAGGAGATGATGTTGAGGTTGTGTTGGCGGGCGATGGCCGCGAGGGGGCTCATGTATACATTGAAAAGGGTGGGGCTGAGTGAAGATCCTTGTGGTACGCCGCAGATGACTTCAGTGGCCTCTGACTTGAATGGTGGAAGGCGGACTGTTGCATTCTGTTGTACATTTATACTGCTTTGTTCTGTTCCCTTTGCCTTTCCCTGTCTGGGTCTGCTGCCTGGAATGTATGATGCGTGCCTGCATCTTACATGCTGGGTTCCAGATTCCAGACCAACTGTATTATAATATCTGTATCTGAACCTGTACTGATGTGCTGTGCTTCAACTCCTATTCAAGTATTAAATTCTTTCATGAAGCTCAACTACAAGCCTCTTTGGATCTTTATATTGGCGACGAGGTAAACCCTGCTATTTCTGCCACTATCCTTGAAGCACAGGAGCAGAAATTTTAATTTTTGAGACCGGATTACAAAAGAAGAAAACCTGAAACTACCTTTTCATCCTCTCTTTCTTCAAAGATAACACTGAATAATCCTACTACGTCGTAATTGCGAAGATTTACGACCTACCAGTGTTTTACTACATATTTTCAAAGCTTTTCGTGTTCACCAACGAAAAAAAGAAAACGACAAGCAGTACATGAAAATCACCGCTTCTACCTTCGTGTGTGGCGCATGTCCTGGCGTTTCCAGCGCTCCTACCCCGGCGGATTGGTGATGTAGTGAACCATTTTTGTCTAATTTTGTGCATTTTTCCGATATTTGTGTTGTAGTGCGCGAGCCTGTCGGCAAGCTCGAGGCATCTCCTGACGTTGTCTTCACGCGCTGCGTCATCATCACGTGACACGTCTCTGCCGTCACCACGCTGCACGTCTCAGCGCCATCTTGTGTATCCATAGCAACAAGATACACAGTTTTACCGGAGACGCTGAGAAGTCGATTTCTATGCATACTTGATCGGAATTTGCACGCCGGAAGGTAAAATAAACTATTATTATACGCCGGAAGATAGAATAGACGATACTTTCGCTGTTCTTCATTTTTCAAGTACTTTTACCAAGATTACGTTTGTTTTTTAAAGGAAAAGGAATAAAAGGATTTTACTTTCTTTTTCAAACACTTGACTATTATCCTACTACAGAAAAGAAAAACGTTATATTTTTTACCTTGCTGCATTCATTTTGTGTAAACTATTACTTTTGGGAAACTATTTTTTTTTTTTTTTTTTTAAAAGAGTACCTCTACTTTACTCTAGCCAGTATGCAATTCGACCCACCTTCAAAATTTTTACAAACTAAAGGAGATCCGCCCATCCCTTGGACCAGATGGAAGGAAGAATTTTTTACTTACCATAAGGCTATGGATGGTGAGAGGATGTCAGCGGAAAGGAAAAAGAACATTTTTTTACATTGTCTTGGGTCAGAAGGACAACTTGTCTTTAGAACTTTACCTCCTGTGAGATCTGGAGGTGATTCAAATGTTTATGATGAGGCTGTGCAGAGAATAGAGGGAAGATTTAAACCAGTAACCAGTGTAGCCTTAAATAGGTTTAAGTTTTATACCAGAGTACAAGATGAGAATGAGTGTTTTGATGATTTTTTAACTGCTTTACGTGCACTTTCCCTCCATTGCAATTTTGGTCTAATAACTGACGAAATGATTAGAGATCAAATTGTGGTGCATGTAAAAAACAAGAAGGTACAAGAGCAGTTATGGATTTTAGGGGATCCAAGTTTAGAGACTGCTATTAGTACAGCTAAAGCTTTAGAACAATCCGACAAGTGGATTAAATCCTTAGACAAAGCTTCTGTTCATACTACTCCTTCCACATCCACTGGTGAGGTTAGCACAGTAAATGTGAAAACTCAAAGTTCTAATAAATATGATGGCAAAGGTAAACAGTTTTACTGCTTTAGGTGTGGAAGTCCAGATCATATAGCTTCTTTTCCACAGTGTCCCGCTTTGAATAGACAATGTAATAAATGTAATCGTACTGGACATTTTTCTAAGTATTGTAAAACTTCTGTTAAGTCAAGTAACGATTACAAGAAGCCTTCTTCTAATACTCCCAGACGTACTAATAGTAATGTATCTTACGTTGCGGAGAGAGAGAGTAATGATTCTTCTGTTAGAGAATCTGGTATCGTAATTTCTATACAAACCTCGTTTGATATGACACTAGCAGATAGTCTACCATCTCCAAAGAGTCTAGTGAATATTCTAGGTAAAACTCTTGAACTCATGGTGGACTCCTGTTCTCCGTGGACCATTATTACTCGTGATTATTGTGTGGAGTCATTTGGGAATCTGGTTGATGTAAATTCTTTGTGTAAACCAGATATTGATGCCTATAATTTTGATACTTCCAAGATCAGTTTTATAGGTTTTAAAGAAGTCCCTATTATTGTTAAAAACAATTCTGCAATTATTAAGATGTATGTAGCATCTAAAGGTGTAAATGTCCTAGGTTGGCGGGATCAAGCTAAGTTGGGGATCTCTTTGAATCCTAGGTTGAAAGATCCTGTGTGTGTACTAGCTATATCTGATGGGGACTATGACATAGCATCTATGTCTAAAGAGATATCTGACTCTTTTCCTAAGGTCTTTTCTGAAAAACTTGGGATGTTGAATGGTTTTACGCACAAAATCAAAGTCAAACCGAATACTGTGCCTCTGAAGCAGAAGTTAAGAGGTGTTCCCATTAGTGTCAGGGAGGAGCTCAGAGTCATGCTTGACAACATGGTCAAGGATGGTGTCATTGAGGAGGTAGAATCCTCTGAATGGGTTTCGCCTATTGTTTTGGCGATTAAACCTGACAAAACTATTAGGTTGTGTGTAGACCTGAGAGCGTTAAATAAATGTTTGGGCATAGACTGTCACCCATTACCTAACATAAATGAAATGTTGTGCATGCTTGATGGAGCCTGTGTGTTTTCCACATTAGATCTTAGGTCTGCATATCACCAGATAGAGCTCACGGAAGACTCAAAGCACTTCACCGCTTTCATCACTCCCCATGGATTGTTTCAATTTAAAAGGATGCCTTTCGGCCTAGCGTCGGCCGCTTCTGTTTTCCAGAGGGCAATGTATCATATATTCAAGGACCTGAGTGTCTACGTCAAATGCTTTCAGGATGATATTCTTGTTTTTTCTAAAAATGTCTCTGAGCATGATAGTCACCTTAGGGAAGTTTGTTTCAGGTTGGAGAAGTTTGGTTTGACTATCAAAGCTAGTAAGTGCAAGTTTTTTTGCAAAACAGTAGACTATTTAGGCCATTCACTTTCAGGGGATGGAGTTGTACCAAAAAAGAATCTTGTGGATGCTATTGTTAAGGCTCCTTCCCCGGACAATAAGGAAAAATTGCTTTCATTTGCAGGGCTTTGCGAATATTATAGCAAATTTATCCAAAATTTTGCAAGCAAAATGGAGCCTCTTAGAGAACTTACAAGGAATTCAGCCAAATTTATTTGGTCTGAGAAGCAGGAACAAGCTTTTAAACAAATCAAAGAGGAAATTGTTAATGCTCCTACTTTGAAGTCCTTTTGTGTTAACAAGAAATGCATTATTACAGTCGATGCTAGTCTTTATGGCATTGGTAGTGTGTTAAGTCAGTCATCGGGTAAGGATGAGTGGTGTGTTGCCTTTTCCTCGAGGACATTGTCTCCTACGGAGAGAAGGTACTCCGTGATTGAAAAGGAACTTCTGGCCTGCATTTGGGCTGTCGAACACTTCAGGAATTATGTTTGGGGCAATCGATTTGTACTACGTACAGACCATAAACCCTTGGTTGGGATTTTATCTCCTGGAGGCGGATGGAACTCCACAGCGCGCATAGCTCGTTTGTCTTCACGCCTTCAGGAGTATGATTTCGAGATTGTGTATGTTCCTGGTAAGTGTAATGTGACTGCAGATTTTCTTTCAAGGTTCCCTTGTGAGGATTCTCCAAAGGTGGATAATGACATCGATGTTGTTGCCTCTGTTGGAGATTGTGTTTCCAAGGAGTTCATTTCTTTGTCGGAAGAAGAATGGTTTGTTGAACTTGGCAAGGATGAGGTTTGTCAACATCTGTTTGATTTTGTTAGGAATGGTTGGCCACCCTGTAGGGGTGTTTCTCCGGATATAGCTCCTTTTTGCCAAGTTTCATCGGAAATTGAAGAATTTTCTGGTCTACTTTTCAAGGCTGCTAAATTAATCCCGCCCCAATCCTTACAAGAGAAGATTCTGCTTCTCGCTCATCAGAGTCACATTGGCATGTCATCAATGAAACGTCTGATTAGAGAGAGCTTTTGGTGGCCGGGAGTGGACAAAATGGTGGATAGGCTAGTAAGAGATTGTTCGCATTGTGTTAACAGTGATAAAATGCTTCATGTGACCTCAGCTCCCCTTAAGCCTGTGTCCTGGCCCACCTTTCCCTGGCAGAAGGTGGGATTTGATATATCTGGCCCATTTAAACAGTTGCCTTACAATGCTCGTTATGCTTTAGTTCTGGTGGACTACCACTCCAAGTGGCCCGAAGTAAAGTTTGTCAGTACTGTTTCTTCTCACTCGGTTATCCTTTTTCTTAAGGAAGTCTTTGCTAGAGAAGGATTTCCTGAAACTTGTGTCACAGATAATGGGGTTCAGCTTGTTTCGGCTGATTTTGAGAAATTCCTCAGTACATGTGGCATCAAGCATTACACCACCTCTCTGTATGAGCCTAGGGAAAACGGCCAAGTTGAACGCTTTAACCGTGTCCTTAAGGATTGTTTGAATGGTGTGCAGACTTCGGATGATGGTTGGTTGGATGTTGTGAGGAAAAGGTTGTGGACATATCGCATCACCCCTCACTCTGTTACTGGTGTCAGTCCCTTCAGACTCCTTAAGGGAAGGGAGCCTCCTTCTGATATATGTCCCTGGTGGATTAAAAAACTTGATGTAAATAACTCTGCTTTGGACCTTGCTGCTGTGGCCAAACGGGTTGAAAACAAACAACTACAAATGAAAACCCTGTTTGATTCCAAAATGAAAACCAAAGATAGTGATTTTGTGGTGGGGGAATGGGTGCGAATTAAAAAACCTGGTTTTCTAGTCAAGGGTTTTTCTAAGTTTTACCCTCCTATCAAAATTGTTAAAGTTTTTAAAAATAGCGTTGTCACGCAAGATGGTAGAGTCTGGAATGTCCGCAGAGTGGCTAAGATTACAATGTTGAAAATGTACGTAGCTCTCCTTCTTCTGCTCTTGATTACTGCCAAAGGAGATCTGATGTTTTTCCCGCTATGTCTTCTCCCAATGCTGTTCATGTAGATTCTTCTGTTGCTTCTAGAGTGAAGGCTTGCAATAGACAAAAGAATGTTCCCAGCAGATATTTAGATTAATGTGCTCCCAACTTTCCCCTTCTTCTTCTTTTTTTTAGGGGTAAGATGTGTTGCATTCTGTTGTACATTTATACTGCTTTGTTCTGTTCCCTTTGCCTTTCCCTGTCTGGGTCTGCTGCCTGGAATGTATGATGCGTGCCTGCATCTTACATGCTGGGTTCCAGATTCCAGACCAACTGTATTATAATATCTGTATCTGAACCTGTACTGATGTGCTGTGCTTCAACTCCTATTCAAGTATTAAATTCTTTCATGAAGCTCAACTACAAGCCTCTTTGGATCTTTATACGGACTCTCTGGGTTCTTCCGGTGAGGAACGAGGTGATCCATTCTAGTGCTTTTCCTTGGATTCCGATCTTTCTGAGGCGCTGTAGAAGGGTGCTATGGCAGACTGTGTCGAAGGCTGCAGAGAGGTCGAGGAGGATGAGGGCGACTGTGTCTCCATTGTCCAGTAGAGTTCGAATGTCGTCTGTTGCTGCGATGAGGGCTGTCTCAGCGCTGTGTTTTGCTCGGAAGCCGGACTGTGAAGAGTCGAGGGATTTGTTGGCTTCTAGGAAGGCGGCGAGCTGGTTGTTGACAGCTTTCTCGATGACTTTGGCCGGGAATGGAAGGAGCGAGATGGGGCGGTAATTTTTGAGTTCGGTGGGGTCCGCTGTGGGTTTTTTCAGAAGGGCGCTGAGTTCAGCGTGTTTCGAGCTTTCCGGGAAGGTGGCGGAGTTGAAGGAGCAGTTGATGACGTCTCGGAGGTGCGGTGCTATGATGGAGTCTGCTTTGTTGAAGATGTGGTGAGGGCATGGGTCTGTGGGGGATCCTGAGTGGATAGAGTTCATCAGGCGGATGGTGTCCTCAGTGGAGATTGGGTTCCAGTCATTAAGGATGTTCGAGGGGGGTGAAGGTTCAGCAGATGGTTGGGTGGGTTGGTCTCCGGGTTGGTTGTCGAAGCTGTTGTGGATGTCTGCAATTTTGTTGTGGAAAAATGAAGCTAGGGAGTCGCAGAGGGCTTGAGAGGGGGTGATGTCGTTGGAGTTGGCTGAGGGATTGGTAAATTCCTTGACGATGTTGAAAAGTTCCTTGCTGTTGTGGGCGTTGTTATCTAGTCCATCCTTGAAGGCGGTTTTCTTGGCCTTTCGGATCAGTTGGTGGTGTCTGCGGGTGGCGTTTTTGAAGGCGTCCTTGGTGCTGGTGGTTGGGTCTTTTTTCCAGGCCTTCTCAAGGGAGCGGCAGAGTTTCTTGGACTTCTTAAGATCATCGTTGAACCATGAGGCCTTCTTGCTGCCAAGTTTGCTTTGTCGTTTTTTCAGTGGTGCTAGGATGTCGGCGCTGTTGGATAACCATAGGGTGAGGTTGGTGGCGGCTTGGTCGGGGTTTGAGGAGTGGGCTGGGGGGTTTAGAAGAAGCGATGAGGAGATCTGGTCGATGGTGATTTTGTTCCAGTTTCTTTGCAGAGTTGGTTGGGGGTGGTTGTTGGGTTTGGGCTTGTTGTAGGTAAAGTGAACGCAGCTGTGGTCAGTCCAGAGGAGAGCCGTAGTGTGGCTGAAGGAGACATGATTGCTGGAGGTGAAGATAGGGTTGAGAGTGTGACCTGCGATGTGGGTGGGGGAAGTGACCAGTTGTTTAAGTCTGAGGTTGGCGAGGTTGTCCAAAAGGGTGGTGGAGTTGCGGTCATTGTTCTTTTCAAGGTGAAAATTGAGGTCTCCCAGAAGGATGTAATCTTTGGAGGGGAGCGCGTGTGGAGTGATGAAGTCCGTGATGTCCTCACTAAATTGTGCACGGGGTCCTGGTGGCCTGTAAAGGAGGGTGCCTCTGAGTGTGGTCTTGGGGTCGATGTGGATCTGGAAGTGAAGGTGTTCGGAGTTGGCGAGATTGACGTCAGAGCTGGTTGAGATGTGGATGGATTTTTTATGGACGATAGCGATTCCTCCTCCTGTGTGGCCGGTACGGTCCTTGCGTATGATCTTATAATCTTCTGGGATGGCAATGGTGATGTCTGGGGCGGAGGAGGCGTTCATCCATGTTTCTGTTAGGAAGGCGACGTCCGGAGAGATGGTGTCTAGTAGGTTCCATAGGTCAATGGCGTGCCTGTGGACCGATCGGGTGTTGAGCAAGATGCATTGTAGGTGGTTGGGGTCGGGAATCTGAGGTGTGATCGTAGCGGAGTTGGTGACGGTGCCGATGAATTTGCAGGAGTAGCATGAGAAAGGTCCATGGGTGTGTCCAGGAGCGGCTTGGACGCAGTTGGGGGAGCGGCCGGGGTTAAGGGCTAGGAGGGTGGTGGCATCGTAAGTGATGCGAGTGGGCTGGGCATTACGGGGGCCAGGGGGTCTGGCACTGGGCGCGGTCCAGGCGCGGACGGGCGTAGACAGGCTTACTTTTGGCGCACCTTCGGCGAGACCGCTGCGCGAGACCGCTGCGCGAGACCGCTGCGCTAGAGTTCATCTATCATATGCGGATAGTGGAGGGGAGGGGCGAGGGAGGGTCAGCAGGGAGGCGGGGTGGAGATCAGGGGAAGGAGGCAGGGCAACAATAAACAAAATGGCAGCAGCAAAACAGGCAAACTTGCAACAACACTGGGGCACAATGGAGGCGAGCGCGATGTCAGAGGCGGCGGCGCTAATACACAGTGCAATAGCAGGCAATCTTATCTATTCAGGCAGCACGGTGCAGAAGCTGCTGTCACACAAGCACACTTTGGGGGCTTCAATATGTTAATGGCCTCGGCGGAATTCTAAACAAATGCTGGGAGGTAGGGGCAGTCTAGCGCTACACACAAGCTAGGCGCTTCTAAAACTTCAAGAGCTGTGCAGGCTTAATCAGGTGAGAACTCTGCTAGCGCTACACACAAGCTAGGCGCTTCTAAAACTTCAAGAGCTGTGCAGGCTTAATCAGGTGAGAACTCTGCTAGCGCTACACACAAGCTAGGCGCTTCTAACACTTCAAGAGCTGTGCAGGCTTAATCAGGTGAGAACTCTGCAATAACGATACCAAATCCGGAGGCTGGGAGCGTGGAGCGGCCGCTTCTGCTGGTCTCCGAACCAAGATTCTATCGGCATCCTGGTTGGACTTTGTTACCACACACCAGATAATCTGTTTGCAAGAGACCTGGACAATTGACCCATTGCACATACAAGGCTACCTAACATTTCACTCTCCGGCCTGCCCATCAATACATGGCAGACCAATGGGGGGTCTCGTCATATACATCTCAAATAACCTCGCAGTAAGAAAAATCTCCATATTATGTACTACCCTGAATTACCAAATTCTTCTGGTTATTTTTAAAAATGGTACGTCATATAGTATTATTAATTTTTACAACAATTTATCCCAGATAGAATGTATGAAAACTGTGTCAGCAATTACCATGTCTATAAGTGAACAACGTGCTAAATATTCATCTACATTGTGTAATGTAATATGGGGAGGTGATTTCAATGTACAACTGTGTCCAAACTATAAGAAAACTGATTGTGGCATTTTAGACGAAAACGATTGCCCGTTGACACATTTTACCCACTCCCCGGTAGGAGACTCCCTTAATGAAAGTTTAATGTCTCTAGAAATGTTGTACGCCAATGAACTTGTAGACCCTCCCGTGGATTTCAAATCTACTTTTCACGGTAGGGGTTGTTTTAGCACCATAGATTTTATTTTGTGTTCTTATTCCTTAAAGGGTACACTTTATCAGTTCACTACAGGAAATGAAGTATCAGGCGATCACTTCCCTAACAGCATTGTATTAAAGCTATCTATGAATGTTCCTCATTTTTCACGGAAGAGCTTACTGACCCAAAAAGCATTAAGTATGGATAGAACCAATGGTTATTCCGTGAAATGGTCACGGGTAGACCCACTAGTAACATCAAGTAAGATTATAACTAAGGCACTCCCTTGGATAAACACCTGTCTTAAAGAGGATTCTACCCCCGAGCAAATTATTTCCAGTTTTGGGGAAATCCTTAAAACTATTCAGAACGAGTTAGTTCGAACCCATAAATCAGGCACTCATCCCGACCCAAGATGGTTCGATACGGCATGTCGGAAAGCACTAACCGCCCTGAAGAAAGAACTCCATAACCCAATTAGAGACAAGGACAAAGTAGCCAAATTAAGATCTGAATACAAGCAGGCCCAAATCAGATGTAAAAAAGAGCATAAGAAAAAACTGTGGGCCCAACTACACGAGAGCTGCCATACAAAGGACAGCTCCCAGTTCTGGCAGGTAGTCAAATCTCCATTTATGCTTGAGGCCAACACCCATCAACACCTAGATGTAGCAGTGACTGCGGACGAGTGGGTGACTCACTTTTCCAAGATCTTTAGTGATCTCCCCCCGGTTAGCGCGGCGCAACACAACCAAGCAACTGTGTGCCCAAGAAAAGGGGCGTATCCAATTGATTTATTTTTCACCCTGGGGGAGGTTATAAGTGCATTATCCTCCTAAAAAACTGGAAAGGCTCCCGGCTCGGATGGTGTCCCACTAGACATATTTGTCTCTAACATCGATTTATGGTCCCCAATCATTACCCAGCTAATGGCGGCAGTGTTAAGCACTGGCCTTTTGGATTCTTGGTCCTCCTCCATACTTCTCCCAATTTTTAAAAAAGGGGATAGAAATAACCCTGCCTGCTACAGGCCCATCTCCCTCCTGGATTCACTGGGTAAAGTCGCGGGCCGCCTAATTCTTGATCGTTTACAGGATTGGGCAGCAGAAAATAACATCCTTACCGACCTCCAGTATGGATTCCGGGAGGGACTGGGTACCGTAGAACAGGCTTTAAACCTGACACTTCTAATAGGAAAGTATGTGGGAGTTAAACGGGGTAATCTATTCATGGTCTACGTCGACCTTAGCGCGGCGTTTGACTGTGTAATTCACGCTAAGCTGTGGTCTATTCTGGAGGAGTTGGGAGTCGATCCGCCGCTCATCAAATTTCTGCGCGAGCTTTATTCTGAAGCTTCGGCTTGCGTAAGATTTGGAACGAGTGGCGAATTAACATCTTCTTTCCCAATAACTCGCGGAGTTAGACAGGGCTATGTCCTGGCTCCCTTCTTGTTTAATCTATACACCAATGGTTTGGAAGCAGCCATGCTTGAAGGGAGTCAGGATTTACCTACTATTAACCATCGCCCTATCCCAGCATTACTTTATGCTGATGATTCAGTAATCTTCGCTAGGTCCATAGTACAGCTACAGAAACAGTTGGATAAATATTGTAATTATATGCTCTCACTTGGGTTAAAGGTGAATAAGACCAAGACCTTTGTCATGCAAAAAGGGCCCAAGGTGAAAAGCTCCAAACATCTTTGCATCGAGCAATCCAAACTGGAACGTGTTAGGGAATACCCCTATCTGGGTATCCTAATAGACGAACAGCTAACATGGAAAAGGGCACTGGTAACTAGAAAATTGCTTTACCAACGTGCCACCTCTGCCCTCGTTTCATTTTCCAGAAAAATGGGTAAACCATCCCCCCCCGTACTACTTAAAATTCACCAAGCCAAATGTCAGAGCATTGCTACATACGGAGCCGGCGTATGGGGCTATGTAAACACGACTGAACTCCAAAAAATCCAAAATGGCTTTGCAAAATACCTGTTGGCTCTCCCACAGAGCGCCCCCACATACGGATGTCATATTGAGTTTGGGATTGACTATCTAGCTGATTACATCAAATGTCAACCAATGCTCCTATGGCACCGTATCTGGTCTAAGCCAGAATGCCATCTCACTCGTGCCTTGATCTTAGATTGCTTAGGGCTGACATCCTGGAAAAATATTCCATGGTTGGCATATGTTGTCAACTTTTTGAAAGACCTGGATCTTAACCAATATGTCATAGAGCCATCACTAATTAGTGAGTTAAGCAGAAAAACCCTCAAGTGTCACTGTCTTAACCATCTCAGGGAACTTCGTTTGTGCGGCGAAGTACCCAAGCAAACAAATGCTCACATCCTGATGGTCCAAGTGTCACCAGGTATACAGCCTTATCTCACATACCATTTATCCAATCACGAAAAATACCTACTAACCAGGTTCCGTTTTAATTTGTTTTTTCGATTGGTGACTTTTCCAAACCCATTAAATTCGTCTCATGACTTGGAGAAATGCCCATGCGACAAGGTCTCGTCCCAAACTACCATGCATGTAGTCTTTTTCTGCCATTTTTACGCCATAACACGCAAACGCTGGGTTCTGCCAGTGTTGCGTCAGATGGGGCTGAGGACCTGTCGACCGGCGTTTCTAGCATTGCAACAGCTCGAATCACAATACGTGGCAAAGAATTTAGCCATGTATTTGAAATCATGTTTAACAATTCGTAAAGCAATAAGAGATGAAGACCTAAATCCTTGAAATTTTGTATTAATTATGTAGTTGATGTAAAGTGTATTTTCCCTTTTTTATGCTTCTTAATTGTACTGTAACATTGTAATAATAATAACGTGTTTTTTTATGAGGTTATGTTTTAAAAATTATGATGTACTTTTTATGATTAACAAAACGTTTAATCGAATAAAAGAATTTGAACAGAGTCAAAGACCAAGATGCAGTGAACAATTGATAGATGAGGTAGCCGGGTTCTGAGAGCAGAAGTGGGTTGTTACTGTATCTTCATGTGCTGTACTTTAAGGAGATGCCGCTTTTGCTCTCTCCTAAATTCCAGTATGGTTAGTGAAGACCTGATGGATGCAGAGGTGATGGTCCAGAATCTGGCCTGGAAGTTTGGGTTGGAGTGCTCCTATTGGAGCAGGGTCAAGTCAGATTTTCATATGGCCGGGTATAAGCTGACATGGCATGGTGTACAAAACAACACAGGGTTGGAATGCTGGCCCGAGCTATTGATAGTTCTTTGATTTATTGCAAACATCCTCCAATCACCCATTGTGTGTTTGATTTCTTCTGAAAGAACCTATCGTACTCTCTGTTGTGGAGTCTTCTGCTTCACTGTATTCCCGTTCGCTATGATCTATCAAAATGTCTTCCATAGAAAGCGCCTCGATTATGAGTGCCTCACTGAATTCCGACATCTGTGGAAAGATCGAGTTGGCTCAAGGTCTTGGGATGTGCACTGCCTTGTCTTAAGTTTTGATTAATCTGTGCTCTGGGGTATCACTCTCCTCCAGGAGTGTGTCTGATAACTCGTAGTGTAGCAGACCTAATACTCCATAGGTCTCTCACCCTAGGCACTGGTATTGTGGCTGAATAATATTCAGCATGAAGGTTTAATTTAAATAATTTCACCGTAAGCTTTGTGTATCATTTCATCAAAGTTCAATTTATTGGCTTATGCATTCCATTTTAGCATGTTATAATCACATGTTCCAAAAAAGCGTTTCAATAACTTGCATTTTTATAGAATTCCGATGCATTTTGGTGCAAAAAGCACCTTCATCAGAGAAAATCTTGCGTGTGCGGGTGGCGTGGCTTCTACTCACTAGTTGCTCAGGTGTGAAAATGATGATTTTCTCTTATTTGATCCAATAAAATTGTCCGTCGGATTTTAACCGTGATAAGTATTGGCAGACCAAAGCTGTCGAAATGTACTGGATGGAAAGGCCTGGTAAATATCTAACATGCTGATTTTGGTGCAGAAAACATATAAAACTGCACATTATCACCCATTTTCATCGAGAAAATTGTAATTGCCGATAAAATTTGCATCCGATAAATAGCAATCCACAGGTAGTATTGTTATTGATAGACAATCAATATCGCACCATTACGCTGGACTGATAACCAAGGTCTAAAATATTGAAGAAGTGCTATACAAAAAGTTAAATAAATATATGATAATAGTCCAAGGTCTCCTTTTCAACGGGGGTTCAGTATTGTCAATGGTAAGTGTTATAAAATGCACACCTATGCCAGTAATGCACGATCCAAGGCTGTCAGGATGTACATCTCTCCTGACCAACAACATGCGGCACTATCTTTACCCCGGAAGCCCTTTGAGTTAGTCACGCCCATTTACAGATTGAAGCTCCTGTTCACGAGCACGTGCATGCACCTGAACGCCACTGTGCTTGACAGCGCAGAGGGTCAGAACACTTACTCTACTGAAGTAAAACTGCCTCCGCAGCATGTTCCTGTTTGGATGAGATTTGCAAATGATCCCTCTTAGCTGAGGCGGGATCGATTGCTGCCTCCAAACATCAACTAGAGCTCAGGTACCCAGAACATCCATCAATACCCTCAAATCCCAGCCACTTATCCAATTTAGATTTGACATTGTTAAACCATATTCACCCAAGGCCATCCGGGCAGCCTGAAACTCGGGTATCGATTTTCAATCAATGACGGCTCGGGGCGAGGCTTTACACTTTATTCTCATTTTGAATACTGTATCATAGAAATATAATTGCTCATAGTTGGTATGACTCAGTCTTGAATTCGTTTCAGACGCCGTATTTATTCTAGTCTTTCTTTTCATATTCGAAATATAATTATTTGCATTTGAATTCATACATTGTTTTCACAGAAAAACACCATTTGCTTTGATCAGCTTTGGTCCATTCACACAGACTGTCTCTTGTTTGAGCTGCATTTTGCATCGTGTCCGCCAAAATTTGTTTTGACCATAGCAAAAAATCTATACAAGAAATAATCTTTCCTTTTCATTTTATGTTGCTGTTACTGTACACTTTGGGCATATGTTTTTAGACTTGGAAAAATTGGGATGCATGCTTTCGTAACAGCTCGCAATTCACAAAAGCATACACAACTGTCGTCTTCTATTTGCAAGCGTATTTTACATATATTTATATCACAAAGAAAACTGAAACATAAAAAATGTCCGTTATCAAGTGTCATTTGGAGCAGTGCTTCATTTGTAAAAAAAAATGAAGCGCCGAGGCTGAAAATGCTGCCAAGGTGGCTACAGCCCACTTCTAACTCCGGTGTGCCCCAACTTTCAACACCCGCTCTGCCTCAGTCTCTATCCTGTAACCATGCTGTGCTGTCTGTCCTATACGACATGCGTTTTACTTCTTTACCTACACCGACAGATGAGTGTGAAGACAAAATGTACACCAAATGAAAATGCTTTTTTTTAACCTATTAATCAGTGCGATCTGACTGGGTTTGTTGCCGGTCGAGAACCGCTTGAGCACAGCAGGTCATGTCACTGCTAGTGCTGCCTGTAATTAGTTTAGTCCAGTATTGACTACGGCATAGGCATACACTGCTCAGCTTGCTGTGACCCTGCCTGCTACAGCAAAAGCACTGTCCCCAACCGTAATGCTGCAATGCCTGTGAGACGTGAGTATGGCTGTTGCACCTACTGGGCTCAAGTACACTCAGCAATTAGCATGCTTGGAGGCAGCGCACGGAAACTGCAGGTGAATCCATAGCGCACAAAAGTTGAGGTGGGCCACAGCAACATCAAGCACGTTAAGGATAGTAGCAATGCAGGGCTGCAGGCCTCCACTACAATTATCCAATGGGAGTCTTAGGCCCAGGCAGTGGCAGGGTGCAGCAGACTCATGGAATAGAATGCAAGCCATTCGTTAGTGATGACTTCTTGGATTCATGACAGGCGTGACGACATCATCACTAAAGTGATGATACACAATCATGCCTGCCTGAACAGATGTATGCCTCCCTATGAAAACATACCAGCCCGTCACCATGCAAAGTATGTGGTTCTTTTTATTTTAAATTGGGCAATTAATATTGAGACCACCACCTGCAGGACCAGAAATCGTAGCCCTGGTCCAGTGAAAGAAGTGCCGGTGCTGAGCACCTGAAACCACCTGCTCAAATTAAGCACTGATTTGGAGGTGTAATGGGCGTTTTCAGGCTTTTGGGGAAGAGTGAGGGTTGTTGCTAGAATTATGGGTGCCGTAGGTGACATTTTGCAGCCCCCTCATCTTGTAATGAGGTCATCTTAGATGCTTACTGGGGTAGAATTATTTACACTCCCACAAATTAAAAACTTCTACAGGCGCTTTGCCGCGTTATACTATAACACGAAACCTAAGCAACAAAATGGGAAGGAGCAGTCTTTCTTTTCCTTGTAGGACACATAATCCCTAGAAGAAATTGGTGAATACATTTTTAGTAAAGAAATCACAAAAATATTTCTAGCCACCGCAATAGTAAAAGTAAAGCAGCGACCATTATTTAAAACTTTTGCGATTTTAATAAAAAGTCATTACTGACACTAAAGGAAAAGTTGCACTTGTAACCAAGGCCCTCCACGACACCGGACCAGCATACCTGAACAGCCGACTCAAATTCCACGCACCCCAAGGGACCCTACGATCAGCCCAGCTCCCCTACGCTGTGGTCCCACGCACCAGAAAGACCAGTTCGGGAGGCTGCTCCTTCTCTTTCCTCGCGGCCAGAGCCTGGAACGCCCTTTCTCTCCACCTAAGACAGACACCATCGCTCCCCATCTTCGCAAGAAACCTCAAAACCTGGCTCTTCAACAGGCCCCCTCCTTTGATGGATTGATACCTGCCCCCTCCCACCCCCAGCACCTTGAGACCCTTAGGGCTGAGTAGTCGCACTTAACAAACACCTGATTTATTCATTGATTGATTGACTGAACATTAACTTGAAAGGTGAAGATATTTTAATAAGCAACATATATGCATCTAACGAAAACTGGAACTCATTTTAGACCCCTGTGGACTTTCTCTAATACAAAAGTAATACTGGATGGAGATGTTAATGTGGTATTTGAAACCAAGCTAGTTTGTTCATTGACTTCTCCTACTCAGGGAGGGTTTAACCAAGTCAAAAAATTGAAAAATATATTGGGAATGCTCACATAAATCCCCTTAACCCCTTAAGGACATTGGATGGACAGTTCACATCCACTCATAGGGGTCGATTCCGATTTGGGAAACAAATCCGTACGACGATTCAAATTCGTAGTCGTTTCCATACGAATCGTACAAATCTGTCTGAATCACGTAGTACGATCCGTAGTGAAAAAATACATCCAAATCGTTGTGAACCGTACAAAAAGCAAGGGAAAATCCGTACGATACGGACCCTGAAAGTGAACCGTATGAATCATAAGCATGCCGAACGACCCTACAAGTACGATCCGGACCAGAGAATGAGTACCCGATTTGTATGGTAAACGTCGCGTATGAGCAATTCATACGGAGAGCCACACAATCACATAGGCTACGGTTTGTACACCCCATGATCGTAGGGGTACGGTTCGTAAACCTACGTTAATGGGGTACGGTTCGTACACCTACGATCATGGGTTACGGTTCGTACACCCCATGATCGTAAGGGTAGGGTTCGTACACCTACGATCATGGAGTGTACGATCCGTACGGACATCGCGTACTGCTCGTTCCGAATGCGATTCGTACAGATTATTGAGTCGTACGGGCTATGGTACGATTCGGGCGGAGAACTGCTTTGGGTACGCATCGTACTACATCGTACGTACAGGGACGTTTGAGGATACGATTCGTACTGGAAAAATGCTCCGTACGGCTATTTGTATGGGATTTTACCGAATCCGAATAGGCCCCTTAGTGTGGAGGACATCAATGGATTGTCCACCACACTAAGTAAAAAGCCCAACCGGTATTTACATCACAAGGATTTTCTTTTTAAAAACAATGTTGTGATACAAGGGAAATTCTCCCTCGCATCCTGGGTTTATAATTTTTTCAACTGCGTGACAACACACAGTTGTAAAAGAAAGCAGTCAGCGCAATTAGATGCCAGCTGCTTTCCCTTTGATCCGTCAATCAATCAATCAATCAATCAGCCTTTGTATAGCGCAGCACTGTCACCCCTAACGGTATCTGGTTGCTGAGGGTGCAGTATTTCCGTCATAAAACAATGTCTTGCGTGTCTTTCTGAAGGCCACCAGTGTGGATTATGTTCAGAGGTGGAGAGGCAGGTTTTTCCAGGTCTTGGCGGTGATGAAAGAGAAGGAGTGGCCCCTCCTGTGGCTTTGACGAATGAGGAGGGGTGTGGGCGAGGGCAAGGGAGGCGGAACTCAGGTGTCTTGTGAGCAGGTGGAAGTTAAGTTTATGGTTGATATATGATGGTCCTTGATCATGGATAGCTATGTATGCGGTGTCGCTATCTTGAACTGGCATCTCTTCTGGATGGGGAACCAGTGAAGGTTTCTGAGGTGAGGGGTGATGTGAGTCCATTTGGGGAGGTTCAGGATGAGTCGGGCTCTAAAGTTCTCTATAGTCTGAAACTAGTAACAAGGGCTTGTGTGATGGTCTGTCTGATGTTGATGGGAATCCATCTGAAGAGTCTGCAGAGCATGCAAAAGGTGTGGAAGCAGGAGGAGGCGACTATGTTAACTTGTCATTTCCTGGTCAGTTGCCTGTGCTAAGGTTGCATGCGTGGTCTGTTGCTGTGTGTGTTGGCCACCAGCTGTGGTCCATATGGAGGTGTTCGTTCTGAAGATCAGTACTTCTGTTTTGTTGGAATTGAGTTTGAGGCAGCTCTATGCCATCCATTTGGCTAAATTGGTCATGGCACTGCAGAAGTTGGTTTTGGCATTGGAGGGGTCCTTAGTGAGCGAGAGGATTAGTTGAGTGTCATCTATGTATGAGATTATGTTGAGTCTGTGGGATCTGATCATGTCTGCAAGGGGAGTCAGGTAGATGTTGAACAGGGTGGGGTTGAGGGATGAATAACTCTCCCCCCTAGCACCGATCAGTGTGGGAGAGGTGCCCTTGAAATGAGACCATTTCCCCTTTCCAGCAGTACCTGTTCTCATTGGATCCCTGCTTGTGGATCACCCTCAGTGGATCCGCTCACTGGACTCTAGTGATTCATTTGCAAGGGAGAGGACTCCAAGGCAATGGGAAAGTGCTCTCCCCTAAGGAACAATACATTATTTCTGTCCCCCTGGAGTGGACGAACCCCCGTTCCTTCCCCTACGGGGGCAGAAAGCCCACTGGATGCCAGGGATATTTTGGTTAATAAAACAAGAGGTGGCCCACCTGGGCATTGAGTCTTGCCTTACCCCATAATTGCCCAATAGACTTTCTACTCCATAGCAAGCAGATTGGGGGTCTAGCCCTATCTACACCCTCCCCCAGGTGAAGCAGAAAGCCTAGTAGATACAAGAGATAAAACAAGTAGACATGAAGTAGTCTGTTCAGGAGGTTGGGCGAACCCCCTACTGAATAACGGCCCAGCAGTCTTTCTGCCCTCCTTGGGGTGCAGACTGAGGATCCCACTAATCGTCCATGCAGGGGAACAAAAACCCACTAGACACCAGGAATATCTTTTTTTTCTTTTTTACAGAATAATTTGGGGCAGTCTGTGTGCCTACCCAATCTTTCTACCCTCTCCCAGGGGCAGAAAGAACACTAAAAACAGGGATTTTTTTTTATAAAAAGGGATTACAAATAAGGGGTGACTAAGCCTGTCCAGGCATTGGTCTGTGAATCTCATCCCATAATGATCCCCAACAGTCTATCTGCCTGTGGGTAGAAAGCCTAATAGACATCAGGGAAGAATGGTACGACAAATTACAGGCAGCCCGCCCAGGCATCATACTGTGCCCTCATCCCATAATTTTCTCATCAGTCTTCTGCACCCAGTGAACCCACTAAACACTACAGGAACTTGAGAAAGCAAAGACCTTGGACTTCGGTAAAATAAAAATATAAGAACTGTTTCTTCAGTATGCTCTGTTGTTGTTGGACCAAATTATTCCCATTGTTACTCTGAGGATTCCAGCTGCTGTCCATCTGCCTAACTATGACTCACAGTTCTCTGGGAATATGTAGAAAAACTGAGACTCAGGTGATACAGGCGAAATAGGTTAAGGAAGAAAGAGAGACGAATAAACAGCCCAGACATCATGGAACACTCAAGCTCTTGAAATAGTAGGCAACAAGTATTAGAAAGGGACAGAAAGTGGTGACAAATGTGTTTGTCAATTTTCAGAGCTAAGCTAAATTCACCCTCTCTGTGTCTATGAGTCTGCTGATTTTGAGGATGAGAAGCTAGGCTTGTTTCACTGGAGGTTAAATATTTAATGACAAAGGCTAGAATTACAAAAGCAACAAAACAATCTGCAATTATTCATGAAAGGGAAACCTGAAAGCGAATATGAGGAAAACAATAATGGTGTAGTGAAGGGAGGGCCAAGTGAACAAAATCATAGTAGTAGAAAAAAACCACCAACATCAGATGATGTCAGGCACAGTGTTCTTGTGCAGGGGTATCGATACATTGACTCTACTTGACGTGTCCCAGAAGAGAACTGTAGGGATCTAGGTGTACTATATGATATGGCTTTGGAGTCTTATTGTGGAGTTCACTCACAGATATTATCTTGGGTCCAGTCAGTATCATTTTCTTAACCTTAGTTCAACCCCGGGTAGCAGTAAGGGTTTGCAAAATATGTTAGTGAATTTAACAAGACCAAACAAGGAAGAAGAAACTCACACACCAATAAAATGACACAACAATTTATAAAAATTGAGCTTATTTTTTATGAATTTTTAGAGACCTTGATCATCAAAATCCAAAAGAGGGTCAGAAGATACAGATTTTAGAAGCTTTTAGCACTTTCAAATGTAACCGCATGCAAACAAGCATTGGTCAACAAAATGTTTGTAAACTTTTAGAAAGGTTGAAAGATTTAGGGGCACAATAATAAAGGGAGGCAATTTTGATTCATTAATTGCGATTATTAAAGAATTGCAATTATGGAATTGCAATTGCCTATGCATGTAGGTTTCGCAAAAATACTACTGATTCCTACATATTCCTTAATTGCAAATAGCGATTCACAATTAATGAATCAATCCCTACGGGGCCTATTGGCCCATATGAATGAATGAGAATTGCATGCATGCATGCATGAGTACCAAATAGCTAGCATATTGGGCATGCAATTTCAAGGGTGCAAGGGGGCCCCAAGGGCAGGTGTGTGCACCATATGGCACTTTGAAAAATGCACTTTTGTGCATTTTTCAAAGTTTTTGCAAAATACCATCAACTTCCAGTTAGTGTTTCCTAAATGCGAAGTTGCATCCCAATTTGCGATTCCCTAAATGCATTTGCAATTTAGGTAATCGCAAATTCTACAATTACCTATTTTGCAAATTTGCATTTGGGCTGATGCATCCCAAATGCCAAAATACCGTTTGCAAAGGAGCCGATTCTGCGAATCGTCCCATTTGCGACTTGTATTTTGGTTAATGTATGTGTCCCTTAATGTGAATACTCCGGCCTGGGTTGGGCGACTAAATCCAGCAGGGAAAAAGTCTTGGGGCCATAAAGGGTACTTTTGATACTTACAAGTGGCCTTTCGAAGGTGGCTTCACCTTTAAAGCTCGCCTTTTGAGCTAACACCTTGAGTAGCCTTTCTGGAAGAGGAGGTAACACCTTGTTCTGCTGCAACTGCCTTTGTTGCCGGGCCTGGAAGCCATTCACACATCTTCCCAGGAGGTCAGAAATATTTGTATGTGTCAGGGTCATTGTGGGGCCACTGTAGTAGCTGGAGTGCAAAGGAGCAACTTTCTAAAGGTTGCTAACTTTAATAGTGTCTTTAAATATGGCCTGGGCGGCAGATCAGATTTAATGCGATGATTCATTTGATACCTTACTTGACCTTGTTTGTCCCATTCAGAGGTTAGTCGGGCGGTACCCCGGGGTTAACCAATGGGACTCCTAACCTTTCCACAGCAAAACAACAATTTTGAAGTGTTTGTTCTAAGACATGTTACAAATCACATGTCCTACTTACGAATTTATAGTTCTCTCCAATTGGGCTCCATTGACCTTCCTTATGGGAGACTTACATATATTCTTAAGGAAAGTAGTGGTTTTGCTTTTAGGTGTTATGGCAAAGTTAAACTAACAGTGTAAAACACTGCTCTTTTTGTCTGCAGTGGCAGGCTGGGGTACATTTTGTATCTGTCCCAATCAGGGGGTCACAAACAGTGCTGATGCCCTGGGTGAACACGCTGTTTTACATCCTCTGGGTACCTGGGGTACCATATACTAGGAACTACTTGCCAATTGGGTGTATCCCATTTAACATACTTTGGTATAGGGTTAGAACGCTGGCACTGAGGTCTGGACAGCAGACCTCAGTGCACTCTCAAAGTCGAAAAACCATTTGGTAATAGTCCAAATGGGGCAAAACAATTGTGTGGGGGGATACTGCACAAATGCCCGTTTCCTTACAAGGACCTTACAGAGGTGAGTACCATCTTGGATAGGAATGAAATCATATTGGAGCATTGGAACACAAATTCCCCTCAAGCTTCCAACCCCATGTCTGCCAAGTTCTCCATGGTCCCTGCACACAATTTAACTACAAAGAAGCCAACCTGAGTCACCTTTCATAGTCCAAAGCAAGCAATGTCCTTAGTGAGTTCTGACATTTACAAGAAAATTATATAGGGAAAAAAGTGGCATAAAAGGTCCTGCATGGTCGCAAAATATAGTATGATAAATATATTGGTTCCATTCATGGATAACAGACTAACTAATCTGTTGCCAAACTGTATTCGTGGTTTTATGAAAAGGAACCATATTAGAGATAGCAATGGGTTCCTTATAAGAATGATTGAATTGCCGAAAGATAATTCCATGCCGCCTCAAATATATCTTTGAGCTCTGAAAAAGCATTTGACAGAGTTGATTGGCATTATTTGTAATGTGTGCTTCATAACTTTAACTTTGGGAACAATTTTATCAAAGTATTTCAAACTTTTTTCTCCAATGCTAGAGCAAGAGTAATCACTAATTAAACTATATAACAGTGTTTCTTTAGAGCAGGTTGCCCACAACCCCCTTTTCTATTTACGCTACCACTAGAATCATTAGCTATTAAAGCTTCAGATACGGAGATAGAGAACCTAAAATAGTATTTTATCCTGACAACATGATACTTGCGAGGAATCCAGACATGTCTGGTAGCCCACTTTTAAAATGATTGGAAATATTTGGTTGGTGCAATATCTGGGCAGAAAATAAATTGGGGCAAATGAGAATTTTTCAAACATACTCAGACTCAATATACTAAACATTTTACTAATTGCAAGATAAGATGATCCTGCGAAGGAATTAGATACTTAACAACAATAGTTAATTTGAAAAAGAATAAGTGCTGGGGCCTAAAGTCCTAGGAGCCTGCCTCAGGCAATGGTCAATAGCAAATACCAAGAAAGAGTTGAATTTAATGCCACCTGATGCCTACCTCCCTAAAATTCTTGACTCTATATCGCACTTCTGAATGTACTTTTTATCCTTATATTCTTCCTATATCACAGACTTCCCATTTGTCCCTGTTTTCTGCTTTTCTGATTCTTGCTCTGGGTGAAAGTATGATGAGGTAAAATAAGTCCTGGTCCCTAAAAATTAGTGGCAGTATCCACCACCAGCACCAATTAAAAGAGAGAATGCCAACCCATACATTTACGTAAAGTTAAATATCTTGAATTTTTGTTAGGACTAGAGATTGGTTGGAAAGGATATCTTGTGAGATAGAAACATACACGCTGTTTACTAGTGCAGCTAAGCTCAGGTAGCACTTCTCTTTTCTTAATTGATAACAGATTATTATATTGTACATTAACTTCAGGTGGGAAAGACAGTGGTTGGCACGGTCTCTTTTTTAAAACATATACTTTATTTGACTCAACATCTTTTGGGTTGTCTTTTCTCAGAGAAATATAACTCAGTAACTCGTAATGGATCGTATTTTACACCAATAAAAGGCATTACAACAATTTTCCTGTCTGACAATAACATACTCTAAGCCTGGTGTCTGAGGCCATGCTTAGTATGTTGAAACTATTGCTTCATAATAGTGGATAATGCATCATGATACCCCAAGTCCATTCACCATTGTGGTATAACAACTATCCGCATTGCATAATTTGCTTTATTCTCCCAGGTGGAATGGCCAAAAAGAGTAGTCAGACCAAATACATAATGAAAATAATCTGGTATAATATATGTGTTAAATAAAGTTGCACCTGCACAATGTAAACCAAATTGTACAACAAACGTTGTGAAAAAAAAAGTAACAATATAATTAATATTCAGGCCCTCTTACTAACATTCTACCCAAATGGTTGGATATTACGGTTGCTACCTTCCATTGATTACAAAATGCTGGCCAAATGGCAGAGGCCTTATCGGGTCGTCGTAGCGTGTATTAATGATACCACATATAGGGTAGCATTATCAGAGAAAAAGAAGGATGAAGTCTGTGTTGTATCCTGTGTTTATGTGCCTTAGAACTCTAATGGCTCTCAACAGTCTCCTCACAAGTATTACGTAATCTGATGGGTGTGGCTGATAAAGTTTGTGACACGGTGCGTTTAGTCAATTGTTACATGGTGACGAATAAGGACATGTCACCCGGAAAACTGCTCGTGGTTGCCATGGGCTACTCAGGAAGCGGTTTACAGTTGGAGTATGTTTAGTCAAAGCACAACTCCAGCTTTTGAGAGACCCTTGGAAAAGATGAAGGCCCTAGAGAGGGGCATAGTTAGTGAGCCTACCAAAATCTACTGGTGAGGGCGAAAGAAGAGATACTGAGCCATGGCATACCACAGAGCCAGCACTAATACAAAGCAGACACATTAAAGGCAGAGATGACCAGGTGCAAAGAAACGCTAAAGGCAGTGACAGTGAGGTATGAGAAAGCTCTAAAGGCAGTGACAACCAAAGATATAAAGAACAAACGTACTACCCAGTATGAGCGAGGAAAGTGCCACATAACCTTTTATCGGGTGTGACGACCCAGCTCAGTTGAGCCGCCGATGAATGTAAAGTGGCAAGTGGCATCCAATACACTGAAAGACCTTTGGAACAGTAACATTTTTCAATGGCTGCTGAGGAGAACACCAAATAAGGTGCGGCTGCATTCCTGAAACCACCACTTCCGTTCCATAATGCCAAAAAGCAAAATATTGGAGCCAGATAGACTGCCTGGATTGAAATATTTGATGACTTTATAGCGGCTATAGAAGAAGCAGAAGACAAAATGATCATCAAATACTTAAAGAACCTTGCAGGTGATGGAGTAAAAGAGTTGATAAAGAAAATACTGTTCAATCAAGAAGACGTTGAAGGCTAAGCTCAATCCAATGTCGAATTTCAATTATGAAAGGTACACTTTCAGCCTAAATAGACATCAACGTGGTGAGATGATGGATGAAGTTGTGAGAGATTTGATACATTCCTAAAGCAATGCAAGTTCAATGAAGTCAATGAATAAGAAGCCTTGCATCTTAGAGTCAGTGATGGTTGCCTCACTGACTCTCTCCGATAACATATGCTGAGAGAAACGCTCAGTTTGGTGAAAGTGCTCATTGCAGCAATAGAGGAGGAACATGCTGATTGACAAGCTGCTAATATGGAAGCTGAAACAACCCAAAATTAATCAGCATTGAGCATGAAAAGTAAGCATAAACAAAAGGCAGAGGGCATCTGAGTGATGTCTCGGAAAAAAAAGAAACTGTGTTTCCGCTGTGGATTCTCCATCCCACTTGAAGGTAAATGTCCTGCTATCAAACAAATGTACAAAGGCTGAGGGAAGGAAAACAATTTAATAACAGTTTGCAAAATGAAAGAGAAACTAGGTGCATCACAAAGAGACAAGAATATAGATAGAAAGTTCCGGAAGCATTCTAGCCACTCCCACCAGACCAACAGCAACATCAACTAAGGCACGTGGAAATGAAACAAAGTCAAACATTATCAAATTCATCGTCCAATAGTTCATTGACATCATCATAGAGTGATGATGAGGAAAATGGATGTCTGATGGTAATTCCAGTCACAGATCCATGTGAGCATGTAGGATTGGCAACTTGGAAGAAAAAACACAGGTCTGAAAAGAATCATCAAATGAAGCAGCAAAGTTTCTGTGGATGCTGTTCTAAAATCATGCTCAAGGTAAATTGGGTGCCCTACAATTTTCATTATAGACAGTTGTGTATTGATAAACTTCATGCCGGCAAAAAGGTACAAAGCACTGTCTCCAATACCACATCTCATACCGTCAGCAACCAAGGAGTATACCTGGGCAGCTTCTACACCCTTGCAGAGTAAAGGATCCTTTGTGGTGATCATACAGCACAAGAAAACAACAGTGCAAGTGCTGCTTCATGCACTCCCAGGCACTTCATCAAGTGTATGCACAAAAAGTTTTAACCCTACTGCTGACATGGGACTGATTATTATCAACTAGAACTTGAATGCCCATTTTTAATAGTGAATAAATTACTGCATTGGTTAATGGACTAGAGGAATTTAACACAATGAAGGTACATCTTTACATTAATTAAGGTATGTGCCCCATTGCACAGTGACACCATCAAAATGCTTTTCACTTACAGGAAGCCATTGGGAAAGAACTAGAAACACTGCTAAAGCATGACATCATCAAGTGCACAACTGGTCCAACTCTGTGGGTTTCACCCATTGCAATTGTGCCAAAAAAGGACAGTGGGGCTTCAGTGTGCATTTGTGTTGATATGCGACAGGCTGGCAAAGCAATCGAAAGAGAAAGACATCTAGGTCTATTTTTGAGGACGTGATCACACAGCTAAATGGCGCCAAAGTCTTCTTCCACCTTGATCTGAACAAAAGTTATCATTAACTTGAACCAGAATAAAACTGAAAATATATGACTACTTTTTCAACACATATTGGTTTCTTCATATATAAAAGACTCAGTTTTGTTGTGTCGCCAGCTGCAGAAATCTTTCAAGATGTCATTCATCAGGTAATTCAGCCTGTTGCATATGCTTTTAAATACGTTGGTGACATACTGGTGTTTGGGGCTAAATGGTGTCATGTCCTTTAGGCTAGTCCTATCATGTATACCCTTGTTGCATACATTTGTCCCATCCACACAACAAAAACAATTCTAAACAGGTGACCTTTTACCTAGTAGAGCTTGTTACTGTCTCTTTGGCACCATGCTCTCGGTACTCTATCATAATCCCTGTACCTGATGAACATAAACATGTCCCCAGGAATGGCTGAATTATTCTGTATAAGGGTCACCTCTTTTTTCATCCTTGGCCAACAGCCAGCTGTGCATGATCACACTTGTTTAGAAAAGCATTGGTGATTGTTTATAAAACATGTATGATTGTTTTCAAAACATCCATTACTGTTTTAAATACATATCTATACATGCTGAATCTTCGACACCCAGTGGTCTGTAATCCCTTTTGGGGTGTCATCCTTGAAGCAGAGACAAAGTCCTTCATTCTCAACCATCAGGTGAGGGGGCTGGTGCATCCCTAGGTGTTTCTTGGCTACACACATATATGCATATACATGCTACACATACAGATCTGTTAAATTACTTAGGCACACATTTTAGGAATATGCAAGTGCTACTGTTTTCATCTAAAATGCTTATGTTCATCTTATTAGCACTATGATAGAGATGTGTATCTACTATTTACTATATTGGTACTAGCAATCTCTTTTGTGTGCTTCTGTCTCCTAATTGTCGCAGCACAAATGTTTTACACAAGGCTGTCGCTGGACCAATAAATTCTTATTGAAACGTCTTAATTGCCATCCTGTGTATTTTCTGAGAGAAAGTAAGCACAAGTGTCTGAGCAAAACATACTGTACTGTTTTCCATGATCCCTGAGGAATCAGGGTTGTCATGTTCAGTGGTTGCCAGAGAGTACCTACACCACTGTAGAATACAGGGGGCAGGTGGTGGCACTGTAGAGCTAGCTGGTCTAATTGCTTACATATCCTTTGGGGGTGTCCAGAGGCGACTGGGACACCAAGCCCTCAGTTTAGGTCATCCAACACACGCAGGTCCTTGGGGACTCCTAGGAACTACATGTCATGGCACCGCCAACGTTGGTTTGGTTCTCATATAAACAGTGAAAATCTGAGTAGTTCAGTCATGCTTTCTCAGAAAGCCCTATTCACACTTTTCAGAGACGTCTGAAGCGGGAAGGGAAATCCGCCTCTGCTGAGCAGATATAATCTGTGTATTGGCTAAAGGTTTAGCAAGCTTGTAAGGATAAAAAGTTCCCCACATTGTGCAAAATACTTAGAGACCAATGATTTTTTTCTCCTGAGAATGACTGAGTCATCGAGTGGTGGTTCAAGCTCGGGGGGAGAAGAATTGGCAAACGTTCTTAACATTACAGAAAACTGCAAACATGCAGTTAATATGAAATTGTAAGAACACGGCATGCCAGCAAAAGGTGGCTGTGTTACCTTCGTGTTTGAGGCACACAAGGTGTTTAGAAGGTATTCTATTCTTGGGTTCAGCATATTATCAAGCCCATTATCGCCACTGTATCGGCAGTTTCCTAAAGATAAAGCAGCGATAATTTATCGCCCAGGCTTGATAATATGCCCCATAGTCTGGCAATACAGACACATTGTCCAGTTTGTCATGCAAACATTAACAGTTCAACCTGTGAGTAATGCTCCAGCTGGTCCACATCAAACCACACCTACAATTAAACCACAGACACTGAAATCAGTAATAGGGACAATTGCTTCCAAACTGGAGCAAATTCTGTTCTGGATTGCATACAAAACAGCACAGCTGAAAGCAGTATTTCCCCCATACGGGTCCGCATGAAAAACATAGAATTCCAACCATTTGCTTGCTAATGGGAATAATCCCCTCGATTGAGGAATGTACCACTTGAGGAAGAATCTTTGCTGTCGTTTACGTCAGAGTACACGTTACCCCTTCCTCAGCAGTTGTTCCTGGTGTATTGAAACAGATACAGAATGAGTACGGGGCGCAGGACCTGCCCTGGACTTAAGAATGAAACTGATAAGTAATTTTGCCCAAGTCTCTGCAATCATGCTCAGCAACATAAAGAGGGAGGCAGCAGCAGTGGCCATACACAGCTGCCTAAGGGAAACAGCTGCTCCTATAAATAGGGAGTGAGAATTACCAAACATTATCGAAAAAACCTATGCTTCGTTAGGTAGAGATAATTTAGGAACTAAAGCCGTGAAGTCTCAAATGGAGCTAGTTCCGACAAAGACAACTCAAAGCAAGCACCCGCTTCTTCTAAAAAAGAAATGGGAAACCAAAAATTCTAAAAATGATAATTCAGAAAACAATTAACGAACAAGCGGTGGGTCTTCCTAACGGGAGTCCTCTGAGAAGAGGTACAACCTTAGGAATAGTGATAACATTAGGAAACCTGATAGGTAACAGGACACTGATACACGTTCCTTTTGTTCCTTTCAGAGTTCATCCAAAAATTCGGAGAGGGGCGGGCGATCAGAATAAAAGCAAGATTGACCAAAGACAAAAAGGGAAACACATCACACTTTATATTACATTATCAAACAGGAAGAGCAACCTAAAGCAAACCCTCAATTAAAAAATAAGAAAGTAGCTGACTTAAAAATTAGACACGCACAGATTACTGAGGACTCAGCTTCTGAACGGGGAATGGGCTCTGACGATGCTAGACAGCGCAGCAGAAGAAACAATAGCTCCCTAGAACCTTAAGGATTTTCCAGTGAGAGCAGTATTGAATGAACACATCACGGTGGAAACAACTGATACCAGAGTTAGTGTCCTGCATAGACTGTAGGAAATTACACTTCAAATATAGAGGAACATCTCAAGAAAAGTTAAACGTCTCTTTTGGGAGAATTTGACATATGGATATGACATACTGCAAGCAGAAAAAGATTGGCTGCCTGAGTTTTGTGATGGAGTGCCCAAAAGGGGAAAGCGTCATTTTGCCTGCTTTTTCCTACC
This sequence comes from Lissotriton vulgaris, assembly GCF_964263255.1. NCBI lineage: Eukaryota > Metazoa > Chordata > Amphibia > Caudata > Salamandridae > Lissotriton > Lissotriton vulgaris. The sequence goes on from NC_141689.1 coordinate 447,547,831, forward strand.
TCGTTGCAGAATCTTTAAAACACTAATATGCGCAAGAGTGGGTGCTAGCACTAGCTCTGGCATTATACAGCAACTATGTAGGGTGGGATGTGGAGTCTACTCACTACGAAATCCAATTAAAATCTAGTCCAAATCCATAGAGACAGTACCCTATAAAGAATGATGAAAAAAGACAGGTGAAAGAAATTCTAGACCAACTTGAATACCAAGGTGTGATTGAGACTTGCACCTCACTGATGAATAAACCTTTGTTTCCAGTAATGAAACCTGACAATACATATCGTCTAGTTTTAGATTACTGACATTTAAATACATGCACGTGAACCTTTACAGTTCAAAATGCACATAGTGCCGCATTAGTGAATAACATTGTGTGGAAGAAATACAAAGCAACATTAGATATCTCAAATGGATTCTTCTGCCAAAATAAAGCTCCAGACAGAAAATATTTGACAGCATTTTCTGCCCTCGGCAAACAGCGAAATTTTTGTCAGTTGCCTCAAGGGTATAATTACGACCCGGGGCTATTCTCGGCATGAGTGTCAGAAATATTACAACATGCAATGAGGAGGCAGTGCCCTATGTAGATGACATCTATCAGATGGACGAATAATTACTTGAACACTCGAGCAGGGTAAAAACATAATTGTGGGATTCTTGGATTTGCCAATTAGGGCTACAAATTTAAGTTCAAGAAACTAAAATTGCCCATCTCAATGTCCTGTTTTTGGGATATGAGCTATCAGTTGAGGGCAAGAGCCTGACAGCCAACTTTTTAGAAAAATGTGTGCTGCACCAACCTGCAAAGACTCTCAAAGGTTTGTAATCCATATTAGGATTTCTACATTTTGGCAGAACATACATTCTAGATTACACAGAAAAAGTAAAACCTTTCTACGACTTAGTCAGACCTGATTTCACACCACACCAGTGGACACAGCAACTCACAGATGCTCTCTGTTCAGTTAAGGCTTACACAATAGCATCAAATCACTTGCATACATGTGTAAATTCTACAAACTTGTTGATCCTGGTAGTCCTGGTTTTAAACAGGATATACTTACATTACTTTCAATGAAGGTGAGACAGTTCCAATAACATACAAATCACATTTATACACAAATGCTGAAAGTCGATTTGCAGCAACAGAACAAATACTGACAGCAGTTCAGACCGCTGTAGTGAGAGAAAGAGCTCTAGCCTAGGGAAAACACATAATTGTTGTAACCCCAGTACCAACTTTAGAAGCTGTTATCAAAGGGAGCATTCCAAAAGTGAAAGCACTGCATCCACGAAGGATACAATGGGCTAATTCTCACTGCAACCGATGTAGATTACAGATACAATTTTTCATTAAAAACTCAAGCGTTCCTGCAGTACGAACAAGAATACCCTCTGCCGAATTAAATGTTGCCTCTAGAGGAATATGAATACATCATTTACACTGATGGATCTGCTCAGCCTGCTGTAGGGAGTAAACAGCAATATAGCGCAGCATGTGCTACAGTGAAGGGTAGTATGCGGGAAGTTCCAGCCCAGCAGTATGACTACACAATCTCTAGGGGATTTTTTCCTGTGCAGCTGGCAGAACTGAAAGCCCTGGTACTGGCACTGCAGCATACGGATCGGGAATTCCCCACACGGATAGTGTGCGATTTGTTTTACTGCATGCATTCCTACGATGAATATATTTATTACTGGGGCCAAAATTGGCTTAGAGATTCCAAGGGTTGCACAGTACAACATGATTTGCTATGGGAACAAGTGGCGAAGCTGAAAGCATGCCTGCCACGGACTCAAGTTATTCACACCTTGAGTCATCAGCATGTGGCATACACGTTGAAGGGAATTCATTGGCTGAAGAAGCCGCCAAGGCGACAGTGGGAACTGCTGCCATTGCTGCAATAACGTGTTCTAGCACTAGGATAGACAGAGACATACTGATAGATGTAAACGCCTCAAAGAACAGCTCTGCCATTCCGAAAAGCTTTCCACTCAAATATTCCTACAAATTAGATGTGCAAAAAACACTGCATGCTCAAATTCCAGGAGGGGGAGATAAAGTTATACCAAACATGGATCGCAGTTTAGGTTTAACACTAGCTGCACACAAGCGTCTGGGATCTGCACACACAGGAGTAACTGCTACAGTTTCGTTTCTGAATCGGCGAATCTGATATCCAAGTTTGTCTAAACAAACAAAGGCTTATGTCTTAAAGTGTGACATCTGCCAGCAGATGAAAGGTTCCACTGTAGCACGGCCACCTCAAACACCATTACTCATTTCAGACAGACCTCTCACATGTGTCTATATGGATCACTGTGGCCCCTGAAATTCAGATGGGGCTTACAAGTACATCTTGGTGGCAGTGGATTCATGCTCTAGATTTCGATGGGTTTGGCCTGAGCGCTCAGCTGACGTTCAAACTGTTATAAAGGATTTGTGAATCTTTATCGGGACATACGCAATTGGCACAATACATTCAGACCGTGGCCCTGCCTTTAGCTCTCGGGCTTACAAGGAAGCATTGGAAAGTATGGGTGTGGCCATGCGATACTCTTCCCCCTACTGCTCTGAGGGAAATATGGTGGCATAAAGGAAAAACCGAGACCTAAAGAAATCCTTAACAGCAGGGGTATTAGGTGCGGGGGGTAGTTGGGTCAATCACCTATATGGGGTCCAGAGGACACAAAACAATATGCCAGGAAAATCCTTGGGAGGACTTACCTCCTTTGAGATACTGTTTGGGACAAAAATGTGGGTACCTGACCTCGATTGTGCCAGCACAGAGGCGGATGTAAAACCATTTGATTTGAATGATCGTTTGATTGTTTTACAGGAACTCAATGAATTCCGGGCATTACAAAGCAACGTCCAAGTAAAACGCACCACCACTGGGGAAGTGGAACCGGTTCCGGTAAGACCTGTCTGGGTCCTGACTATTGGGGACCTGATCAGAGAAAAAATCATGGACAAGAAGGAGTTTGGGCCATCTTACAGAACACCTGTGCCAGTCCTGGTGGTTCAATGATCAAGAACAGTACTTCCGCCTCTTGCCGGGAAAAAAGGTAAAATATTTCACTCCATTGATCTGATCAAACCACACAATGTGGCGGGCTCTCAACAGCAGACCACATGGAGTCCCTAGTAGCTGCAGATCTCCTCTTGCTACTATACAGGAACTTCAGAAGGAAAGACTAATAACGTTTCAAGACTCCTCTGCGCAATATACTGGAGTAGCAAATAACAAAGTACGAATCACACCGGTTGAAATTGAACAACATCCAAATGAAACTGAAACGCAAATTGCAACTTAGCCCAATAATGAACTTTACATCAATATGTGTTCACAAGAAGCAACTGCCAGTTCTACAAACAATGCTGAGCTCCCAAAGATAGATGAAACTGCGTCTGGCTACTTCATCAACTTTGATGACTTTTCTTCAGATCCAAGTAAAACTTCGACAATTCTGTCTCTGGTTGAAAAAGACTTACTTTGTGTCCCCTTGGCTGCATCTTTGGTTTGCATTAGGGATCCTATTCCTGTTAATTTGGATTGGTATAGTAATGTCTATTTCCTACTACTGAATGGACATTACCTCCCACAACGCTCTGCAGTATAATCTGTGAACTTGCTCTTGAAACTTCATATATCATCACACCGTGAACAGAGAGACCTGTCTCTAGCGAACATTTCAGCAGTTCCAGTACCGGATGGTATAGTTTGGGATAGAGTTTAATATGATGCATTTGGTCCTACTGAACATTTGAAAATTCCATAGGAATTTAAAATTTCAATGAATTATTTCATTACCCTGAGTACACTTTCAGAAGATTGGGACATTGAGACTGTAAATACTATGCTCTCAGATTTAGAACAATCTGCTGCATTTTCTTACAGGGAATTGTACACCTGACTTTGACAGTATGTATTGTTACCATCATTATGGTCCTCACGTCTTGCACAGAGCTAGTGTTCCAAGCACTGTAAATACTTACCATCAATGGAAACATTGCTCGACACCAGCGAAAGGTAGTTCTGCCACATTCGCACAGAAATATGCAATATGCATACTTTTCAGGGTTCAATACATCAGACCCAATGTCATACTACTATAAGTTAGTGCAGACTAATGTAAAGACAAAGTAAACAATGCTGACTGTTGGACCTGGCCCTTTTTGGAAGGTTCGCCCCTAAACTTTTTGCCTTTTCTCTGCCATGGAACTGGTGGTTTTAGGCCTCTGGGCACTTTAGCACTGTGGCCCAGTGTAAATTGCGTGCGCTCTCTGAGTGCGTGTGGTGAGATTGGCCTGCCCTACCATAGGAATGCATGGGGGAGAAGTGTGTCCATGGTAATTCCTGGTATGAGAGAAGTGCAGGGGGGCGAGGGTTGGCGGTGGGTGGGTATGGGGTTGGGGTGTATCAAAAAATTAGGCTTGAGGAACACTTTTTTCGATCAAGGCAATCATGGATTAAATCAGTTAATAACATTTAAACTTGTGTTTTTTCTTTTTTCTTTAGCTCTTAATGGCATTGGATAGTCTGTTGGAATGTGTGTGGATTAAATAATGGCAAGAAGCGGGCTTTATTGGCTTGTCTTATACAGACTATGCATGTGGAGGTACTATGCTTACAGGAAACACATGTTCCTTGGAACAATAGGGATTGTTTAAAGATTCCGGGGTTTGAGTTGGCAGCCTGCTCACAACAGTCCTCAATGATAAGAGGCGTAGCTATAATTTTGAAGCGTGGTGTAGGCTCCTGTGTGAGAAGTACTCAAGATTCAGCGGACAGATGGGCGATAGCCGAGCTTTTGATTAATGGGTCAGCTCTGACGATTTGTACTAAATGTAGAACTGTCTCTCTGGCCTCAGCCTGTTTGGTTCTGTGGTGATTTCAACATCAACCTCTCAGCGAATTTCAACATTGTTGGAGGGCAGAACTACGTGGGCTACAAACCCAGAGTATTTAGAGCATTACAAGCCCTTGTGGAGGAACATCTTATGAGTGACTTATGGTTTTATCATTGTAGTAATTTAGATGGCTCTATGTAATTTTCTGCTCCTCATAGGAAAACGGTCTAGTTGGACTATTTTTTCTTTCAGATCAAATGGTTGGCACTTCATCAATTACTATATCTCCTAGAACTATTTCAGACCACAACCCTCTGACTATTAATTGTACAGTGACTGGTGTGGCCAGACCACCTAGACTATGGACGTTTGAAAGAACGTTACTCTCAGAACCAACGTACATAGAACATATGAAGCCTTGGCTTACAGAGTTTCTGAATATTAATAGAGGTTCTGTCCCAATTAATATTGTTTGGATTCACTTAAGGCTGCAGTTCGCGGCGAGACCAAAAGCTTTTCCTTCTTTCGACAGAAGCAAATTCAAGCTCAAATAACTGAGCGAATGGAGGAATTGCGCTGTGCTGAGGTTCAATTGATTAACACGATCAGGGAGGGTAGCGACATACTTTCTAGTCAGGCCTATGTTGCCCGAATTAAGGCCTCATTGCTGGAGTATTTTGGTCAGGACCTTGCGTCTAAATATCTACAGTATCGCTCGATGATGTTTGAGTATGGTGAAAGATCGGGTCGAATCCTGGCCAGGCGACTCCAGCAGCACGGTCTGCCTAACCGTATTACTAGCATTTGGGATTCTCAAGGGGTTGTCCAGGACACCCCGACAGGAGTGGTCTCGGTTTTTTCAGACTTTTATCAATCTTTGTATACTGAAGAGGCTAATGACCAAGCAACTGACCTTGGGTTTAGCGCATATACAAAAGCTCTCACCACAGCGAAAATCTCAGAATCTGACAATGAGGCTCTTTCTGCACCTATTACAGGCGAAGAGGTAGATTTAGCACTGAATTCCCTGGCCAGCTGGAAGGCGGCGGGTCCTGATTCTATTCCCTTGGAATTTTATACTACATTTGGGCTGAGATTAAGCAGGACCTTTTATTAACTTTTAGGGATGCTCAGCTCGGTAGGATTCCCGATTCTTGGCGTTCAACCACTATTATCTTGATTAAAAAAAAAGGCAAGCCTGATTTAGATCCAGCCTCATTCCGGCCAATTTCATTAATTAACACTGATTCTAAAATCTTCTCTAAAATCTTGGCTTCTAGACTTGCATCCGTAGTTTCCCCGTTGGTTTCCATTTGTCAACATGGTTTTATTCCCGGCATGGACACTGCGGACCATGTTCGCCGGGTCATAGCTCTTTTTGACTGGGCCCATGTTTTGCGGTCTCTGCTCGGAGCAATTTTTTGGGACGCTGAAAAGGCGTTTGACAGGGTTGCTTGGGACTTTTTGTGGAAGGTTATGTACTGGAAGGGGTTTTCCCCAAGCTTTATTCAGGCCTTACAGTCACTCTATGTTACTCCCCAAGCAAACCTGTCAATCTCAGGGACTGTCTCAAAACCTTTTAATATCGGTAGGGGCACAAGGTAGGGGTGTCCTTGTTCACCCCTCCTATTTGCCTTCTATATTGACCCCTTTATTAGTCAGATTGAGCTTTCTGGGAACATTCAATCGGTTAAGAACAATATGGTCGACTTTAAAGTGTTGGCATACGCTGACGATATTGTGGTTCTTACTAGTAATGTGTCGCTCTCGTTTATAACTATTAAGTCATTGGCGATGGCCTTTGGACAACTCTCAGGCTATAAACTTAATGTTAAAAAAACGCAGGTTACTTATTCAGTCTTCAGCAATGCCAATTTCTGATGTCCCAATAGTACAAAGTGCTACCTATCTGGGTATCAAGATTACCGCTGTAATTGAACACCTGCCGGAAATGAATATTTTGCCAATTATAGATACAGTAAAGTCTACTCTACAAAGGCTTGACAATCTCCACTTGTCTTTATTTGGACGGAGGAATGTATTGAAAATGTTGGTGTTGCCAAAATTTCTGTACCTATTTACTCAATCCAGTCTCACCAGCGCACAAAGATGCTGCAATCGGTTCCTTTGGCGCTCTCAGTCTCAGCGGAGAGCTGCTAAATGGATGTGTCTTCCATTAGATAGGGGTGGGTGGTCAGTCCCTAATTTACTCTTTTATAATTGGGCTGCTGTCATACAACATCTGGTTGTTCCACTATTTGCTACACGAGCTCCACTTCCAATGTCTTGTTGTCCTTCTATTTTTGAGATTGGTCTAGGGGCTGACGCCAATGGGACTCTTCTTTCAGTACTAAAAACTTGTTACTATAAAAAAACAAAGTTCAAGGTTATTACAACAATGTTTGGAGGAAGGTCCGTCGTTATTGCTCTATTCCGAATATTAATTTGTAAACACCTTTGACTGCGGCTAGGCTATTGCCATCTATTTTTCAGGACTCTGTTACATTTAGGTGGAACTCCCTGGGTATTAAAGTACTAGGTGATCTAGCTTATGATGGCATAATAGCTTCTTTTTCGTTTTTAAAAGATAAGTATGGTTTGCACACCCTGAATTTTGTAAGTATCTTCAGGTTCGTAGCTATCTAACCCTGCTTTTTTGTACCATTCCAACTGTGCTATCTAGAAGCCTACTGATGGATTTGATCTTAAGGAGGGCTCGTATTGGTGATCTGTACCAAACTCTAATATTGACCCTCCCGGACGACATTGCTGCACAGAATGCAAAACTAGAATCTAAGTTAGGGAAGGGTGGTTTAGACATAGCTTATGCATTAGAACTTTTTAACTCTGTTTTGATGTCTGGGTCCTTACGTTCCCAAAGCTATATGGCCCTATTCGATTTGTATTTCACTCCTGCCAAAATATCAAAATGGGGAGGTACTAATGCCCAGGGGTGTCCGAGATGTGGTCTCTTGGCAGCTAATGACACACATATGTTCTTTTCATGTACCAAGTTAGATTTATTTATACAAGATATACAATCTTTTATTAACATATCCCTTAAAATACAGGGAGTTCTTTCTGCAGAATTGGTTATTATGGGCTGTGAGTCAGATATGTCTGTATCCAGGTCCTCTCATGAGATAGTGATTTTGTGTATTTTTATGTTACTTATTCGATTATGCATAACTTCGGAATGGACCAACCCAGTTCCACCTACCTTTATAAATTGGAAGGCTAGGGTACTAGCCCTACATAATTTAGAATCAGCAGTGTTTTTGAGAGGGGGTAAGAGGCGGCGCGAAAAGGGTTTGAGGATCTGGGGGCCCTTTAAGCTCTGGTTAAATAGCTAATTTGTTTGCAGGGTTATTATTGTTAATTGCTTTCTTGAGGTTTATGTATTTTCCTTTCAAAGCTCATTCCACACTCATCTTTCTCTTTGCAATGTATTCTTTCTTTTTCTTTTTTCCGTCTGTGAATAGATTTTTAGGTTTTCCTTGATGTAATTTATTTGTACTGTATTTGAATTTGTTTTGTGTATTCCTCAAGCTGACTAATACATTTTATTTTTTTTAAAAGAGAGGATTGCAGGGTCGAGTTTAGTATGTTTGAACCCGTGAGGATAAATGCTTCTCAATGGTGAGCGCTATTTTATGGTGACTGGTGGAGAAATGCCACTTTTAGAAGTAGGCATTTCTGTGTGCTATGTGTCTGCCTGCCTGATATGAATTGCATGTCTGGCTTGTGAGTGACAGGAGGTGAGAGGCGTGGGTGGCTCCAGGAGGGGCAGGGTGAGTCAGCTAGGCTGAATGGGACACCTGGGCTAACATTAGGGGAGGGGAATCCCCTGACTCTGAATAGGACTGTGCCCAGGCTTTACAATGCTGGCCACGCCCCCTGTGGTGTGTCTGATCACCGAGCACCCATCTGACAAAGAGGAAGAGGAGCTTGGCAAAACATGGTGCTCCAAAGCCCCCTTAAACCAGTTCTGACTGGTGTCCCCAAGCCCTGTGCTGTGACACAAAGGGAAATGTGATATAAATATAGGAGCTGTGACCCCCTGAAAATTTTCTGTATTTGGTGCTGATCCTGCTGGGGCATGCTACTGCTGGGGCCCAGGTGGGCCTGCCATGAGGGCTTGCCTCTCTGGGCCCTGCATTGCCCTTTGAGCCATAGAAAAACCTCTTGCTGGACTTCTGTTTGTAACTACAGAACCTTTGCCAAGGAGCTGTGGCTCCTAGCGCCTCATGAGCCTAATTGCTCAGGGGAGAAGAGAACGTGGGCCTGGCAGCGTGGCGCTGCATAGAGAGAGAGGGAATCCCCCGGCGTAGGGATTCCCACAGTGATGATGAAAACGGCGGGTGCCCACCGCGCATTCTTTTGGAGCTTTGCTGGTGCCCACCCTGCTTATAACTTTATTAAAATGGCAGGTGCCCACCCCGCGTTGCCGGCAAGAAATCACTGCTGCGGCCCGAGCCGCTAATAGAATCTCTTCCGGTCCGCTGCCCAGCGCGACGCAGAAGGCAGGCAAGGCTATGCTTTTGTGAGTGGGGCTTCCGAGACGGAAGGGAAGTCCCGTGAGTAAGGAGTCCGGCGTCGGTAGTGATGCAGGGCTCCCGTGAGCAAGGGAGAGCCCGGCGGTGGTGGCTGCCAGAAAAGAGAAGTTCCGGGTCCCAGGAGGGGGCCCGGTTGAAAAGCAGCAAGGTGGACCCAGCGCGAGGGAGCCGGAGAGCGGGTAAGTTACCGCTTTTCATGTTGAAGCCTCTGTGTGAGGAGTCTGAGCAGCCCCGCCTGGTAGCGGGCCGCTCCAAGATTTGGGGGGGGCATGTTCCTTTGGTAAAAGAGAGCCCCAGTGGGCCCTAGACGGTATACAACGGTTACCACACATTTTTTACAACGCGGTACCGTTACCACGCTACTTTTACCACGCAGGTCGCTACAACGAAATGCGCTGGGGGGCGCTCCAGGATAGTAAATACTTTAATTTACTATCCAACTCCTTTCCCTAGAGTCCACGGGGACTGGAGTTGGAATAGTAAATTAAATAATTTACTATCCAGCGCCCCTCCACGCAAGTCGTTGTAGCGACTTGCGTGGTAAAAGTAGCGTGGTAACGGTACGCATTGTAAAAGTACACGTGGTACCGTCATACATCCGCCCTAGACTTGTAGGGGCAAATCAAGGCACATTGTCGGCGCCTGGGCGGTCCCGCAAGGAGAGCAGGCCTCTCCAATGACGGTGCCATGTCTTGAGAGCCACGTGGGGGTACAGAGGGCCCAGACGGGCCGGGCCCCACTTTTGGAGTGATATCACAGCTGCACCGTAGTAGCAGGCAGCTGCCATGTGGGCACAGTTGTTTGTAGGGCCCTGATGGCAACCTTGTGAGATAGAGTCCCTGAGGGGGACACAGGAGGCACAGAAGTGCCAGGCCTCTAATTGATTCACAGCTGCCCAGCAAGTAATCGGCAGCTACAACAATTAGGCCACAGTTCTTTGGGGGAATTATGAGCGAGAGGAGTGAAATGCACTCCTTGGCCCCAGTGCAATGGCACACTTTGGATTCCGCTGCTAGGCAGCAGCCCTGACATGCTGGACACTGGGCATTTGTGCCCTCCATGAATGCCAGTTGGCCAGGGGGACTATGAGGTTAATAGGGCACCAGGCTCTAATGTGATTTACGTGGTGCTAGGAAATGTGATTCATGTACTATGATTTATGCACCCTGTTCTATGCATAATGTGTTTATGTGTGAGGTCATTGTCTAATGCGTTTAGACTTAAATGGTTATGGAATAATAGGTTTATGCTAGGGAGGTTATTTCCTACTGTGAGTTTTACCCCTAATGTGAGTTCTGCTTAGGAGGCTAGGGTCTAATGGGTTTAGACTTATGAGAGGATTGCATAATGTGATTATGTTGGGGAGGTTGGCGTAGAATGTAATTTGCGCCTAATGTGATACTTTAAATAATGTGGTTTATGTTACAGGCTGATGCTGAGTACAGTGGTTACCAGTGATTACTGGTTGTACGTTTATGATAAATCTTACTTTTACTAAGTTCGCTTTGTGATGGTTCTGACAGTGGTCCAGTGGGCCCTGTCAGGTGTAAATAATCCCTTGTAAATATGACCGACTGCCAGGTGGCACATTGTATATTATGTGATTACTATTTTAATGTGTTATGAGAATACAAAGGCTATTTTTGATATAACCTTGTGTGGAGTTCCTTTTGTGGTGTGCCTGGGATGTTGTTGTGTACGTGCGCAAACGCTTTATACATGGCCTCTGGTGCCAAGCTACCATGGGGTTAAGTAGGGGTTATCTTTGGCATGTAACTCCCTTACCCTTACTGGAGTGGTGGTCTCTGCCTGGCTTTAGCACAAGCCTTAGCCAACCAGAGACCCCCAAATCTAACACTGACAAATACCAACCTTGAATATTCAGCACCTTTCATCTCCCAACTGTCTATACAAGGTTTCGACTATTGGAGGGACACGATAGACACAAAATCCATCTGGGGGATGAAAGATTGGCAGGTTCAGGGAACAGAGGTTTTGTTTAGAGCTTGCCTCATATCGTTGCAGATAATATTCCTGAACAGAACAGTGCAACAAACTACCTGTCACACTTTTGCAAAAATTAGAGACCTGAAACACCACTCATCCCCTCGCCCTTACCTATTGAAGGTATATCGAATGACACACTGAATGGTACATACAGTTCATCAGCTCCCAATTGGAAGGAATGGTTGGTTTGGCCTATTGACACAAACAGGTGTCAGTCAAGATTCAGGGGCCCAACCAGAGGGTTTAGTATCCATAGGCCTGACCCACTCTATGTACACACAAATGACCCAGGGGTAGTTGTTGGGATTTAAATTATATATATATTCCTGTATGGCCCACTATGTACCATATAACTGTATATGCATATGAATAACCATATAGTGTTACGCAATATATGTATGTGTTATGATTAATTCATGTAGGCCCATCTAGACCTATTGATATAACTAGGGCCACCTTGTTTCGTTTCCCCGTGTTTATGTACTGCTTCCCAGAAGTCACGTGGGTTAGTTCTTGGTATGAAACCATGTTGAATCACTCAGCCTGCTTCTCTGATCTTTTGTGTGTAGCTCAGGGAAACCCAAGGTCGCACCCGCCCCTCTTGTGGGATGCGTGCATTCTAGCAGAGCCCGTTCCTGTACTCCCCGGGCTTTAGATAGACAAGAGGGCACCTCACCGACCTGCCCCCGGAATAGCTCTGGCTTAGCTACTAGCAATCAATGGTGCCTTATATGGGTCTTCCTGCTGGCTTACTGACAACTTGTGTTTTTCCTTGTAGGGTGTTAACCTGAATGTGTGAAAACGTATATATGCTTTGTATCACTTGTATTTAGTCAGTGTCCTCTGCGCACCTCCATGGGTCGTGTAGACCGAGACTCCCCTGACAGGGCTTGTATTTGATTGAATAAACGATTCGACCTTCTCCATTGCCGACTGCCTTATTATTCCTCTATGTTATATATGGGCTATTGGTAAGTATAGTCCGGCCTTGTAAAATTCCGATTCCTTCAGTTGGCGCCTCCGCCGGGACTCCGCGATAGGGTTGTCCCCTCCTGTAAACAAGAGCAGAAGGGACGGCCGAGTAGGTGGACAAACAGAATTTTGATCCGAAAAACCCGTTTGTGGTAAGACAACTAGAGATTCCGCCCTCGAACTCAGTATCCCTCCTAGCTGCTGAAGACCCTACGCCGGACTTAACCCGAGAGAAGAACAGGCTGTGTTGGTTCTGTGTAGAAATCGGCAGTGGAGAAGTCGTGATCGGCCTGAGTGCACCAGGTGAGTGAGCCTTTTTGATTATATTAGGAAACGGACGCTTGGAAGAAGTGTTCGCTTGGTAATAGCAGTCTGCTTTTTATTGGTGGTCGAGGAAGCCGGTCCACAAGGGAATCAGAGGGGTCTGACGTTGCGGCGCAGGGGTTGCACTGGTGGACACCTCACAGATTTGTTTGGTAAATATTGGAGATAATACTTGGTTCCTTGCGGAGCACGGAGTGCTTGCTCGGCCAAACTCACTCTGGGGAAGCCCTGGGGGCAACTGGGTAAGCTAGGGTTCTTGAGCTTCGTGCCGCGACGACCAGTGGCTAACCAGGGAGTGGGTTTGTGGTTTTCCTACCAAGTGGCCTCAGCTCATTTGTGGTTGAATTTCGGATTGGTCTGGAATTCTTTTTGAATTGATTCCCCGAACGAGAGTCGACGGGCTCTGTTCATTTCAGAAGACATGTCATTTGCATTGAATTTGTATCGAGCTCATTGTTACCCTGACGCGCTTTACAGCACTTTACATAGTTGGAAAATAGGAGGAGTATGAGAGAGTGAATGGTGAAAAGGGTGCGCCCGCTTGAAAGGAATGATTGAAATTGTGAATGAGAATTGTGATATCATTATTGTCTTGCTTTGTTTCAGCAAAATATGTTTCAGGTGCTGCTGTTGGAGAGGTGCTCGGCTGGAAGAAAGACAGCCTGCCCCTCCTGAGGCAAGCCCCAGTTTTGATATGTATGTTAAACATGGTCTTACACCAATCTTGTTTAATACCTTATGGCACAAATATACGAATGGTAATACTGACTTGCAATGACCTCTAACAGGGTCGTTCGATGAGAAAAAGATTAATTAACTCCAAAATAAAATGTTTATGAAAAAAAGCTGCCAGTCGATGTTTGACTCCTTGAACCTATGGTTAAAGGAGGCCAAACGGCGACAGATAAGGGAGGAGAAATTGGGCAAGATTAAATCCGGGCAGACTGTACAGCAGAAATCCATAGCTTACGATAAAGGAAAAGTAGAGGAAAATATTGCCCAAATGGATAGACAGTTCCGTTTGGAAACTGATAAAAGTTATGTGGCACGACCCGATACTGGAGATGAGCTGGAGGACTTATTAGAAGCTCGTCCGCCTCCTTCTTATGCTCCACAGGGTTTATATCCAGCAGTGCCTTTGGCCCGAAGAGATCACCCCGGGCTGCGTTAGTCATTAAGGACCTTATGGGAGCAGTGGCCACGGCCCCATCTGATGGGTCTGTACGGAGTGCGCTACTCCCCCCTCCCTCACTCCGACTAACTACCTCACCCTTGATTTCGTTACAACCGGGCACGGTTGTTTCTTCCCCTTTGCATCCAGTATTTCTTTCTCCTCCGGCTCAAAGCGCTATAGATCCTCGAGCTTTGGCTACCTTAGATACCACGCCTAAGCGTCTTAGGTCTGATTTGTGTGAACAACAGACTTTTACTAGATCCTCGTTAGGTATGGAGGAGAGAAGGACTATAGTAAATCAGGCGTCCCAATGGATGCGGAATGCCATTTATACGATGGAGGACATTTGGAGTACCATGAAAGATTTTGAACCCGTTGCTCAGCAACTGGCTTTAGAGAATATGTGATTAATTTTGCTGTGGGAACAGTGTTTCGAGGAAGGGTTCCCTCCTCAAATACTGAGGGATATAAGAGATCGAGCCCACAAGTTCCAATTGCAGTCTGATGAAGTATATCAGAATATAGCAACTCTCTTACACTATCGAGAGCGAATGCATCGGAAATGTGCCGATTGGGGAGCCCAGCACCCTATGAGAGAGGTACATCCTCTCTTCTTTCCGAAAGTACCTCAAATAAAGGACGCCGGGGGCAATGTTACTAGAGCGAGGGTGGATGCCAGGCTTCAGGAACAATGGGTTTATACCCCTTGGAAATGAAGCGAGGTTCTTACATTAAAAGCCCATCTCCCTGACCCCCGTAAGAATCCCACAGCTTATTATAAGGAATTGGCCGAGGCTGCAAATTCCGCTATTATGACTATAGCTGACATTGAGTTTTTTTTGGGCCTTTTGATCCCGGTTGATATCTGGAGGCAGATACATGATACGGATCATGTTCCCGAGGTAGGGGGGACATGGGATCAACTGAAGACTTGGGATAAGGAACGAAAACCTGGAGAGAAACCCCGAGATGAAATTTTAGCAGTACCAGATAAAATTATTACATTTTGCAGACCCTCCTCCCTCCTAAGAAAATAGATTGGGATAAATTAACAGCTTGTAAACAAAAGAAGGATGAAAGTGTGTCGGATTGCTTTACCAGGTTTGAGAAAACATTCATAGACTTTAGTGGGCAGGACCTATCCACGGATGGGGGGATACGACTGTTTGTAAATAGATTTGTGACAAATTTGCTACCAAAGATGATGTCCCGCCTCCAGGCAGCTGAGAGTACGTGGACCACGGCCACTCCGTCCGTGATCCTCAGTATGGCTCAATATTATGAGCATCAAGAAAATGAAAACAAGGAAAATACTGAAAAGAAGACGAAAGATTTAAAGACTAGAGTTTTGTTGCAGCAAGTTAGTAGAGGACAGAATGCGGGACGTGGTGGGCGTGGTTCCTCCCAAAGGGGTATAGCTGTAGGCAGAGGAAGAGGAGGTCTCCCAAATATCGACATTAATCAGTGCTCATATTGTAAACAGGAGGGGCACTGGAGAGCGGACTGTCCTTTGTTGTTGGCAAGAAATGGCCCCAGTAGGGGACAAGGATGGGGCCGGGGAAATATGGATCGAAATAGTATGCGAAGAGAGGAGGAGGATTCTCGAAAAAAGTTTTTTGATAGCGCACAAAATAGGCAGTACTATAACCAGAATTATAGGGAGGATGGGTACGACGGGCAAGACTATGCATGAGACAGCCAAGGACAGAGACGGGGCCACATTACAGTACCAGTTGACCAAGAGGGACCTTATGTACAAGGGGAACTGTTGGGCGCATCGGGAAAATTCCTATTGGATACTGGAGCAATGAATAGTTCAGTTGCTCATACAATGGTCCCAGGGGCTGCTCTGTCTGGCCAAAATAATGTATCAGTAGGTTTCTCTGGAATACCTGTGGTAAGCCCCGTTTCTAAGCCTTTGCCTTTCACTGTAGGTCCTATTTCTATACAGTCACCCTTTTTGTTGACATCAAATTGTGGTGAGAATCTTTTGGGTTTGGATATTTTAAAGAAATTACATGCTCAGATTTATTGTTCACCGGATAGTGTATATTTGACGATGCAGAAACCTTCTTTGACGGCCGCTCAATATTTTGCAAAAAGTGAACGTCTTCCCCCTGAATTCTCTACAATTCCTCAGACACTGTGGGCTACAGGAGACACTGATGTTGGTCTGTTAAAGATAGCCCCGTGTCCATTACCCTGAAACCTAATGCGCAGCTGCCCCGCATTCCACAGTATAAAATTTCACCAGAAGGTGAACGGGCTATGTTACACATTATTCGTGACCTTATTCAAAAGGGGGTAGTGGAAGAAACAGCGGCAAATACTTGTAATAGCCCGATTTTACCGATTTTGAAGAAAGCCCCAGTTGATGGTGCCCCAGATTATAAGGACACATATCGTTTTGTGATTGACCTTCGAGAGGTTAATAAAATAGTGGTTCCACAGTATCCAGTGGTACCCGATATAACTGCTATTTTGACTATGATTCCTCCCACAGCTCAGTACTTCTCTGTGATAGATTTGAAGAATGCCTACTTTAGCATCCCGATTCATCCAGATAGCAGGCATATCTTCGGATTCTCATTGGCTGGCCGAAATTTTAGATTTACACGTGCCCCCCAAGGCTATACTGAAAGTCCTAGTATTTATAGCCAAGCCTTAAAGGCAGTTCTTGATGAATTAATTTTGCCAGCCGGGAATACAATTATTCAGTACGTAGATGATTTTCTGGTGGTCTCTGATACCAAAGCGGGATGCAAAGAGGCTACAGTGAAATTGTTACACCATTTGGCTGAGAAAGGGAATAAAGTGTCCCTTTCTAAATTCCAATATTGTCGACAGGAAGTGACCTACTTAGGCCATTTCCTGTCGAAAGCGGGGAGGCGATTAACTCTTGAATGAATATCTGTTATAACTAACATGTCTGTACCTCGTACTCAACGTGATGTTCGTGCTTTTCTTGGAATAACTTCTTACTGTCGTCAATGGATTCCTAACTATTCACTTATCTCTAAACCCTTGTTGCATTTGACAACCAAAGATGTGCATGAACCCCTGCCCTGGACGGATGAATGTCAAGAAGCCTTTGATTCTTTAAAGTCTGCTCTTTGTTCTGCACCTGTGTTGGGAACTCCAGATTACCGAAAACCTTTTTCACTTTATGTGCATGAGGTAGACGGTTGTTCATTATCAGTGTTAACACAGACTTTTGGTGGAAAACAGAGACCCTGTGCATTTTTCTCTTCAGTTTTAGACATTGTTGCTCATGCTCTCCCAAGTTGTCTGAGGGCCACTGCTGCAGTGGCACTGGCCATCCGACAATCAGAGGGAATTGTTCTGAACACTGATCTCACAGTCATGGTACTGCATGCTGTAGATATCCTTTTAAATAGAACTAAGACCCAGCACCTGACGAGTGCCAGATTGACAGGATATGAATTGACATTATTTGCCCCTCACATTACTATTAAAAGATGTGCTACTTTGAACCCCGGAATGGTTGGTGGCACCTAGGGTAGATGCCAGCTCTCAGCGCACAACCTCAGTTGAAACAAATAAGTTTCTTCAATGAATAGTTCCAAATTATATCCAAAAATTAAACCAAGTTCATCGTTGTATTCTCCATGTTTAATTTCACATGTATTATTCTTTCAGGATCAATGAAATTTCATGTCATGGATGTATCCAATATCAAAGAGTATGGGTGCACATCATTTCCCAATGCATTTCGGATACTAGATCCTTCATCAGGGGAATCCTAAAACATAATAGAGTAAACTAAGTATGATCCACGAAGGCAGAAATGTATTTACATTTGACTGATTTCATGAGTGAATTGTATACGATCATTAATGTGATTCAAATCCGTTAATGCTTTGTATAGAGATTCATGATCTCCTTTCCATAGTACGAAAATGTCATCAATGTATCGCAAGAATGACATGGCATGTTTAGTCCAACTTGGGGAGATAACGGACCTTATGTGTGTTTACACGAAACACCGATAAGTATGCAAGCAGTCACTTTTTTCGAACGTTTAATCCACCTAGCACCATTTAATATTCTGTCTTCTTTTCACAACGTTGTTCTTTAGCTTTATCATGGACAAGCACGTTTTCCTTGGGTGCATTCACGTTACTTTATATTTCGTGCACTTTGTTTAACATGGACATTTATCACAGTGGTAAACTCATGTAAATACATTTCTGCCTTCGTGGATCATACTTAGTTTACTCTATTATGTTTTAGGATTCCCCTGATGAAGGATCTAGTATCCGAAATGCATTGGGAAATGATGTGCACCCATACTCTTTGATATTGGATACATCCATGACATGAAATTTCATTGATCCTGAAAGAATAATACATGTGAAATTAAACATGGAGAATACAACGATGAACTTGGTTTAATTTTTGGATATAATTTGGAACTATTCATTGAAGAAACTTATTTGTTTCAACTGAGGTTGTGCGCTGAGAGCTGGCATCTACCCTAGGTGCCACCAACCATTCAGTGATTTCCACACCTTCTTGTCGGGGGTGATATCTCTGCAGCACACCACAAATCACTAACTTTCCTACACCGAGGAGTGCGTGACCCACACCTTCTTCCTACTTTGAACCCCACCACACTATTGCCTCTCCCGGAGAAAGATGAAAGAGTTGATGTCCTTGATTGTGTATTTAGAATGGAAGAAGAAACAAAGGGGCGTGTAGATTTAACTGACACCCCTTTACTTGAACCAGAAGGGGAATTGTATGTGGATGGCTCTTGTTTTAAGTTACCAGATGGCACTGCAACAGCTGCATATGCGATTACAACTTTGAAGACAGTAGTGGAAACCGCAAGGATTTCACACCACTCAGCCCAAGCAGCTGAATTAATAGCCTTGTTAAGAGCCTGTGATTTGAGTGAAGGTCTGAGAGTGAATATTTTCACAGACAGCCAGTACGCCTTCGGCGTTGCCCATAGATTTGGGAGGCTGTGGAGGGAGAGGGGTTTATTTACTACGCATGGCCAGAAAATTCAACATGGTCCCTTGATTGATCGATTACTATTTGCTTTGACATTACCCAAGAAGGTGGCCATTATTAAACGCAGTGCTCACAAGAAAAC
This sequence comes from Lissotriton vulgaris, assembly GCF_964263255.1. NCBI lineage: Eukaryota > Metazoa > Chordata > Amphibia > Caudata > Salamandridae > Lissotriton > Lissotriton vulgaris. The sequence goes on from NC_141689.1 coordinate 447,566,841, forward strand.
TGTAGATTCTACTGGAAAGGGCAACGCCTTTGCCGATTCAGTAGCAAAGGAAACGGCTCAGGCTAAAGGAAGTCCCATGTTTCCTAGTACATCTGCCCGATGGACCACCGAAACATCCCTTTTTGATAATACCATTAAAAGTGTGAAAGAGTTACAGAAGGAAGCGACTATGGAAGAAATGCAGAGGTGGGAACGGGAGATTGAGAAACTAGACAAGAATGAATGTTGGATAGACCGATCTGAGAAGCAGCGATGGTTGCTCCCTATTGCATTGATATATGCAGTAGTAACCATGGCACATGGCCCGGCTCACATAAGTGCAAAAGGAATTAGTGCAGTGTTAGACCCAGTATGGAATAATCCGAACATTTCCAAAATAGCAGCCCACATTGTTAAATATTGCCCGGTGTGTTTACGGCATAATCCTGGGGGTAGAGAATCTGTTTTGAGTGGCAATTTTGCTCCGCCATCCTTGCCTTTTGAAGTCACACAGAAAGATTACATACAAATGGAACGTGTGAATAATTTGAAGTATGTATTGGTGGTGGTATGTGCTTTTAGTTAATGGGTTGAGGCCTACCCCACCAAAGATGCCACTGCAATTGCTACTGCTAAGGTCCTAATCAAGGAATATTTCCCCCGATACTGTTTGCCCCGAATTATCTGGTCGGACAACGGGCCCCATTTTAATGCTATACTTGTACACAGTGTTTGTGATGTATTAAAAATAAGGCAGAAGTTCCATGCTGCTAGACATCCGCAGTCAGCGGGCTTGGTAGAGAAATATAATGGTATCTTGAAGCTCAAAATGGCCAAAATCTGTGCAGACACCAGATTAAAGTGGCCTGATGCCCTCCCATTGGCCTTATTGTCCCTTAGAACGACCCCTCATACTAGAACCGGGTTGTCTCCTTATGAGGTGATTTTTGACGTCCCACAAATGTGTGGGGAGTCCCCAGGCCCAGATCTTTTAGGGATATTGATTATCCGTTGATGACAGATTACCTTTATGCTTTGACTAAAGATCTGCGTTCTATTCATCAACAGGTATCGGACACATTGCACTACCGGAGGGTCCTGGACATCGTTTGGAGCCCGGCCAGTGGGTACTGGTGAAGAATTATCAACGGACATCGAGTTTGGAGCCCAGGTGGTCCGAGCCCTACCAGATCATCTTGGTCACGAGGACCGCGGTGAAGGTGCATGGCCGGAAACACTGGATCCACGTGAGCCATTTGAAGCGCCTGCCGCTACTCCTGCCTTCTGATCGGCAGAAAAAAGACTGAGTGCCGAGTCAGGAAGGAGAGTTGATCAAAAGCTTTGTGCCATTTTCGGATGCTCAGGAAATAGGGCAATCAAGTAAAGTGTTGCCTGAAGGGGAAGGTGAGACAGCTCAGTCAGAAGCAACTGCCAGTCCCGAGGCATCACAAGGGGTGACCGAGTCTGTTACCCATGCCAATGAATTGTTTTCTGACCAGGAGCAACCTGATACGATCTGCGGCCCCGAAAACAGCGCGGTACCCCACTCTCTAAAGGAAGAAATTAGACCAAGACTTTGCTTTGAAAAAATTTGAGTAGAGTGATTGGGGTACTGAGCGAGACACTGGACTGAACTCGCAGAGAGCTTGGAACATTGTGTTAATAAGGCTCTGTTCAGAAAGAAAGACTGAGTTAAGGGCCGCGATCGTACCTTTGGAATCTGAAAGTTTGCTTTTCCTTTGATGAGCGATAAGGGTCTGCCTGTGAGGCTCTAAAAACGGACACAGGGAGAAGATCCCTTGTTGGGAAGACGAAACCCTCTGGTGGTGTGCATGCTTTGTGGATACAAAGATTAGTTTTGGACTTTTAGCAAGGGACCGAGATAGATTTGGACTTATAGAGAGTATGTTTCCTTTTGATCGATTTATGATGGAAGATGAACGACCACTTGCCCCTCGGCGTCATATTCATAATATGCAACTGTTTTCCGGATGGCCCACCAGAGTTAAGGTGGCATTCGTTGCTTTTATTATTATAATTACTGTAATAATGATGTGTGTATTTGTATACTTGGAATTTCAGCATCCAGTGCAGAAATTGTTGAAAACTACTCCTGCTCCAGAAGAACATCTCTTTTATTCTTTGCCTCCGCATGAGGCTAGGCATAGGGAAACTTATTCAAAGAATGTTTTTATTGAAATGTTGCATCAGACCCACAGTACCACAAACAAAACGAATTGTTGGGTTTGTGGCTAGTTACCGTCAGTCATGCATCAGCATGAGTTATTCATTTCCCTCCCTTTGTCCTATTTAGCTAGCTGTGAAGCACGGTGGCAATTGTTATCGTTAATGTGTTCACACTATGTTGCAAATCCCAAAATATATTTTGAAAGGGATTATGTAGCCATTTTGAATTATATAGAGCGACACCAAGGATTTGATGCTGAAGGGAATGAAGGTCAGCGTTCCTTAGATCCAAATGCCTGTATGAATGTATATACAGATTCCAAAAATGATACCTGGTTGCAGGAAGAAATGCAGGATTTTGAACTTTTTAATTCTACTCTGCATTTTTAGCATTTTAAGGAACGTAATGTTATAAATGATAGAGGCCTGCCGATCCCCATAATCAATGCCACCTCCCTGTTCTGTATTAGGGGGCGAGGTCACATTAAGGTAGGGAGTAGCACCTGTAATTATACCTATACATTGTAGACCAACAGTACTCCCCCAATGATCACTCTCTCTAATGTATATTTGTTATGCGGGGAAAATGCTTATACTTGGCTCCCTCGAGGATGGGCAGGACGGTGTTATCTTTCCTTTCAATATCTCCCTGTGTATATTGCACCTTCTGATTACCATAAGACCCCTCGGCTAGTAAAGAGAGAGGTAGACTCTAATCGGACTATTAGGAGCTATGATACCAATAGTACTGATCAGACAGATACCTTGCTGCAGCAGTTTGAAGACATTTCAAAGGGCCTGGTTCCATTCTGGGGTCCGATTTTCAATAGTCGAAACATAAGACGCTTGTCTAGAATAGTGGAAAATGTGGTTCAAACCACGACCGAGATATTGACCAACCTTACCATTGAACTTCAGGCTACGAGGCTTGTTTCTCTTCAAAATCGGATGGTGTTAGACGTCATCCTGGCAGATAGGGGAGGAGCTTGCCGCGTGATCGCCAGCTCTTGTTGCCTTTTTATTCCCGACTCGGCCCCAACCATACATCTCGAGATTAAGAAATTACATCGATTAGCCAGCGAGATTCATGAAGAAAACGGCACTTGGTCCCTCAGTGGATGGTTCTGGGGCCTCCTGGCTACCTGGGGTTGGAAGATATTCATGATCCTAGCAGGAGCATTTGGGGTTATTTTCACATGTTGTTTATGCCTCCAATGTGGCCCAGCATGTTGCACTTTTTGTGCAACTAGGATAACATCTGCTCTGACCCTTTCCCGGCAGGAAAAGATAGAGAAACAAATGATTCAGAAAGAGGTAACAGACCTCATGCAGATTGATGAAGGGGTATTTGTGGAGTAAAGTAGTTATATTGGCCATAGTAGGCCAAAAGGGCCGTCTGTTGGGATATAAAATTATATATATATTTATGATTGGCCCACTATGTACCATATAACTGTATATGCATATGAATAACTATATAGTATTACGCAATATATGTATGTGTTATGATTAATTCATGTTTGCCCATCTAGACCTATTGATATAACTAGGGCCACCTTGTTTCGTTTCCCCGTATTCATGTACTGCTTCCCAAAAGTCACGTGGGTTAGTTCTTGGTACGAAACCATGTTGAATCACTCAGCCTGCTTCTCTGATCTTTTGTGTGTAGCTCAGGGAAACCCAAGGACGCACCCGCCCCTCTTGTAGGATGCGTGCATTCTAGCAGAGCCCGTTCCTGTACTCCCCGGGCTTTATATAGACAAGAGGGCACCTCACCGACCTGCCCCCGGAATAGCTCCGGCTTAGCTACTAGCAATCAATGGTGCCTTATATGGGTCTTCCTGCTGGCTTACTGACAACTTGTGTTTTTCCTTGTAGGGTGATAACCGGAATGTGTGAAAACATATATATGCTTTGTATCACTTGTATTTAGTCAGTTTCCTCTGCGCACCTCCATGGGTCATGTAGACCGAGACTCCCCTGACAGGGCTTGTATTTGATTGAAGAAATGATTCGACCTTCTCCATTGCCGCCTGCCTTATTATTCCTTTATGTTATATATGGGCTATTGGTAAGTATAGCCCGGCCTTGTAAAATTCCGATTCCTTCACAGTGACTTTTTATAGTGTTGGGAAGTTGTGCCTAGAATGGCTAAAAACCTAAACACTACAACAGGTGAACCAACACTTGTCCCTTCTAGCAGACAACATGGATCTTAGAGATTTCTTGTTACTTCCCAAGAAACCACATAAGAAGCACTTCTTATATGCCATCTACAATGAACTCCCAAAAGGATGCTTCTGAGAGATTGCATGAAATTGAAAGGATTAACCTAGGAAAGGCTCTGGCTGTGGTGGACAATGGTATGACCACACTTTCTTCATGTATTTATTCACTGGGCAACATTGTGTCCACGGCAATTGACATAATGGAACAAGATCTGTCTATTCTACAACATGGGCAATCACAATTGCGCTCCAGTATGCTTTTAAGCTGGACGCTGCAGTCATTGTGTTCAGGCCACGTGCTAGTTTACTATGACACGCAATGATGCAAAGTACACCATGCTGCTCATTAAAACATTAGAGAAGTAACCTTTCACAGTAGCTGAGTCACTGTCTACTGAATGGCTAATTCATGGCTATATCATACTGCCCATCACGACCAATACTACCTTAGATACATCCAAGCAGGAAGGTATGAAGCGTTAGGTGGAGGGTACGTATAGGAAACCTGGCAGTTACCGTATAGATATAGGTGCATAAATAAGGACACTGAGGTTTTCTTAAGTGGTACTGACTGTAGGAAGGTTTTGAGTGGGTCTTTAGTGTGAAAAGTAGTGTCACTTCATGAAACATGTAATGCTTCAAAAGCGAACTTATATTGCTACTTTAAAGTCTCCCCAGTTGCCATGATCCATTAGTTTTTTTAACTGCTTTCAAATGGAAGTTATTTAGTGCTGAATGATCAAGGCTGCTGTGGAATGGTTCCAGGCATTGCATATCTAGTCACAGTAAACTTCAGAGTTGTTTGCTGTAAGCAAGTATTGTTTCCCCCGGCTCGCACAGTTAGTGGAGTACCACTGTGGCCTTCATTGAAAGTTTCTAGTATACGGTTTAATTCGATGAGCGGACTGAAAGATAGGTTGTTTCAACAAAATGTGGCCTTAACTTCAGCCTGTGAGACTTGATCTCCAGGTAGCAAGTTCTTCAGCAGAGATACAGGCCTTGGTCCGCACAAACTTCCTGATCCATTTAGAAGAAATTGGTTCATCGTATCTTTAAAATGTCTGATACGAGTGGGATCGTACACTTATTTTAGCGACTGGGATTAGGTCTCTTAACCACCTTTCGGACCATCTTTGGAGTAATTCCAGCCTTCATACACTCCGTACTTGGAAGCATTTTTGGAGGACTTCCTTTGGTCCTGCTTTCAATGGCGGGCATCTTGATTTTAATCCTATTGCTTTGCAATGGACATCGCAACCCCTCACGGATTGGAGAGAACACTTCTGGAACAACGTTGTTGTGAGAGCATGGTGTTCTACCTGATTACACCTCAGCTTTGAGAGTGAGTGAGCATTGGCCCCTGTCTTTCAGACCGGTCTGGCTAGACTATGTGCAGCCTGTGTTCTGTTGCCTGTGTCTGACACTTCAATCGGTTGCACTGCTGGACATAGACGTGCCTGAGGAAGCAAGTTATTGAACCGGCACATGAAGGGCATTGTGGTATTGCTGACATTTTAAAAAGCCCTCTGGGATCAAGTGTGCTTCTGTGTCTTGTTGAACTAATTGAAAGGGAGCCTAAAGCTTGTATTCTATGCAACAGCCTGTTTCCCAAAATGAATCAGCACCCATTTTGGCTCCCCGCCAGGCCGGCTTCCGCCCCGCACACTCTACGGAGTCCGTAGTACTCTCGGTCCTTGACAACCTCAGGGAGGGAATGGATACCAACCAGGCCCAGGCTTTGGTCCTCCTCGATCTCTCAGCCGCCTTTGACACGGTTGACCATACCATCTTACTTTCCCGTGTCGGGGCGGCGGGGATCGAGGGTACCGCCCTGGTATGGTTATCCTCCTTCCTGAGGGACCGCACCCAGGCTGTTCGCCTGGGTGATTTTTCTGCGGACTTCTGGAAAGTTCAGTGCGGGGTCCCCCAAGGTTCCTCCCTTTCACCTCTTTTGTTTAACCTTTTTATTACCCCCCCTTATTTTTTCGTTGCAGCAAATGGAGGTCAGCGTATACACTTATGCGGATAACCTCCAACTTGTTTTCAATCTGTCTTCTTCCTCTGCTTCCATCTCAAACTTCCAGTCTATTATGATTTTCATCCGGGACTGGATGAACTACAACCACTTGAAACTTAACCCGGATAAGACCGAGCTGGTGTTGACGGGTGGTTGCTCCAGTCCCTGGTCTTCACTTTTTTGGCCCCCTTCCCTAGACTCTCCCCCGGTCCCTTCTACCTCAGTTAAAACTTTAGGTATCAAACTTAATTCTCAGCTCACTCTTCACTCCCAGGTTAGTTCTGTGGTGTCCTCTTCTTTCATGTCACTACGCACCATCCGCAAGGTATCCCGCTTTTTTTCCTTCGATGCCTTGAAATTGATCATCTTGGCGATGGTTATTTCCCGCCTGGATTATGGCAACGCCCTATATGCAGGTATACCTGCATATAGTTTAAGGCGCTTGCAGCTGATCCAGAACCAGGCGGCACGGTTGGTGTTCAATCTTCCAAAATCCCACCACGTAACACCCCTTCTCAAATCCTTACACTGGCTCCCTGTCCGTGAACGCGTCCAGTTTAAGCTTGCTTCTATCATCTTTCAAGCACGACTGGGCGCGGCCCCGGCCTTTCTAACATCTGAGATCGTTCCCTATGTTCCAACTAGGGAACTACGCCCATCCACGCAATCCCTGTTGTCAGTCTCCCGTTTCCGGAGGAAGAAATGGGGAGGATCGAAGTTTGCGACCCTTGCCCCAGTCCTGTGGAATTCCCTGCCTTTGGACCTTAGATCTCTAACTCTTTACCCTCAATTCCGGAAAAAACTCAAAGCCCATTTATTTGCTAAATCTTTTAACTAGATCACTTGCTTTTTCTGTTTCTTTCCTATTATTTTCTGTTACTCCTACTCTGGGGATCTGTCTGTTGCAGCGCCATGAAACCGCTGGTGAAAGTGCGCTATATAAATATTTTTAAACTCAAACTCATTAAACATGTCTGATCTGCTTAAGCAAGCTTGGGAGATAATTGGTGTGTATTTCAACAACGGACTTTATTTCATGGTAGTTCATGGTAGTTGTCTATGAGTACTCTAGTGGAAAACATATTATCAACTACAAATAAAAGAGTCATTGAAAGGCTGGATGCCATTTTTACTACATGAGGTGTTCCCTACATTCTCAAATCTGACAGTGGCCACCCTTCAATATCAGGTAGTTCAAAGACTTTCTTAATTGTTTCAACATCAAACGTCAGAAAAGTACAGCTCTCTGGCCACAGGCAGATGGTGTAGTTGAACGATTTATGAGTGCGTTGAAAAGGGTGATTTCAACCTGGTGCACTGGAAGGTATTGACCTTGAATCTACTCTGCGCAAAGTACTTCATGTCTATTGTTCCACTCCTCATTCTAGGACAGGAAAAAGTCCTGACACATTGCTGTTCAGGAGAGCTCTTTGAATGAAGATACCTCAACGGACCACCAGCCGGTCAACAGACCATGATGAGATCCATGTAACAGACAACCCTCGCAAAGGCAAAATGAAGGCCTACGTCGACAAGCGACGACACACTCGAGACACGGTTTTCGAGAAAGGAGACCGAATTTTTATCAAGCAAAAGCTGATACACAAGATGGGCACTCAGTTTGATGCTGAACCACTAAGAGTTGTGGTGAGCAAAGGACATATTGTAACTTCCCAACAACCTGAAAAATTCATAACGAGAGACGTGTCACACTTTAAGCTTTTGCCTCAATGTTTTTCAGCTCCAGACCTCGCGATTGAAGCAAGCCCACCTGTGTGCCCAAGTCAAGCATACAAAACTTCTCCAGAGATGCCAGATGAAGGCACCACTCCTCTATCTCATACAACTAGATCCGGAAGGCTGGTGCAAGCACCTCGACGACTCATCGAGGAGCTCTAATGTGTATATATTTGTTCATACTATTTATTCAACAAAGGGGGAGATGTTGTGTCTTGTGTTTATGTATCTGAAGACTCTAGTGGCCACTGCAGACTCCTTGCAAGTATTACGCAATTTGATGAGTGTGGCTGGGTATGGTTAATAAAGTTTGTGAAGCAGTGCATTCAGTTAACGGTTGCATGCTGACAAATAAAGATGTGCAAACCAGAACTCCATATATGGCAAGGTACAGCCGAGTCCCCCTTCTCCCTTAGCTCCCGCACTTGGGTGATCCACATTTTTCCGGTGCCCAAGGTGACTCACTGCCTATCTTCCCCCAAGGCAATCAACTTTAATAACACCAAGGTTTGGATTAGGGGTAGTAAATCCTGGCCGTATTTATTAAAACAATACCCAAACATTAATATATTTACATTATAATACACAATACGCAGAAAGTCTAGTCTGTTACATTGATAGGTACAGTATGTCTTATTGGCTAACCTTAACCTGTTTCCTAATACATAGACATTCCTATCCTAGACTAAGCATTCAATAACAATAAGATTACTTTCTGCGTATCCCTGTTTGAGCATAAGGCAAGGTCAATGACTGGCTCCTGATCCAGATCAAGCCATGTCAAAAACTCCCACCGGAATTCCCTTGCACAGGGGGCCCCATTCACCGGGAGAATACCTCCCCCCAAGCACCCCCTACGCCCAGAAGAATTCTCCATAAAGGGACCCATGCAGTCATGCGTAGCTTACTTGTGCCCTTGCGCATGTGCTGGGTGGCCAACCAGCCTACTGGAAAATGTAACTCCCCCGCACCCTTCCCACCTACCGGCTGTAACTGGCCCTGGAGTTCTATGAGAGACCATCTGTCCCTCCCCCTCGGGCGTCCCCATTTTCCAATGGTGCCGTCCACTAAGGACCTTAAATTTAAGCTCACCAATCATGACCTTACCGCCCCAGGCCTGCAGAGTTGCCCGACTATCTGGCTTCCCCCTTCTGCCCCGCCGAAGGTCATGCCCTGTTCCTTGACCCAACTAACCAGGCAAGAAGGTGATCAATGAAAATCTCATTACCCAACCTAGACAGGTGAACGCCGTCTTGCAAGAAGAACAGCTCTCTCCTAATGTACCAATGTGCTATAGTTTGCAAATTTGGAGATCTGTAAAGGCCTATCCATCTTTTTTCTATTAACTGACTGATTCAAAGCCCACACGGACTCACCCCCCCTCCACTGAAATCTAGGGATCATGTGTGACCACATCAGGATAGACCCAGGGCATCGTTTTGCCAACCAACCAAACACTGTGATCAAGGTTTCCACCAAACCTCTTCTACCCAGGTGTACTAGGTCATTCCCTACCAAGTGCAAAATAACAACTCTTCCCTTCTCGGTCCAGCAGGTGCCCCACAAAATTCCTGAATTGATCTAAGCGAAGGGCCGCTCGCCCATTAAAAGAGACCCTAAAATCAGCCTGCCTTGCTCTCACCTGGTAATTGCCTGAAAGAAAACATTGTTGTAAACTTGTCACATAGGAGTGTCCAATAACCCATAGGTTGCTTATGCCATGTTCCCAGGTGTGCACCTAGTCCCGCATAGATCCTGGGCGATGACGAGCCACCCCGAGTTTCTCCCCCGCATCACAGGATGAAGAAACTGGAATTAAAACGGAAAGAAAATACTGTCAGTGAAACCGTCCTTCAAATTCTAGAGAATATGCAGCCGCACATAGCGCTTGTAACAATTGGAAAGCCACCTGCCAATCCTCTGCACCTCGCTACCAGGAAAACCCCTTGCTATCGCTTCAGTGGCGGTACATATCCTGAAATAATGGGATCCAAAACTGCTGGGGTCTAAACCCACTTGCAGCATAGCCAAGCCCAAGACCCTTTGAAACTGAAATCTCATAAGTGGGATTCCATTGGCGTGAATTAACAATGGCCCCCTACGCCTTTAGGCCTGTGTTCCTAAAATGCCTCCAACCTGTTGATGGGGCAGCAAGGGCTCCCCTCTGCCAGTCACAGCACCCCCCCCCCTCGCCTCTGGCCTCATAATCAGTCTTAGACCTGCAGTTTGATATAAATAAAGAATATCCTTGGACTTTCACATGGCTAAACTGCAGCCCTCCCTGCCAGTCCTGCTTATTTTTTTCCAACCAGTTCCCCAATCCTGAAAGCGCTGTAAAACACCAGTGAAAAAGTAGCCCTGAATAGTAAAGCTTTGGCCTCGGTGTTGCAAATCTGGGTAAGCACCTCCAGTATAGTTGTCAGCGTGTTGATGCCTATTGGTCGCCTTAAGTTCAGCTGTGGACCCTGCCGACGCTGCCACTCTTTTAAAGCTTTACGCACTATAAATGAATTAGTGGGGTCCTGTATGCCCTTTACTTGTGCAAAGAAGGAATAGCCACTATGTGTTGCCATGCTGCTGCCACTGAGCGTCCCTCATCATTCATTGCCCTTAGGTAAGAAACCACCGCCCCTGTGTGATGCCACCTCCCTTCCCATTCATCCCCAAAAAAGGCACAGTAAGCACAAAATGCCCCTTCGTATGCCCTCCTGGTCCTGTGAGCTCGGCTGGCTGCCACAAGGTCCAGTAACTGTGGGCACCAAGCTGCCAAAGCTGTTTTGGGAAAGGCGTTGGTTTCTCCACCGCTTCGGGGTGATGGGACCTGAATATCTGCATCTTAAAGCAAGAGAGTGCGTCAGCAGCATGATTTGAAGAACCCTGGGACATGATTGGCCCTGAACTGCATATTCAATTTCATGCACAGCAGTATTATTTCTTTCAAAAGACGCAGGCTCATCTTACATTTTGCTGATTGATGATTGATGCATTCCACCGCAGACATTTTATCTGACCAGAAAACCACTGATTGATTGCACAGCTGCTCCTGCCAGACAGACAATGCCACCATGATGCAAAACAGCTCCATGAAACCAATGTTACTTGTTAAACCAGTTTCGACCCACCATGCCGGCCAGCGTTGTGCTACCCATTCAGTACCTAAATTGGCGCCAAACCCTTCACTACCCACAGAGTAGGTCATCAATCCTATCTCCGAACAAGGCATGGGTGGGCCGGGCTACAGTACCTTACCATTAAAGTCCCCAGGAATGCCAACCAAATCTGCATGTCCTGCTTGACCTTGCCGGATAACCTGGTGTGATGATGCTTTTCTTTAAATCCTGACATGGCCTGTGCTATCGAGCGTGAAAATTGTCTCGCCATTGGAATGACTCTCAAAGCAAAGTTTAACTTTCCCACTGTCTGCTGTAGCTGATGCAGTGTAACTTTCTTTTTCACTAAGCTTTGTTGTAAGGCTGACCTGAAACTTGGGATCTGTACTTTGGGCAGGTGTGAGCAACCTTGTACAGAGTACAACTCTATTCCCAAAAATTCTATCACTGTGGACAGCCCAACTGTCTTACCTTGCGCCGGGGCACCCCAAACTCTTGCATGAGCCCACAGAATTCCTGCAGTGCCCAGCCACATTCATGAGAGCCTGGCACTCCCAGGAAGAGAAAGTGATCCAGGTAATGCAAAATGTACCGGTGCCCGGTTACCTGCCTGAGAGCCCATTCCAAGAAGGAACTGAACTTCTCAAAGTAAGCACAGGAAACAGAGAACCCCACATGTATGCATTTGTCCATGTAAAACTTCCCCTGGAATTGGAAATCCAGCAAATGAAAATCTAAATGGTGCGCCGGCAACAAGCGGAATGGTAACTCGATGTTTTGCCAGAAGTGCGCCAGGGCCCAGACCTCTGAGCATCTCAACAGCCTGATCTAAAGATGAATACCTGACCGTGCACAGTTCCTCTTCAATGGTGTCATTCAAAGACTGCCTCTTGGGAGCTGAAAGATTATGAATCAACCTGAACTCCCCATGCTCTATTTTGGGCACCACCCCCAATGAAAAGCAAACAAAACCCTCCACCGAAATGCAGTCAAATGGACCTGCTATTCTGCCCAAGCGCAATTCCTTTACAATTTTGGCCGCCGCCACCCCAGGATTGGTCCTAACTGATAGCTGATTCTGGCATTGAGATACCCCTACGTAGTCAGGCGCGGGAATTCTGAAGCCATATCTGAAACCTTCTAACAACATTCCGGCAAACGGAGGGCATTTGTACTTATTCAACCATGGGATCAAAGCACTGGTTATTATGGGGGACCGGGCCTTCATGAGGGAAACACAATCATTCCTTTTTCTCACCCCCCCTATCCATTGATTTTTTAAAACACTGGGACTCTGGGTGGGAGGTGTTGCCATAGAAGGAACATGAGTGCTTGAATTTACACATGCCCACTGGCCTGGTGCACGTATGTCTGTTAAAGTCCCAGCATGCCCCTTCCCCCTCACCTCCGAGCTAACAGGGGGGCCTGACCAAAAGGATTGGCTCTTAGAACTGTTCTGTGACCCGTGTCCCAAGTGGTCTAACCACAAAATCATATCAATTTGGTCCCATGTGAGGGTAGGGTCAGTAGCCTTTGCTCTCCTAAAGTCCTTATCAAATTCCTTCCACCCAATCACCCCATACTTATCATGTAAGCCAGTGATTCTACTCTGATAGCATGACATTTCTGCAGCTAAGCCTGGAAAGCTTTCAGAAATGACTGCCATATGGATTGAGAATCCCCTGACCCAATTACTCAGACACTTCAACCCTATATTTTTGCAACTGGCTTGCCCATTCCTTTGGGTGCATCCACTCTTTGTTCTTTTTGGCCTCTTCCCTTTCCGTTTCATCTAACAGCAAGGAAAACATATTCACATAACTTCCTTTCCAATTTTTTTCTTTCAACTCCTGTGTCACATGCCTTGCCAGTTTTTCCCTAAAATAGCGCACTTCCCCCAGCCCTAACACTGGCAATGTCAGCCACTTACCAGTTGCAGCTGATTCCGCTGGCTTCTCTTTTCCTGAGTCCACAGGTGTGGTTATTGCTAGCAGTTCTTTACCAACTCCCGCAGGAGCTGCCGCTGTTGTACCACCTGATGGAGCTGCCTGTCCCTCCCCCGGCTTGCCACTATCTTCGCTGCTTTCTCAGGGGCGGTCTCCCTGCCACCCAAGACCCCCGCAGCTGGAGTCCAAGTACCTGACTTCTCCAACCATGGCAGAATTGCTGCCAGGCTTGTTACAAAATCGTGGTGCCCTGGAGCGCTCCCCGATGGTCCACTTGTGAATGGAGGGTTTGAACCGGTCCCTGCTTGGCTGTCTACTGTGCCTCCCCCATCAGAGTGACTGGAGGCTGAAGTGGGGTGTGTAATCTGAAGGCCCTGGCAAAGTATTCCCCTGGGGAGAAGTACCCGCTGCCCCTGGCTGACTCCCCTAGCAGTAATCCATGGCAACCCCCCTATCGGCACCAGCGGCACTGTCCATGGCACCTCCCCCACTGATGCTGTGGCCGGTGTCACTTCCCCTGGAATTGTGGCAGGTTCTACACTTTTCTTAGATTTTTCCTTTTCGGGCATCGGGGATATGCAGCCTTAGGGGCCACACCAGATCGCCTTGGCCAATCCTCCACCCCCTCTTGCCCATCTACTTTTTCCTTTAATTCCACCGAAGCTTGATTCATGTCTTCCAGTTTTTTCATCTTTGTCTCCATGGCCCCCATCTTACGCATCATGGTCTCCATGAAAGTGTCCATGCATGAGCGCTGCTAGCTCCTTTTTTGCCTTAGGGGCCATCTTACTACACACTGCAATGCACTGCTTTGACTTGTCCTGACTGCCCTGAACACCAACACTTAATCACTGCTACAAATACCAAAACGTACCATTATAAAATGTGTCACTACTCTGCAACACCACACCTAAGCACGTTCTAGCCCAAGGTGGTATAGCAGGAAAAAATAACCAGGCTAAATGAGGGCTAACAACCCCACCATTCACCCAACATATACTACACAATGCAATGTCCCGTGGTGATCCATTCTGGGACACTGCCCAGAACCTTACCTTACTGAAGTAGCAGCCGCCGGCCAGCCAATAGCACCCATGCAACCAGAGCCACGCCTACTAGCTAATCTAGCAGGTCGCGTGAGTAGTATCTAAACCGCGTGGCTCCCAGAAGCGGTGGAATGCATGCCTGCCGGTCCTGCCCACAACGAATCCCCTGTGCCTTTCTGTGAAGCAGAAGGTGATAAACACACAGTCCCTGTATACCTTTTCACACAGCTCCAGCAGTGCCCCTGATGGTCTACCCAGGCCTCTTGCTCCTCAGCTCCCTGCAGTAAAATAGAGAAGACAAAAAAGCAGAACAGGAACTGCTCCGGTCCTCTGAGTGCCTTGTGTCTGGTCCCTGCAGTAAACGGAAATAAAACAACAAACAAGAACTTTGGCTGCTCTGCTCTGAGTCACAAGATCTTTGGCTGCTCTGTGTCTCCACCTGCAGAGGGAGACAAACAAAAGAAAATCCAACGTGACCTCCGTGCAAGGTCTGGTCAGCTGTGAGGGGCGGCGAGGAAAGAGAATGTCCCCGCCGCTCCAAACCTTTTTATTCACTTTTTGGCCGGGAGCCGGTTCTAACCGGTTTTCCCGGCGTAGATGCGACACGTGACCTGGAAGCGATACAAACTGCTTCCAGGTCATGCGCTGATCCACCAATAAGCAGGGAGGGTGAGGTGCTGCGTCACTCTGGTTCGGAGTGCACACCTGTGCCTCCCTGCTACCTCTGCAAGGGACTGGCACGACCTCCATAGATAGAGCATGTTCCGATGCCATCCCTCTTTCATATGTGGCGTGGTGTGCTACATGCTCCCAGACTAGGAGGATGCTGCAGTCTGGATGAGGGCAGACAGCTTTGAGATGTTGGATGTTTGGCTTGGAGGAGCCTTTCAAGTCAGTTCTGTAACATCAGCAGATTAGTGAATTTTGATACTGTAATCAGTCTTATCAGTGGTACAGGGAAATATAGTCCTAAGGAGACCATGAAACAATTCAGTTAGCTGGCAAAGGCCCTGAAGGTTGAATGAAAGAAAGAGTATTCAGTGAAATCGTTTTTGGGTACAAGTGAAGGTTTTCAGATCATAAAGAAAAGGTTCATGGATGACCTTGAAGAACAGGGCTTGGAACCTAGGGCCAATTTAGAGTAAGATGGTCTCTACTCTGTTCACTACCTTGATGGACAGAAGGCCACCTTATTTAATGATCATCGCTGGCCTTGCGATGATCTCGTTGTCTTCAGAAGAACCGCCATCATAGCCGTGCCGAGGGCGTCCCTTCCTAATAGCAAGTCCCACTGCAATTTAAGATTATTTTGCGCTGCAATTGCGGCCACAAAACACCCGCAGTTTATCACCCATTTCAATTGGTCCCCTCCTTCCCCTTTGTGACTGGCATTTAAAATATTTTTTAAGAGCAGGCAGTGGTCTAATTGAACAATGCCTACTCTTAAACAAGCATTGGCATAGCCAATAGGTCTAGCTTTTGGGACCTTATAAGTATTGAGTTATGCAGCACAATATCCTTGGTGCAACAATATTAACTGTTGCATGGTTAAACACTTATAAGGTCTTAAAGGCAAGACCTATTGGCTATGCCAATGTGTGTTTTACTTTAATTAACTAACCTACCTAAAATTGGTGGCAGTCACGTTAAATAAGGAAATTAAAACTGTCCCCGGTGTCGCTCTGCATGCGTCGTGGTGACTGTGACAAATCTTGCAATGAGTCCTCTTTATTAGAAATCTGCTTCCAAAATTGTCATCACAATAGTATGACATCATGCTACTTGTGCATATATGTGACTGCATAAAGGCACTGGCAATGCCAATATTTCAGCATTTTACTGCCGAAACCCACTGGCTTTGCCAACACTTGTTCATTTTTATTCATTGCATATAAGGCACCTCTAGACATTCCCTGTTCTTGGCTGAATAATATACATATATACATGAATGAATGAAGCATGGAGAGAAGCTCACGTTTTTGTGGAATCTGGTTGTATTTCTTCGTGAGCATACTGTCCTTTCTTCAGCTTTACTGCCCCACCCATCTCTATTCCTAACTTGCTGTTTCTGCATGGCTGTTTTTCCACATGGTCTGAGGGGAAATAAATTCAAATTTAATCCCCCGACTGCTTGAAATGACATGCCGCCCAGATAAGGGTAATATCCAGGCATGCTTAATTAAGTGCATGTAAGCAAGTTGGGTAATAGATATGACAATAATACACCTGCCACTTGCCAGGTCACACATTGGCAGTATATTCAATACGAACAACAGAGCCAGCATTCTCCCTTCGACTGCCTGCCTGTATGGTGGGTACAATACACACCGGAGCCGGCTCTCTGAGAGGAGGGATGCCACAATGCAGACAAGCACACAGAACTGCCAGAAGAGAGACTCCTATGTTTAAACACAAGGACTTGGATTGAAAAGTACAATCCTTTCAGTACAGAGTCAGCTGCATGCGAGAAATAAACAAGGGGCACCTCCATAAACACTGGTATAAGAATCAGCAGGAACCACATGTTTAGATTTCACATGATGAACAAGCAATTTGGAAAAAGGTTGCAGAAAATGGAATCTCTTGTAAACAGTAGACCACATATTGTATTGTATTGTAATTTGCATTTATATAGAGGTTACTACCCCTTGACGAGGCATTGATACCAAGGAAAATAATGGGCAGGGAAATTAAAAATTCAGCACTTTAGTTGTATAATAAAAGCAGTGACAGAAAATTAACAGAACATGCATTTCAAGCAAGCATTTCCTCCTGTACGCAATTAATTAGAGATTCTAATTTAAGCTCTGCATGGAAACCCCCAAAATCTGTTCAATGTCGTTTCCCTTGATTTAACTACATGGACAGCATTTCTACATTAACAAACACCGAACACGCACACGCAGTAAACAACGAAGGGGCAAGCACAATGCATCGGTAATGTAACACGAATAAAAAGAATGGATCAAAGAAAGCAACTAAGAATATTGCTGAAAACTGATATTAATCTCTTCTACTGATGGACGAGGAAGTAGGATACCCACAACTAACGAGGCACCATGTGTGAAGATCGCCATCAAACATGAAAAATAAGCCCGGGAGTGCTGCATGCGTGCGCACGCAGTCCGCCCATTTTCAAGCACCGCACTCATGCTTGTGGCGCGCCCCTGCTCGCTCCTGCAAGGTGGATGCCGCCACAAGCACGAGTGTGTACTTGAAAGTGACCAGAGCGACTGCTGAAGGTCCTCCTATGCAGCGCATGCGCACTGCGTAGGCGAGACCTAAAGATGAAACTGAAATGTTAAAATTTTCTTTCTTTTAAATGCATCCTGTTTTCCTTAAAGGAAAGCTGGCTAGCATTTAAAAAAAATAAAAACTGCTTTATTTAAAAAGCAGTCACAGACATGGTGGTCTCCATTCCTGGGAGTGCTGGCCAGTGAAAATGGGGTCGCAAATTGCACCTGCCTCATGAATAATAATGATACAAGCAATTTGTGACCCCATTAGGAATCGCAAACAGTGTCTGAGACACTGTTGTACATTCCTATTTGCGAGTCGCAAATTGCAAGTTGCAAAACAATGTAATTTGTGACTCACAAATTGTTAGGGTCTTACATCTGGCCCCAAATGTATGAAAGGAAATTGCATTTTATTAACAGACCGAATCGTAATTTTGGTCCATTAAGAAATGCAATACTACCTTTCAATATGTACAAATGCTAAACGCATTCGCAAAATGCCATATCTACCCAGTAGAAATGGCATTTTGCAATTCCCTAAATAGGAAAACGCAAGTAGGGATTTCCTATTTGTAATTTCCTAAGCACATGTACAAAGCACTTCCTAAATGCAAAATGGGCATTTAGGAAATGCTAGCACCATCAACCGCTAGTTGATGGTAACCAAGTGCAATTTTAATACATACACCCAAAATTCATCTTTTAAAGTGCCATGTAGCGCACATGCCCCTAGGGCATTTGTGCGCTTTCTGTGTGCATCACATTTTTTTTTGGCGGGGGGTGAATCAAGGGGGGCCTTAGGCCCATAGGCACCCTTGGTTTTGCATTTCCAAATTTGTGATTCCTTAATAGCGATTCCTACTATGAACGAATCGCTATTATCAAATCTCTATTTTTGTGCATTCCATTTGCATTTCCTAAAAAGTGATTTCCTAGGATTCGCTATTTAGGAAATGCAAACTGGAAGTGTCATATAACTGACCCCAAGGGGTTATGCATGCTTGTAGACCATTGATTCTGGTTAATGGTGAATCTGATAGACGATAGCGAAAGAGGGGAAAGCTGACATTTCTGGCAGAAGTGTGAAGTATCTTTATTAATAAATCCAGGATACAGAGAGGTTCATTAAGTGAAGTTTAATCCAGGAATATAAGATCCAATCCACATGCCATGCTAACAGACATCAACTGACTGAGATTAGAACTTTCTTGTCAACCTGATGCCTGACATAGCTAATGACATCTTTAATATTCTATTAAAGATACAGTGTTAAATATCACACATCTCCTTCCCTCCAAAAAGAAATAAACAAAAACAAATAAAAAAAACGTATATGTATGTATAAGTTATACAAACTACACAATATCAGCAAGATATACAAACTATACAAAATCAGTAAGATAACTAGCCCTTCTGGAGACTCGTGTAGAAGACCTAACATTTCCAAAATCAATTCCTTTACGATTTTTTCAAATCCACATTCTCCTTTTCCTTGGCAACAATTGTTTCCTCTCCTTGCAATTTCCTTCTAACAATCACAACTCTATTTAGATTCCATTTGCGATGATCTTGTGTCTGCACTGCATTGTTAAAGATTTTAATTACTTTGTTTAACTTCATAAACTTTGTTTCTGAACTACCCACCATGCCAGGGCGTCTGATAATGACCATATCACCAACACACACAACAGTTTTCTTGACACTTTTTTTAACATCAAAATATGCTTTTCTACGCTCAGCTTTATCCTTCTCATTCTTAACAACTTCCTCTTTGTTGCACACACATTCTTTACCCTTCAACACTTCATACTTATTAACCCAAAAAGGTTCCACATGCATGTTGGGAATTCTTCCACGAAACAGCAAAAATTGAGTCTTCCCAGTTGTAGTATGAGGAGTATATCGGTATTCTTCTATTTTTGCCAATACACATTTTTTCCAATCAGATCACATGTTCTTAGCTAAACTAATGGTGTCCTTGATCACTTTATTAAATCTCTTGACCATACCATTGGCCTCTGGGTGGTAAAGAGAACAAGTCTTATGTGTAATACCCTTAGAAGATAAATAATGTTCCATTTCCTTGGAAACAAATTGAACACCATTATCTGACAAAATGGTTGCAGGAAAACCTTCTTTAGAAAATAACTCATTCAATCATTGAATAATTTTGCTAGAATCAATTCCTGACAAAAAAACACCTCTGGCCATCTTGAATACATATCAATGACCACTAGTACAAACACCTGAGAATCTCTATGTTGTATCGGACCCACTAAATCCAGAGCTATGTCTTGCCAAGGACCATTAGGACTTCTTCTTAAAATCATAGGTTGCGTATGCGTACTATAAGACTTGTCACTAACGTTGCAACGGATACAATCTCAAATTACCTTTTCAACCATTTTATCCATCCCTGGCCACCAATATGACATGCGAAGCCTCTTCTTACTTTTAGATAAACCTGAATGAGCGACATGAATCAAATCTATTAATTCTTTCCTCAGACTTGATGGAGGAATCAACCTCGTCCCACGAAACAATAAATCATTATCAACAGATAACTCACTGCGTACCGCCCAAAAAGGCTTAGTCAAAGCAGAACCTACTTTGCTTTTGATTTAACCATTTCTCATCAAAGACATAACTTCTCGTAATGTATCATCATTTCCGAATTCTTCAGACCATTTCGTTTCAGATAGAAAATTATAATCAACAGCACATACCAACTCTTCCTCTAACTCAGAATATTCATCTTCTAAATCTTCATTAGAGACTAAACGTGAGAGAGTATCCGCTACTCCATTATAAACCTCTGGAATGTAGTGAACTCCAAAACTGTATTCTTGTAGACCAATAACCCATTTTGTTACTCTCCCAGATACAAGATCCAAACCTTTCTTACAAAAAATGTCCACTAAAGGTTTATGATCAGTATGGACATCAAAATCTAAACCCAAAGAATTTTTTTTAACTTTCTCACTGCCCAGAAAACTGCCAATGCTTCCCTCTCTACCACAGAATATCGAGTTTCAGCATCCCTCAAACTTCTAGACTGAAACATTATAGTTTTCATGCCATCTGGACCATTTTGTTTCAATACCGCACCTAATCCTTTTTCACTCGCATCAGTAAGTAGGATGGATTTAATCTTGGGATTGAAGCTTTTTAATGAAGGAGCACAATTTAATTTTTGTTTAATCTCATTAAACTCATTCTCACACAGCTCTGACCAATGAAATTCTACTCCTTTCCTTAACAAGCACCTCATATTGACAGTTAAATTGGCAAAACCCTTGACAAATTTTGCATAATACTCTATCATGCCTAAAAACTTCATAAGTTCAGTCTTGTTTTCAGGAGCAACCATTTTGTTTATAGTGTCAATCAATTCAGCTCTCGGTCTCACCCCATCACCTGAAATGTTATGTCCTAAGTAATTTATAGAATCAGATCTGAATCTACACCTACTCGCCTTTACAGTGAGAGTGTGCTTGCTGAATTTTTCCAAAACCATATTCAATCTTAAATCATGATCAGATTCATTCTTTGCAAAGATTAAAACATCATCCTGATAAATGCAAACCCCAGGAACATCTTTCAGGGTCTTTTCCATTACTTGTTGAAACACTGAGGAAGCAGATACTAAACCAAATGGCATCCTCTTGAATCTATACGTGCTAAAAGGAGTGATAAAGGACGCATAATCTCTGCAAGACTCCTCCAATTCAAACTGGTGATACGCAGAGGTAAGATCTATCATACTAAAAACCTTAGCATTTTCCAGCAATAGCAATAACTCTGCAATATTTGGAAGGAGATATCTGATGACAATTACACATTTATTAAGTTGTCTCTGGTCAATGCATAAGCGCAGATCGCCATTCGGTTTTCGCGCTGCGACGACTGGAGCCATCCATTCACAACCTTCTATTTCTTCAATTTTCTCATTTTCTATGAGCTTTTCAATTTCTTTTTTCATATCTTCTTTTACCGCTAATGGTACACCATGGACTTTACAACTCACAGGAATAGAATCATTCTTTAACCGTATTTTATGTTGGTATCCTTTAAGACACCATAAAGTTTTCTTAAATACATTAGAAAATCTTTTTTTTAATTCACATGCAAATTTGTCTTCAATTAATTTCCCTTCAATTACATTTCCCTTCTCATTTACAACACTAAGAATTTTATCTTTCAACTGTATGCAAGGATTGGCATTAGGGTCCAAATATACACCCAAATCACCTTGGTGTATCCAGCTAATAATGCTGTCCCCCTTCTTCGAGAAGTACACTTTACCAGACACAAATCTAGATTTGTACTCTATAAGACCTACAAAATAACCATGTAGTTTTATAGGTTTCTTACCATACGCCAATGGAATGATATCAGGTTTTAAAAGGGATACTTTACCCTTTAGCTTGCTAATGAAAAACTCATTGGAAATGATTGTGATTCTGGCACCTGAGTCAAATAATACTTTGTTTTTTTCGCCATCAACCAATATTTCATCAACAGGATTAGGTCTTTTGCGTGGGTTTTCCCCACTTTCCCCAATAGTTTGAACCACTTCAATATCACAATCAGATCCAGAAGAAGCTTTCTCAAAAATGTCTACTTCTTTTACCTTAGATCTAATTTGTGTTTTACACAATACAGTGACATGTCCTCTGAACTTACATTTAGAACAGGTTTGTTTGAGAGCTGGACACTATTTGTCATTTGCAAGATTTACCACATCTGAAACATTTAAACTCAGTTCTAGTCTTTTTAAAATCAGACTTGACAGTATCCTTAACATATTATTCACTTTTGCTCTTTACTACTTGAACCTTGTTATCTTTTTCTGTACTTTTCTTAATTATAGCTACACACTTAAGAGAATGCTCACTACGCTTAGCAACAGCCAAGACTTCTTCAAGTGGAGGATCATCTTTTAACCATAACTCATCCCTCACTTTTTCCATTCCACAATCCATTCCATCCATCCATCCAAATCCATTGGGTTTCCCCGTGCAGGTTCATATCCTGCCGACTACGGCAGTGAAGTATCTTCATTAATAAATCCAGGATACAGAGAGGTTCATTAAGTGAAGTTTAATCCAGGAATATAAGATCCCATCCACATGCAATGCTAACAGACATCAACTGACTGAGATTAGAACTTTCCTATGTCAACCTAATGCCTGACATGGCTAATGACATCTTTAATATTCTATTAAAGATACAGTGTTAAATATCACAAAGTGCTGCTGTGCTAAAGAGTGATTCTAAAAGTTTTGATAGAGAGTTTTTTTTAGCAAAAACAGATAAATGAGAAATGATACAGGCATAAATGTTTTGGAAAATCAAAACCCAAAGAATCCAATAGATGCTACTGATGTGATACAAAGGAGTATTTAGCTTCTAGTAAAAATTGTCTGTGAAACAAAAATGCAGCAGTTGTGGCCAGCGAGGGGATTTTGCCTCAGTATGTTTGAAAAAGAAGGGCAATGTGTATACTGTTTGGATGATGAGAAAACTGTCCATAGTAATGAAGAAACAAAGAGGGGCAATAATGTCATGATTGTGATGGAAAAATTTGTTTTGAATATCATTGATAATAGTTGAAAGAAATAAACAATGTCAAATGACAATAGGTAGTTTTCAATCAACAAATTTATAAAGACAGCTTATCTGTACACAATTGTGAATGAAAGAGATCGAAGAACAAGTTTGTAAGCAACTATTATTTCCTCCTGATATATGAGCAGAAGAGTATAATGTTGAAACCATAGACTTGTTAGGCTACCATAAATGATAAGGATGGGTGTTCCATTTGAGGACGGGCTGATTATAGCAATCTCATTATATTTCAAATCCAAATAGTCATGAACTAGTTTTAGTAGTGGATGGTGGTGAGACCACTAGTAAGCCATTGTTGGATAAATACACTCAAATTATCAAGAGGTCCTATGGAAAACTACAAGGTTTAGAACATAAATCTTATTAAAGAATCATGCTCAACCAAAGGTACACAGGGTTAGGAGGATAGCTAATGTTGCTGTGTGGGGATATATCTAAGGAACATGAGAAATTCTTAAATTAGAATGTCATTGAGGCTGTCAAAGCATCCAACTGGATTTCTCTCTTAGTGATAGTCAGATGCGCAATGCCAAAATAAGACTACGTGTCGACCTTTGCCACATTAATAATCACATCATTGACAGATTTCCCTTGCCAAAAATAGCAGAAATATTAGTAATGGTGAAAGGAGCCAATTGCTTTTCTACTGTTTACCTTTCTTTAGCCTAGTGCCAAATTCCATTGAGCTGTGATAGAAATAAGGTTACCTCATTCATTACACCAAATGGCTGTTTGCCAATTCAACCACGTGCCATTCGGTTTGGCTTCTGCTGCAGCAGTTTTCCAACATTTAATGTTCCAATTAATGATTCAATTATTTGGCAAGGAGAACAAGTAGTTTTTTGTCAAGACAATATTACTATTTTTGGGAAAGACAAACTGGAGGATGGCCGCAGGTAGGGCTTAGTTTTCAAAATTTCTGCAACAGAAGGGACCTACCATGGAATTTCTCACAGAAAATTCTTTGAGAATGATGTAACGGATTTGGGCACATTATTGGTAAGGACGGTGTTCAGCCGAAAATGTCCTTGGTGGAAGCTGCTGTGAATGCCCTTGCTCCCAGATCCAAGAATGATGTGCAGTCCTTTTTAGGTTCAGGTTAATTTTATTGCAAGTATGAAACCAATTTTGCTGTTAAATGTCAGGGTCTTGTCAGGAGAATTTTGTATCTTTTAAAAACTGCAGATGCCAATACCAAAAGAGTATATGATACACTGTCTCAATTTGATTTTTATTAAACATAGTTTTTATTGAGTTTCCACATGCAAGAATATACGTTCATTCAACATATGAAACAACCTTTGGTAAAATGACATCCACATCCATCAAGGAGCAGAGATGCGCAAAGCGGTTCACATAAGTGACCATCTACACAGTAAAGAAAACTCAAGTTTTTCTATTAAACTAATCATTACATCACTAAGAAAAAAGAAAAAACAAACAAAAAGAAATAATCGAAGTTACCTCCCTCCCCCCGGTCCATTGGCCCACTCTGCGTTATATAACTCAAGAGAAATTGCATTCACTGGTTTCACTGTATGAAAATATAAAAAAAAACACACAATGGAGCACACATATACATACATCCCTGGGCATCGAAAACAGAATATAGCATGATGTTACTCAGTTTCGGGCCGGATGTCTACAGGGGACATGGGATCTGTGAGTGACACGGGTTCAGCTGGGGACACCGGGGGGGCGGTGAGTGCGTTAAGGGCTTTGAATATTTCTAACATTTGGTCCCATTCCATAGAAATGGGAGTCTTACGGTGGCCTCGGAACTCCTCCTGCCTAATGATTGTGCTCTCTGGAGTGCCCCACCTGATCATTTCCAACTGCCAGACCGGTGCTGTAGGGGGGCAGGTGGATTTCCACAAGCGCAGCCAGATCTGCTAATTTATACTGAACTTTCTCTTTCTTGGGGCATTTATGCAGACCTAGTAGACAGCTATCCGCAGCTAACCGGTCAGCCGTGCCAGTGACCTCTTGGATTCTATAACCAATTGTTTGTCAATAAGTTCACAAGCGGGGACAAGACCATAGCATGTGAAGCAGGTCCGCGTCTGCCTCCTGACACCTGGGGCAAGAAACCTGAGCATCCGGGTAGATACAGTTCAATCGATGTGGGGTACGATAGGCCCTATGTAGAATCATCTATTGTATGTATTTAAATTTAGCATTGCGGCAGACTTTCTTGGGAAACTCTAGTATAGATGTCAATTCTCTGTCTGTTAGCTCCTTCCCCAAACCCAATGACCATTTAGTCCGGAGTGGAGTTAGCGACGTTCCTGAGTGTATGCGGATCCCCCTGTAGATCCATCGGGTAAGATGACGACTGGTTCCCATCAGGTGTGTAGCATATACGAGTTCATGCTTTCGGGGTTCTATCCCATTAGGGGGCCAATGTCGTTTGACATAATAGATGATGGTAGCGTGAAGGAGAAACAGTGTTGAGGGGACTCCTTGAGTGTGGGTGAAATTGTCATGGTCGCTAGTGTAGCCTCTATCAACAGTGCCTCAACAGTGGACATCCCCTCCCGTTCCCAGGGGGACACAATTCATTTCGAAAATAACCTGTGTGCGACATGGATCCCTAGGAAGGGAATATTGGTAGAGTACGGGAGGGCTTTCCTTGTGTATTGAAGAGTCTTCTTCCAGTACATCAATGCTGTCCTAAGCAAGGGGGAGCCTTGGGCGAGATTTTAACCCATGGTAAAAGTAAGGCGTGAAGAGTACTCTGACCGAGAAGTCGGGCAGTGTACCCAATTTCTTGGATGTGTCTACTCGCCAACCAATAAGACAGCCATTGTAATTGACTGGCCATACAATGGGCCCGATTCACAGAACTAACTTAAGACAAAATCCTAAACTTACTACCATTTTGGTATTCACAGAAGGCACTTACTCATTTTGGTAGTCACAGAAGGCACTTACTCATTTTGGTATTCACAGAAGGCACTTACTCATTTCGGTATTCACAGAAGTTAGAAATCCTAACTTTAGGACTCTAAATGCCTTCTGTGAATACCGAAAGTCTTAAAGTTAGGATTTTTTTCAATTTAGTAGTAGTAAAGTTAGGACTCCTAATGCCTTCTGTGAATACCGAAAGTCTTAAAATTAGGATTTTTCTCAAATTTACTACCACTAAACTGAGAAAAATCCTAATTTTAAGACTTTCGGTATTCACAGAAGGCATTTAGGAGTCCTAAAGTTAGGAGTCCTCTCACCCCTGGACCAGGGGTGAGAGCGGTCAATTAAAACCACAGTAAGTATTCTGTTCATAGTTTGAGGCATACACACTGCCAAGGACAATCTGAACACCGTCAAGTTTACCCCTCAGGAGGACATAGTGCCCCACCGTGTCTATCCTCTGTTCCAACAACACAAAGGATACCCAGTTCCGGATCCGGACCCAGATGAGTGACCCCCTCACAAAGGCAGAGTAGGATGTATTATAGAGTTGCCCTTTTCACTTCCTCTGCAGTTTGGTGACCTCTGAATCGTCATTGCGTTTCTTGAAGAAGAGCTATATTGACCCCACGCCTGTTGAGCTGGGCGTGGATTCGATGCCGCTTATGAACAGATCCCATACCCCTCACATTTCATGTTAATATTTTATATTTAGCTAAAATAGCCATATATCAACACCCATTAAGAGAAGGGCACCCTAGGGAGACGTTGTGAAAACAATATGGCAAAAAGAGTAATGTGGACCAGGAACCGAAAACTTCCCCAAAAATACAATCCCCAATACTAGGGTCAGCAATCAAACTATGCTAGTCCATACTTACGCTAACAGTCACTAAGTCCAAATGGTTACACCATGCAGTAACTGCAGGGGGGGCAGGCCCAACACCAAACATTTCGGTATAGCTATAGACAAAGCCACACGCCCGCTGGGACTTTGTAGAATTATGAATTATGCTGAACCTGGGAAGGAAAAGCACATGTTATACATGTATTAGCAATGCCTTACTGTCACCCAGCAAAGCAGATCAGGGTCGTAATTACGGGAGAACTGCAGAGATCAGGTGTCGATGTCAGCCAAATTAGTCTTTGAATATCTGCGGGGTGATCGAGGGGAACAGAATGTCATTGCTTCCAGAGTCCGATGGCGCTACATCCTCATCAGATTGTTCCGGGGAGGAGGAGACCTGTCTAGGGTCCCGCATGGAGGAGGCCACCACCAGCGCTGATTGCTGCTCCAGCATGGTCTGTTCCAGTATTGGTTTCTTTGTAGTATATAGCGATCGCAAAGTTCTATTGAGGCGGGATCTGAGCCTGTTGGACTGCATCCGCATACCCCGCACCTGTTGATCAATATTGTCCAGGGACTGGGAGGCCAAAGTTTTTTTGAGCCAAACATTCACCGCTTCAGGGCAGTCCAAAAAGTGAGTTTTCTAGTTATGAATGATTTTTAGGCGTGCAGGGAAAAGCAAAGCGTATTTCAAATTGAGGGCCTGGAGATTCCTCTTTAGTGGCTGATAAGAGGCTCTCTGGGACTGCACCTGCACTGTATAGTCCGGGTACAAGGAGATTTGGGTGTTTTTGAACTGTATTGGGGAATATTCTTGTGCTCTCTGTAGCAGAAGATTACGATCCCTGTAATTGAGAATACAGGCTATGAGTGGCCGGGTGGACGACCTGTGACTGGCCTACCCATAGGGATATGATGTGCAAGCTCCACACAGAAGAACATGGAGAGTTCCTCTGGGGCCACCCGTTCCCTGAGCCACTGTTCAACAAATTGTGTTGCATTAGTACCTTCGGATCGTCTGGCACACCAATAATGCGGACATTATTACGTCGCGCCCTCCCCTCCGCTTCTTTCGCTCTGTCCAGTAAGATAGTCAATTGCTCATTCAGGTGTGACAACTGGTCAGAATGGTCTTTTTGCTGCGGCACATGAACAGTTTGCTTTCGGGTCTGGTCTTTGACAGTGTCTGAGAGGTTACCATGATCTGCACGCAGGGGATTGAGGCTATTAGTAAGTGTGTCAATCTGGTGTTCGATCGCCTGCCAGGTCCACTTTGTCAGGGGGGGTGACATGGCCATCAGCGGAACGCAACTGATTGAGGAGGCCTGGGAGGCTGAGTCAGTGCCCCCCTGGGGTGGATCATTGGTGGATGGCCCTTCAGGTTGTTTCCCCCTCAGGCACCCCAAGGTAGCTTGTTTAGCGTCGAGATGAGTATGCGAAGAAGCTCCCAGGTGTCTACAGCAGCCGCTGTGTCCAGTACGGAGTGGATTCCAGGCCCTGCCAGGCAAGAGGGCAGCCCATGCGCAAGTAGCCCGCAGGCCGCAAATCAGAGAGCTGGGGCAGGAGAGGCGCTTCGGTTAAGAATGAAGGCAGGTGTTAGGGGGCACAGGCAGTACTCACAGTGTCCATTCAAAGCCAGGAATGCTATGGGAAGTCCTCAGTGTTGCTCCTCAAGGAGATAAGTGCAGGGTCTAGGCCTACCTCAGGGTGGCAGCCTGCATTTAAAATGGCGGCCTTGTGACATACACACTCAAATCACTGCCAGGCCGCAGGACCCGCTCACCTCTCCGCCGGCCTGCACTCGTCCGACGGGGTACCCCTGCAGCCCTGGGACGATGGGCGACCAGCACAGCACAGTAATTGTTCCAACCTCACTGACGTAGAAGTCTCAGTGCTGATCACGGGCCAAACGTCTCCACCACCTCGCCGGGCACAGTGACGCAGTTAGCGCGGTGGTGTAGTATTGTGACAGCAGGCTGACCGCCGGCCCGGCTTCGGGAACACAGCACACCCGCAGACATCAGCCAAGGAGTCTGCATCAGAGAGGCGCCTCACATTGTCCACAATTGTCAGAAGCAGCTCCCATTCAAAGTGATTGGCGTGCCGTGTCCCTGGAGGCCTTGTTGCATGTGCCGGGGCCTCTTGACTCTGAGGTCCTTGTTTTGGCGCCGATCCGCACCGTCCGCATCCCCAGCTCGCTCCAGGCATGCGCCGGGTCCGGGCCACCCTCGGGTGTGCCCACAGCAGTGAGATATGGCGAGTGGCCTCCAGATGCCGTCTCCCATGGACGTTACCCCTCAGTGTCGCAGGGCCGGGAAAAATGCCGATAGCGTTCAAGCCGGGATATCCCAGCCGCCTCGGGGTCTTGCGTCGGTCTCATTGCAGGTGACAGACCACAGTAGGTTCACAGTGATACATATATGGCACGGCAGTGCCCAGGTTCAGCGGGAAAAACAGGATAATACGAGTCCCGGCCGGGAGCTCTGCTACAGCAGGGCCACCATGTGCGGCACTTAGCCACGCCCCACATTGTCTCAATTTGATAAAGATGGTAAAGAAATTATCATAGCTTATGTTTCAACATCTTTATTGCCCACAGAGTAAAAATACTCTGCGATAGAAGGAGACACATTGGCATAGGTCTGGGCCCCTAAGTACTTCAGGTCATTTATATGGGGTAAACCATTTACAGTATGGAGGGATCACAAGCCATGGGTCAAAATTCTGACAACAGAAAGAACGATGAATGTGTTAGCAAGGATTGTGAGACTGTCAACAATACAATATTGTGTACAATGTTGTGTATGGTCAAGGGAAAGAAAAGGTGGTTGCAGACATTTTGTTAAGAATTCATATTCAGCTGGTTGAATATAAGAACGATTATGCATTAACATTTCAGATTGTGTTAGTGCATGTCACTGGTTTTCCGGTCATTAAAAAAATGAATAATTAAATAGTTATGAGACTGAAGAATTGTTGAAAAAAGAGAGAAAGTAAGTGAGGGAAGGCTGGTCTATCAACTGAAAGTTATATCACCTTGAAAAACCTTTCTGAAAGTAACATCCTTTAGAGAATATGAGGTTAAGCATTGTGAAGTTGGCTCATGAGGGACATTTTGGGAAATTTTCTTGGTGGCCCGGTGTCAATATGGCAATTGAAAGGTGGGTTAAATAGGGTGAATTATATTTAAAAGCTGATACATTCTTGAAAGAATGTAAACCTCCCATGTGTGATGTTTCTATCCCTAGTGGTCTTCGGGAATGCCTTGGTATCAATATTATGGGGCCGCCAGTTTGGCCTAATCAACAAAAGTATTTCAGCTTCAATGGACACTTTTCATTCTGGCCTGTTGTTACCAGGTTGGGTTTTGAATTTCAATCGATCAATCAATCAAGGGTTGGTAAAGCACAACTACTCACCTTTGTGAGTCTTAAGTAGCTGGAGAGAGTTGGGGTGCAGATTTGTCTAAGTACTGGGGTCATTGGAAGGGCAGATCTTGAGGTTCTTCCTGAAATGGGGTAGCGTGGGAGATAGTCTGAGAGGGAGGGATAGGGTGTTATAGGTCTTGGCAGCGACCTGGAAGGACTTTCCTCCATTTCTGGTCTTGCGGATCCATCGGATAGTGACCAGAGCAAGCTTGGCGGAGCGGAGGTGTCTTTCGGTTGCATGGAAGGGAAGGGGGATGTTCAGGTATGCTGGTCCAGCGTTGTGGAGTGCCTTGTAATCGTGGGTGAGGAGCTTGAAGGTTATTCTTCTGTCTGTTGGGAGCCATTGGCATTTTCGTAGGTGTTGAGTGATGTGGCTGTGCCAGGGGATGTTGAGGACCAGTCTGGCTGTGGTGTTCTTGACATTCTGGTGCTTGCAGAGGCTTTTCTGGGTAATGCCGGCATAGAGGGTGTTGCCGTAGTCGAGGCTGCTGCTGATGAGCGCGTGAGTGACGGTCTTTAGGGGTTCAGTGGGGATCCATCTGAGAGTCTTTCGCAGCAGGTGGAGGGTATTGAAACAGGCCTATAATACTGAGTTAATCTGGTGGTCCACAGTGAGCGATGCATCTAGTTGACGCTGAGGTTTCGGGCGTGGTCAGTGTGGGAGCTCCTAGCGGAGGGGGCCACCAGGTATTGTTCCAGGTGAAGGAAGTGGATCGCAGGATGAGGACTTCTGTCTTGTCTGAATTGAGCTTAAGGCAGCTGTTCTTCATCCATGTGGTAACAGCTTTCATCCCTTCTGCAAGTTGTGCCTGGTGACGTTGAGCTCGTTGGTGAGGAAGAGGATCAGGAGACGATGTTGAGCCAGTGGTTCCTGACGATGATTGTGAGGTGGGCTGTGTAGACTTTGAAGAGCGTGGGGCTGAGAGAGGAGCCCTGGGGCACTCTGCAGTTGGTCTCTGTCAGTTCCGAGAGGTATGATGGAAGTCTGACCAATCTTGTTTGTGAGAAAGGATCAGATCCAGTCGAGGGTCATGAGTCATGGAGTCCCGTGGTTAGGGTGCATTGGGAGACAGTGTTGAATGCTGCAGAGAGGTCCAGGAGGATGAGGGCCATGGTTTCACCCTGGTCGAGGAGGGAGCGGAAGTCATCGGTGGCTGCGAAGAGTGCAGTTTCGGTACTGTGATTGCTTTGGAAACTGGATTGGGAGATTTCCAAGATGTTGTTTGTTTTGATGAAGTCGGCTAGTTGGTTGTTGACTGCTTTTTCAATGACTTTAACTGGGAGCAGGGAGATGGGCTTGAGGTTCTTAACACCTTGGCTGCTAGGCGTTTTCCCCCTCCTGTGCTGAAAATTACCATTTTGCTGGTGTTATGACGAGCTCAGCTCGTCATCAGCACAGCTCAACTGTGCATCATGACGAGCTGAGCTCGTCATGAGCATCGAAAGGGTTAAGGTCGGTTGGGCCCACAGAGTGTTTCTTCAGGAGTGGGTTGATTTCGGTGTGTTTCCAGTCATTTGCGATGGAGGCGGTCTTGAGGGAGGAGTCGGTGGTTCGGCGTGGCTCAGGTGTGATGGCGGGGGCAGCTCTGTGGAAGATGTGATGCAGGCAGGGGTCCGATGGTGCTTCGGAGTGGATGCTTTTCATTGTCTTTAGGGTATCATCTGTGGTGATTGGGGTCTAACTAAGCAGGGTCTTTCGGAGTGTAGGTTGAGGAGGTTGCTGGTGCACTGGGGAGGTCCTGGCTGTCAAAGTTGTCATAGATCGTCTTGCTCTTGTGGTGAAAGAAAGTGCTGAGTCTGTTGAAGAGGTCTTGGGAGGGTGGGTTGACTGTGGCTTTGCTGTTGGGTTTGGCGAATTCCTTGATGATGGTGAAGAGTTCTTTGCTGTTGTGTGCATTGGTGTTGATTCTGTCTTGCAGGGCTGTCTTCCTTGTGTTTTTGATGAGGTGGTAGTGTGCAGTGGTGGCTACTTTAAAGGCAGTGTCAGCTTCTGGGGTTTTGTTACTCTTCCATGTCTTTTCGAGTCATCTGCATTGGCAGCTGGATTCGTAGACAGTAGGCGTGAACCAGCTTGTTTTCTAGATGTGTTTGCCAGTTGCTTTCTTGAGGGGGCCAGTGTGTCGGCACAGTTTGTGACCCATTGGTGGGGGTGGCATACAGCAGTGTTGCCATCGCAGGTTGACGGTGGTGAGGTGCTGTTGAGGGCGGTGGTGAGGTGGTCCTCTGTGACCTTGTTCCAACTTCTGCAGATGTAATAGTCTTGGTGGAATGGATTTCTGCTGCCCTTTTAAGTGACAAAGGAGCCCAGGTTGTCTCTCACAAAACAAATACTTATTTTGAAAGGACTGGGGTGCAGGACACAGAGCCACACAATCCTAGTGTAGTCCTGGTTGGTTATTCAAGGCTGAAAAAGTCAATGTGTTTATGGATGTAATAAGAGAAAGAATTAGAAACACTCACAGTAAGTACAATGAGTATGATAGTGGAAAAAATAATATCAAGAATTAAAGTAAAATAATGGGTGACATTTAGGAAGCCTTGTAAAGGATCCAAAGGTGTCAACAATCATTTTGAACCTTTGGAAGTGACTAAAGTTTTTTTAAACTCTGTGAGGTTGAGTGAATGAATGAAGGAATGAATGAAAGTGATTTATCATCTGCAAACTCTTGCCAGAAGGCATCTTGGCGCTGAAGAAACGAGTATAGCTACGGAGCTGATGAAGCTTCTTGTCGATACTCAGGTATCTCCTTGTCCTGTAAGAAAAGCCATGTCTTGAAGTCCTTTCTAAAAGCGAGTAAAGAGGGATCTGCTTTTAGTGTCAGTGGTAGGCTATTCCAGAGCACAGCTGTGGTCCTGAAGAAGCTCTTCCCATCCCAGGTTGCTTTGCTAAATGCGGGGACTGTCAGGTTCTTAGCAGAGCCTGAACATAGAATCCTCCGTGGGATATACTGTGTGAGCTTCTCCTTGAATCGGACTGGTCCCAGTCCGTGAATTGATTTGTAGGCCAGGCAGACAGCCTTGAACCTGACACATTGTCTGACTGGTAGTCAGTGGAGTTTCCTGATGGCTCCTCTTGCTGCGCCGAAATTCAAAACAGCTTTGAAAACCAGTTCGAAGACATGTCCACTCCACCCTTTTCCGAACCAACACAGCCCCCTAACAACCTTTGCGCCTGGAACCCAATCACCACCGAAGACACCATCCGCCTGATGAACTCCATCCACTCAGGATCGCAAACCGACCCATGTCCCCACCACATTTTCAACAAATCAGGCTCCATCATTGCACCCCATCCCCGCAATGTCATCAACTGTTCCTTCAACTCCGCTACCTTCTCAGAAATCTGGAAACACGCCGAACTCAGCGCCCTTCTGAAGAAACCCACAGCAGACCCCACCGAACCTAAGAACTACTGCCCCATCTCGCTCCTCCCATTCCCCGCCAAAGTCATTGAGAAAGCCGTCAACAGTCAGCTCGCCGCCTTCCTCGAATCCAACAAATCCCTCGACCCTTCACAATCCGGCTTCCGAGCCAAACACAGCACCGAAACCGCCCTCATCACAGCAACAGACAACATCCGAACACTACTGGACAACGGAGAAACAGTTGCCCTCATCTTACTTGACCTATCCGCAGCCTTCGACACAGTCTGTCATAGCACCCTTATACAACGACTCAGCAACGTCGGAATACAAGGAAAAGCATTGGAATGGATCATATCGTTCCTTGCCGGAAGAACCCAGAGAGTCCGCCTCCCCCCCTTCAAATCAAAGGCCACCGAAGTCATCTGCGGCGTACCACAAGGTTCATCACTCAGTCCCACCCTCTTCAACGTATACATGAGTCCCCTCGCATCCATCGCACGCCAACACAACCTCAACATCATCTCCTACGCAGACGACACACAGCTGATTCTCTCCCTCACCAAAGACCCAAACACCGCCAAAACCAACTTACACGAAGGAATGAAAGAAGTAGCCGAGTGGATGAAGAATAGCCGTTTAAAACTTAACTCGGACAAAACGGAAGTCCTCATCTTAGGGTCATCCCCCTCTGCCTGGGACAACTCATGGTGGCCACCGGCCCTGGGAACCGCACCCATACCTACGGACCACGCACGTAACCTGGGCTTCATCCTGGACTCCTCCCTCTCGATGACCAGACAAGTCAACGCCGTCTCATCATCATGCTTCAACATCCTATGCATGCTCAAAAAAATCTTCCGATGGATCCCCACCGAAACAAGAAAGACGGTCACCCATGCACTGGTCACAAGCCGACTGGATTACGGAAATACCCTTTACGCCGGAACCACAGCCAATCTACAGAAAAAACTCCAACGCATCCAAAACACCTCAGCCAGACTCATACTGGACATCCCTCGACAAGCTCACATTTCCGGCCACCTGAAAGATCTCCATTGGCTCCCTGTCAACAAGAGAATAACGTTCCGTCTCCTCACCCACGCACGCAAAGCCCTCTACGACCTAGGTCCCGAATGCCTCAACACGCGACTATCCTTCTACACTCCCCCCACCAGCTACGATCGTCCAATCAAGCTCTTGCCGCAATTCCGCGAATTCACAGATCTACCATGGGAGGAAGATCCTTCTCCTACTTGGTGGCCAAGACCTGGAACTCTCTCCCCACTCACCTCCGCCTTACACAGAACCACCTCTCCTTCAGAAAGCAACTAAAAACTTGGTTATTCGATATGTTAAGCACCTCCCTCCTTCAAGCGCCTTGAGACCCTCTGGGTGAGTAGTGCGCTATACAAATTTTGGAACTTGAACTTGAACTTGCTATTACAGTAATCGATCCTTGAAAGTTACAGTGAGATGATTACTGTTTTTAAAAGCTCAGTTGGCAAGAATTTTTCAATCTTTTTTTCGAGCCGCATCTGATTTTGTTCACTTGGTCTTCATGTTTCATCTCTTTGTCTAACAGGAAACCAACAATTTTTACTTTGTTTGTTGATTCAGGGAGGAGCCTCAGCTCAGGGGGCACTATTACAGCTTCCAGAATGAAGGGTTATTGCCAAAAATGATGACCTCAGTCTTATTAGCGCCATTTAGTTTAAGGCAATTGTTGGCCATCCAATTGCTCACATTGCTCATGAAGGTCCTAAACGCAGAGCCAGAGTTGTTATTGGATTTTACTAGTGACACCTCGATTTGTGTGTCATCTGCGTATGATGCTAATGAGGAGACAGAATTTTTGATAAGTGTCGCCAGCGGCGTGCCAGAAGGATTGAACAGTGTTGGACTCAATGCTGAGCCCTGGGGGACTCCACAGGGCTGGGAGAATGGCCTGGATGTAAATTTGCCCAGCACCACACTTTGTTGTCTATTGGCTAGGAAGGATTGAAGGAGATCTAGAGGCACATGTATCAAGCCCTTTTCCCGTTCACAAAAAGGCCGATTCTCAGAGTCGGCCCGTTTGCGAACCGGAAAAAGTTTTTTGGGGATGTATCATCCCAAAAGGCCCTCGCAAAATAGGGAATCGCAAAATTTGCAAATGCATTTAAGGAATCGCAAAGTGCAATTCCTTAAATGCAATGTAGGAAACACCCAAGTTGTGTGATTTTGGCTTAAGAGATCGCAAATTACCACCAATTTCAAAGAGAAATGGGAGAAAGTCTGCCTGCTGTGTACAGAAGCAGACTTTTCCTGGACCAGGGCATGAGAGCTGAGCCTAAGGCCTCATTTATGAGGCCGTGCGTCACTTTTACGCTGCCGGTGCGTCACTTTTTGTGACGCACCAGCAGCGTAAAAAATGTGCCTTGTTGCACCATATTTACAAAGTGACGCATCTAGGTAGATGCGTCACTTTGTAAACCCCTGCGCCACATTATACCTGTGCCAGGTATAATGTATGCAGGGGAGGCGTTCCGGTGCAAGAAAGGGTCGTAGAAGTGATGCAGTGAAATCTATGAGATTTCACTGCATCACTTCTAGGACATTGTTGCATCAAAATCTTGTGCCTGCCTCACAGCAGGCGTAAGACTGACGCAGGCCCTTTCACATGGGGCTTGCCCCATGTTAAAGGAAGCATTGCTGGAGTTGCGTCACCTTTGTGACTCACTCCAGCAATGCGTCACTTTTGCGCAATACAGATACGTCAGAAATACTGACGTATCTGTAACTCCTTGCACCATGATGCGCCATACTGTAAAAATGACGCATCATCGGTGTCGCAAGGAGGGCACAGTGAAAAGTGACGCATCGCTGTTTTCACGCAGCGATGCGTCACTTTTCATAAATGAGGCCCCATGTGAGTTGCCATGAGACTTTTCGGACTGCCAAGGCCAGAAGGCCTGAAGCTGTAACCACAGCAAAGCCTGAATAGTTTTGCCCCTGAGAGCTTTGTGAGTGTCCACCCACTACCTCAGAGCCCAGATCTCTAAGTATATCCTGGTGCCCAAAGAGAGTTTGCGAGAAACGGGGTGTGCCAAACCCCTACCAGCATCTAAAGCATCAATGGGTAACCACCACCCAGACAAAAAGGGCTTATGCACTTCCGCATTCGCAAACACCTCTGAGAACAACCATGATCAACTGGCCACCTTGAGAGAGGGCCCGAGCGCCTACGTGCTCACATGCCTCCCTGAGAGAGGGCCCGTGCACCTGCGTGCTCACATGCCTCTGGGGGGGGGCGTGCTCACATGCCTCCCTGAGAGAGGGCCTGTGCGCCTGCATGCTCACATGCCTCCCTGAGAGAGGGCCCATGCCCCTGCGTGCTCTCATGCCTCTGGGTGGGCGTGCTCACATGCCTCCCTGAGAGAGGGCCTATGCGCCTGCGTGCTCACATGCCTCTGGGGGGGCGTGCTCACAAGCCTCCCTGAGAGAGGTCCCGTGCGCCTATCAGCTCCTTCCGGACTTTTGAATGCCTATCACTTGAGCTTCAATTACCACCACCGCTCATCCCTCAGATTCCATGCCATTTACCGCCCACCTGGTAGCGG
Source organism: Lissotriton vulgaris (assembly GCF_964263255.1). Taxonomy (NCBI): domain Eukaryota; kingdom Metazoa; phylum Chordata; class Amphibia; order Caudata; family Salamandridae; genus Lissotriton; species Lissotriton vulgaris. The sequence continues at coordinate 447,604,110 of NC_141689.1, forward strand.
CCCTTCGTTTATGGAGGAACTCACTGACTTCATCAGCCACCAATTCTCCCACTGGGGCTTACGGCAAGACTGTTCTGCGAATTTGCTGGCTACCTTCCTCTCTGCAAACGATCTTATCCAACACTGCACAAATCAACACACACTAAGGGCTCAATCCTGGACCTTGTTATTTCTCAAGCAGGCATGCTCTCTATCGCTACCCCTATTCATGTAGACTGGTCTGACCGCCTCCTCATCCCATTCTCTCTTCACCTATCACACTCTATAACTCTTGGCAAACTTAAGAGGGCTATCTCCTGGTTCCATGACACTAAAAATATTGATGTAGTTTCCCTCTGTGAATCAGCTTTGCTATCACTTCCAAGGATAGACCCGAACCTAGATGTTGACAAACTTACCTCCCAATGCCTCACAGTCCTTGCAGCCGAAATCAATAACGTTGCTCCTCGCCAAAGCAAAAAGAAAAGGCCCTCTCCCTCAGCACCTTGGTTCAACAAATACCTCTATGAAGAAAGGAAACACCTAAGAATCCTGGAGAAACAATGGAGGCAAGCGCCCTCCACCGATAATTTGGACATGCTTGGTTCAGCAAGATCCAAGTACCACAAGCACATCTTCCTTGGTAAAGCATCGCACTTCAGAACCCTCCTTGACTCAGTGAAAAATAGACCCAAAAATCTATTCGATCTCATCAAGAATCCTAACTGCTCTCCCCAACCTCCAAGTTGGAGGAATCTACAAAGAAAGCAGCGGATTTCGCTATATTCTTTGACGAAAAAGTGAGATCACTTGTGGATCAGGTCGTTCATCCTACCCCACCAAAGGAGCGCAAATCCTTAGCCATTTGACAGAACTTTGACCCCCCATCTCTGAAGATGCCCTCCTCAATTGCATCCTCGAAAAAAAGCCCTCCAACCATTCTCTTGACCCCATCCCTAGTGCCATTGCCATTGACTTCTTTACCCATTCTCTTTCCTATTGGAGCACTCTGGTCAACCTCTCCCTCTGTCAAGGCTACCTTCCTGTCTCCTTCAAAACTGGGCAGGTCACCCCTCTGCTTAAAACCCCCACTGCTGATGTGAATGACCTCAACAACTTCCGCCCCATCACTTACCTACCCTTTCTTGCGAAGATCACAGAAAGATGTGTAGCGAAACAACTATCTCGTCATATCAAGGACAATGATCTTCTTGACAATTTTCAGTCCGGCTTCATCAAAACTGCAGCACTGAAACAGCCCTGCTGCAAGTGATTGATGACGCGCTGCGGATACTCGATTCGGGGGGGTCTTGGCTTCTAATTCTCCTTGACCTTTCTGCAGCCTTTGACACTGTCAATCACAACACTCTCCTCAACGCTCTTCAACAGAGAATGGGCATGGAGGGCACTGTGCTTAAATGGTTTGCTTTCTTCCTCTCTGATAGATCCCAAATGATCAAAATAGCGAACAGTCTTTCATCTCCTTTGGCGGTGCCTCATGTAACTTAACGTTTGCGTTTGTAATTTGTTCACTTGTAATTTTCTCCTCATGTATCATTACTGTTCTTCTTGTGAAGCGCTCTGACACCTTCGGGTAAAGTCCACCTATATAAAAATGCATAAAATAAAAAAATACCTCGGGGGGGGGGGCGTGCGCCTGCGTGCTCACCTGCCTCCCAGAGAGAGGGCCCTTGCGCCTGCGTGCTCACATGCCTCTGGGAGAGGGGCGTGCACCTGCGTGCTCACATGCTTCCCTGAGAGAGGGCCTGTGCGCCTGCATGCTCACATGACTCCGGTGGGGGGGCGTGCTCACATGCCTCTCTGAGAGAGGGCCCGTGCGCCTGCGTGCTCACATGCCTCTGGGGGAGGGGTGTGCATCTTCGTGCTCACATGCCTCCCTGTGTGAGGGCCCGTGCGCCTAGGTGCTCACTAGCCTCCCTGTAGAGTTCTGGAGAGATTGAACTTTTTTGCATAGGACCTGTGTGCTTCTAGCCTGGCTGAGTCCAGTTGCCGCAGTGCTCATTCTTTTCCCATCCGGAACGCCGGATGTCGTAGGTTCCTGCAGAGACGTGTTAAGGCATGGTCAAAGTGGGCTCTGACCCAAGGCACCGGCCTTTCAGGGGGGCCCTGATAGCCTGCTCTGTTCTACAGTCTTGCATTAATGACCTTGAATAGTTCTTAAACAGATTGTTTTAAATACCGTTTCCCTTTAATATACTTATTATGTGGGTGATGTATGAGAGTCTATTACAGACATCTGCAGAGAAATGTTCTTATGTTTCATGCAGCATCTATAAATACGTTTATTTTATTCAAAGCCGGACCTCGCATATGAGAACATGGCTGGTGTCACAGAGATTATTTGCAGTAATAGTAGTGAACTGCTGCGGTGTTACAATGTTGAAAACACACATCATTATCCATTCATATTAAATGTAAACATATTCAGAATTTGGGAGTGTACCTGTGCATAGTCAGTGACCTGGCCAAAGAGGGCATGAAAGACCCGAGACGGGGCTAAAAAATTAATAGCTTTCCCGAACAGGCGTCCACAAAATACGTTTGGCCCTGGTCCCCGATGATCGTTAAGAAGATGTCTCTGCTTCCAAACCCTGGAAAAAACCATTTTGCAGGGCACCAAGTGTCACGGGCACCTGCTAGAAGTCAAAAGATGTCTTCAAGGCGACTCCAGCAGCTGGCAGTGGCGCTGGTTTCATTTAAGAAACAGTCTAACTTCAAAATCTAAAAATAGATTTGTCCGGACTGCTGTTTGCCCCTGAAAAAAGTACGGGCCCAGAAAATAAACCCCCGTTTGCCCGATCTCCCATCCGCCCGCTCCTTTCTGGTGGCCCCGCCGGCATGACGTCTTGTGTGCCTCCGCCACTGCCACCTCTCTCCTGCTCCAGCACACAGCGAGCTCCGACGGACCGAACCAAGGCGAAACAGAGGGATCAGGGACAGTACAATGTGAATTTCAAGTTACTCAAAAACGCTTACGCACAAGCAGCATCCGATATGGCCGAACGCTAAAAATATTGCAAAAATAAAAGAGCTGTATTAAAATTCAGCTGCTCTAAGGTGTCTGGTATGCTCACATTTTCTTTTTTCCAGCGGGTAAGTCAATGCGTAAGGACTAATTTGTTCTGAGTACAAGACACGTCTCTATCTGATAGCTAAAGACAGAATGGCTTTTCAACCCGGGGAATTGGATCAGCTTGACCTGGTGGTCTCTGTGCTCGTCTTTGTCTGGCTACTTCGAATCTCCGGCCCTGGGCATTATATTAAGGAGTAGAAACTGATTGAGAGGAAGGGCAGGCGGGCGGGAGAGCAGGATGCCGGCTGCTGTCAGTCATTTACACAGGAACGAGGTGTGACAGAGATAGGTCTTTGGTATCAAGGACCCTCTTACGCCGGATGACCTTGAGAGAATCCACCAGAAAACGTATCAAGTATGAAAAGGGATGTATTTCCTCAATCAAGTCACAGTGCATGGGAGAAGGCTATCTTCTTCAAATATCTGGACTGTTTAATGTAATCTGATCATATTCTATGGGGCATATTCTCAAGGAGTCATCGCCGAGATGTCAGCACTTTATCGCAGCCAAAGTCGCGATACATTTATCTCTCCATTCACAAGCAGGTGCTAACAGCCCATATCACCAGTTTACCTGCGATAGAAGCCGCAAAAAACATCGCCACAGATGACCCCAGCAACTATTGCTAATGAGATGCAGAGTAGGCGTTCCCGTGCCAAAAGCCAGCACAACACCACTCCGCAACATTCTCAACGACCAGCCTGATCGGCGATAAGATCCCAAAACAGACGATAAGGCACGTTAGCAGCAGGAAACTAACACCTGCTCTGACCTGGTGTAAAGTCGGGCGGCAGCCTGCCCCAGAAAAGGAAGCCCAGGCCAGAGCAACAGACGCTATGAAGCCACTGATTATGCAGCTCACAACATCCACCGTCACCACCTCCAGGACCTCTCCCTGGGCACATCCCCCACGGCACAACCCCCCCCCCCCCCCCCCCCCCCGGCGAAGACCTGCCACATCAACTACACAGAATAATGTACCAAAGAATCCATCTGATGTCGCACAATCACATTAGGTGACAAGCACATGTCGTCACAAAAATGAGCATAACACATTCACAGTCGAATTACCAAACGAAAATGTATTAAAATAAACACAGAACAGAAATGAAGACACATGGCGGCTCTCCTAGTGACAATCTGTAGGTCACAGTCTGCAAGACAAAATTCCAGATAAGAAGGTGTGTCTTGCGCTCATTAAAGGACAGAGAGAGAGCGAAGGAGAGAGAGATACAGAGAGAGAGAGAGGGAGAGAGAGAGAAAGACAGAAAGAGAGGGCGAGATAGAGAAAGACGGAAAGAGAGGAGAGACAGAGACAGACCGAAAGAGAGGGAGAGAGAGAGAAAGACGGAAACAGAGAGAGAGAGAGAGAGAAAGATGGAAAGAGTGGGAGAGAGAGACATAGAGAAAAGTAGAGATGGACAGAGAGAGAGAGTGCCGACACTGCGCATCCAGGCCTCACTGATCACCTGCTGACAGCAGTGTGCCTACAACCATGTGCCGGTACGTAGTGCAGTTCATCAAGTCCCTCATCTGAAACAGATCCCTCATCTGAAACAAAGTCCAGACACATGAATGGCAAAGTACATACAATTGCACACGCCATCATCGCCTGTCCGCCCCTGCACACCCAGGCAGATGCACCCCAGCCCCTCTAGCCGCCCAGCGGTGCTTGGCTGCCCCTGCACACCCAGGCAGCTTCACCCAAGCCCCTCCCGCCGCCCAGCGATGCATGTCCTCCCCTGCGCACTCAGGCCTCAGTGCTCACCTTCCACCACCGGTGTGTCGCAAAGAGGGCCCACCACGTGCCGGTGCAAGACCAGAGCCTGGGGCACATAAACATGGTACCCTCCACATCATGCAGCCCCGCTCCGCAGGCCACCAGGTCTCACATTTGATTCTGGGTCTTGATTTTGCAATGGCAGAGGACATATCAGTGTACAGGGCATCATTGCAGGCTGCACACCCGCTCAGCCCTTGAGGTGCCACTTACTCTGTGACCCGCGAGGCCATGCAACGTGGCGGTCGGCATGCACTGCCTGCTGGCTCAGGCCTACAGTGCAGTCTAGCAGGGCTCACATCGATCGTCACTAGTCCGGACTGCCAGGACGAGGCATCATTGCAGGCTGCACACCCGCTCAGCAATTAAGGTGCACCTACCTCAGTGCACCAAAAGTCGCCGTCCCATGGCGGTGTGCGTGGGCGGGCTGCAGTTTATCCGGTGCCACCGAGTCTGTGCCCCAAAAGTCATGGACCTTTTATGATTGAGTATCGTGGTGCGGATGACAGCATGTCACCTCCGGTCCTGGGGAATGTGATGTTGCAGGGCCCTAGGCCCTCATACCTACATTGACACCACACGGATGCACCCAGATAGAGAGTGGAAATGGCGTTAACCACCTGCACCCAGCCCTTTTTATTGGCAGGGTCACATGTCTTGTGATGCGTGTGCTGGATGGGTATGGTGTGGGTGTAAACCAGCCATGAGGGAGTGGCTGTGTTATGCTGACAACTATACCTTTGATCTGCAGATCACTACCGGGAAGACCTGGCACATGTAGCGTTGCCCCCCCTCCCTCCCCCTGTGAGCGTAAGCGGAGTGGGCTGGCCTGGCGTATACCAGTCCAGCGTAAGGGTGTGAACAATGACCCCAGGGCTCTGGGTGTGGTTCCGTACTGGGCTGGACAAGAAAGTAACTAATGCTTGTGTCCCCATTGTTGTGTCAGCGCCACCCTGACCGCATCCGGTAATGTGTCACCCTGTGACCCAAATCCGACAACATGAGCAACATGGACGTAAGGGGAGATCACTGATCCTACATCCAGGCATACTTCCACACTTGGAAGACCAAAGACATGAAACATCTGTGTGATTATGTATGTTTAATGCACATTCATTGGAGTGTTACAGCTGGAGCAGTACAGGCTATTCAAACCCCACTTTACAATGCAGGCCCGTGGAGGGCCAGCCCGCGTCCTTCGGGATTGACAAGTCCAAAGGAAGAGGAAGAGTTCAGTCTGCAGTCTGATTGCTGTGTCATTGGTAACCAAACTGAATATGGCAGTCCATGTCGAGGTCCAAGATGAGTGTATTGGGGGACAGTGGAAGGTGATGATGCAGATGGCAGAACCAAGCAGAAACAGGTACTTTATTTATTTATTTTTTCGTTTGTGAAGCGCTAGAATCGACTCCCGAAGGAGTATCTCTGCGCTGTGCGGCCTATAAGTGGAGATTGAGGATACTGAAGTACTTAATAGGTACAAATCAAGTGGATCTTTAACAATTTCCTGAATTTTACATGTTCTGGGCACTGTCTAAGAGAAACAGGAAGTTCATTCCAGAGGCGCGGACCAAGGTAGGAAAGGGCCTTCCCTCCCAATCTTGCCCTCTTTATGATTGGAACTTCAAGAAGAGATTTACTACATGAGCGGAGAGCACGTGATGGTGTATAGGGTATGAATTTCCCTGCCAAGTAGGAGGCGCCCAAGTTCTGCAATGCCTTATGAATAACGCAACAAGTTTTGAACTTGATCCGTTGTCGGATGGGCAACCAGTGGAGCTTCGTCAACAGGGGGCGTGAAGGCGTCCTAGGAGGATCATTGAGGACTAGCCGTGCAGCTGTATTTTGGACTACTTGTAGTCTGCTGATTACTATGGTGGAGATACATGCTACTGCGTCCTTCTTACCACGATGGCAGATTCATCCACATCTTCGTACTCTGCAGTTTCATGTGCCTCACATGTGGGTGGTGGTGTTCTGTCTCCAGCACTGTGTGGCACTGACACTTCACGGGGCAGAGACGTGGATGTAGTGGTAGCAGCAGCATGTATCAGCACCAGGCCTTGTGGCAGCAATGCCATGAGGATGGTCCTGAGGTCATTGAGAAACCCAGCTACCTCTCGCTGGTGTGCAGCCGTGGCAGCCGCTCTTTCCACCTGCGTCCGCTCTATGGTCTCCATTGACCTCTGTATGTGTTCCAACACCCATGTGACATCGCTAGTGCCACTCTGACTGGACAGTTGTTCTAGTCTCTAAGTCAAGGATCTAGCGATGTCAGCCATGGTCCGTTGGAGAGCATGGAGTGGACTGTAAGTATCCGTTAGGGACCCTGAGAAGTCCCTGATGGGATTTATACACCAAGGTATGGCATCTAGTTTGGCTGCTATGCGGTCGAAGCCCACCCGCACGCACCTGTTCAGCCAGATTCTTCTGGCACCCCAACACACTGCGTTGGAAGGTCATTTGTTCTTCGTGGGGGTCCTGGGAGGCAGCCGAGGTAGTGGGTGCCGCCTGCTGTGTGGTCTGTGCAGGGCGTGGGTTCTCCTCATAGCAGCTGGGCTGCCCTGCTACTGGAGGTGGGGTGCGGAGGCTCTCCACGAGCTGTTGGAGGGCGTCGGAGTCAAAGCTGTGGTGGTCCTCTTCGTCATCAGAGAAGAGAGGTTCGGGCTGCTCTGCAGGAGGTGTTGATTGTCCCTCTGCAATGTGAAGGCGAGATGCAGTTTAACAATGTGTTCACATGGATGTTGTCGCATTGTACATTTTTTCATTAGGACTGCATGAATGTGTACATTGTGGCTGTTTGGGGAGAGCTGCCTATTTGATGGGGGACAGATGGCCATTTCGACCACATGACTGATGTGTTTGAGAAGTGGTGAGTGTGTACTCCATAGAAAATCACAAGAGTTTTTATCCGGATTAATATCCGTTCTTTCAAGCTGTGGTACAGAGGACAGAACTATTTCTGATTGCAGTAGGATATCTTTATTATTTTTTGTAGAGCATGGACAGCCGACACGTGTTTCGCCCCCTCTTGGCGATTTGCGCCGGGGCTTTCTCAAGGCTAGTTTTGCATATGTGGCGTAAATTATTTTGATTTCCAATTATTTCAGTGTCCAAAATACAGTGAGTTCAATTTTTCCAGGAGCAGAAGTTCTTTTGCTAGGTTGTTGCCGTATTCGGTCCCTGCTCCTAGTCCTCCATCGTCACGGTAGTTCTCGGGTTGAATCCCTGATGTGTGTTTGTACTTGTACATTCTCAACTCACATTTCCCTGCACTGCCAAATGTGATTGGCCAGTTTCTACACAATAGCGGCACCAGTTGTGTCCCCTGTTCTGTTGTGGACGTGTTGCGGTTTGTACCACATTGTTGTCAATGTTGATGTGCTCTGCATATTATGTGTGGTGTGTGTGCTGCATTTTTGGGGAGTCGCCCCTGCAGCTCTAGATTTGCTGCCCCTTATCCCTTTCATACGTTGTGCCTTTGACTTCTGTGCTTATACAGTGCTGAGGTGTTGCATACTTGGGTACATTGGTCTCTTGGTGGGAGTTGGGAGTCTGGGCATGGTTTGTCTGCAGATGTGTTCTACTTAATTGTGCATGTGTGCCATTGTGCCCATCTCCCCCAACCCCTAGTCCATGGTCGTTATTCACCCTGGTGCTGTTGTGTCTAGTCCCCCTACTCCTGCCACCGTCTACCCACTGATGACTAAGGACACAATTTCCTCGCTCTCGTCCAGCTCCCCCTGTGGCGCAGGACTCCCACCTCCAGTCTGCATTGCTGCCTTCCGGTTGTTTGCGAGTTTCAGCTTGGTTTTGCTCTTGACATCATTCCAGCACCTCTTGACCTTTTCCATTGTCCTCTTCAGCACTCCAACTGCATTCACCTTGCGTGCAATGGATGGCCATAGTAAATTTTCTGTTGCCAATAACACAGTGGAGGTGACGAACAGTTGTTGATGGTGTTCTACCACCTCCGTTATCAGGATCCTGTTTTCCTTCGAACTGAACCGCTTCTTCCTACTCTTCTTCTCCTTGCCCTTCCCTGACCCCGAGGTCTCAGGCTGGTCTTCCGGGGGTCTTGTGGGGTTCTGGTTGTCCTCAGTACTTGCTCCGGCAACATCCATTGTGCTTCGCTGTTGTTTGGCATTTGTTTGTCTGTTTTTTTTCTTCTTTTATGGTCATTTTTCCTGCCTGATGTGTGGGAGTTGCAGGCCTGTCACTGGTTTTCACTGATTTTTGTATCGCGATTGGCCTCATTGCAACGTTCATGTTTTCAATTTTTCCGGCATCGCGTTGACTTTATCACTGACATTTGATGCATTGTCATGGACCTATCGCATGGTATCTCGTGTTGTGAATACTTAGTTAACACGTCGGTTTTTTCTCACAATAGACTGCGATGTGAAGAGTTGAGCTAAGCTAATTTTGCAGTAATTATCACACGTTCTTGAGAATATCCCCCGCAATTTTTAGGACAGAATAAAGTTGTCTCATCTTTCAAATACAGAAATTTGTACAATTCGGAGCTGAAATTAAGAATCCTACTAATTGTCATAGCCAATAGGTCTCACCTCTGGGACCTTATAAGTGATTAGCCATGCAGCACATTATCCTAGTGCTGTGCCACCAGGGATTGAAGAGCTATACAATGGCTACACACTGGGTCATTCTGTGTGATTCAGGAACATGCTTGTCTCAGGAAACACTTATGGGCACATTCCAAGGCTTTTTACTTTTTAATGCACATAAAGAAAGACAAGTGCCTCAATGCAAGTCAAAAGCACTATAACATTCTGTGTACAACTGCATCACTAGAGTACAGAACAGGCTATGAAAAAAAACAGCACTGTACTTTCCAAAGGCGGCGATGTCACATCCCTCCTCCCCAGTCCTCCATTCACCAGGCACCCTTTCCTGGGGTTTTCCATTAAAAACACTGCTCGCACCATCCGTTTACCAGCAAGCCTCCTGCCCCACTCTCTGTCCCAGCCCCTTTGGTATTGGATCGCTTGACATAGCAACAACAACAAAATGGTCCCATTTGTCAGGTTCTGTAGCATTCATCATGCCACCGAATCAGGTCTCATTTGTGCCAAGATTTTGCCACACAGGATGACAGCCATTAGCAAGCTCCTGTGAAACCAGATATTTGCGTCAACAACAACTGTCTGTGGCAACCAGAAATACAAGAACTGCACTTCTCGCTACAGGAATGACAGCATGTGATGAACGTCAACTCGAAGCTATATGGACGATCCATGATGCTCGAATGGATCATTGTGTAACAGTAACGACAGTCTGTGATACCCAGCCTGCTCTTCTCGCTACAGTAACGACCGCCAGCGATGCTCAGCCTCATCCTCGCAGCCTTCTCCCCCACAAATGGAACTCCTAGTCCAGACTAAGCAGTAATTTATCAGCCATACTAACCTGAACCCTGTATTGAACCAACACTCCATCATGGTCGACCTGGACTTGTATTTTGCCCTGGTCTAACCCCTAGCATTACCAGATGACCATTAGTGACGCTTTGTGTTTTTAAGCTCTGTTTTCACATAAAGCTTTTACTTTGAGTGTCTCCAGTTCTACTGCTTAGATTTTTGTCATTCCTGAATCATTTTATTTATTACAATTTACTCTATTTTTCTAAATTGTTTTAGGATTTTTCTTGTGCTATGAATTCACTTTATTACTGTTTGTGTGCTTCATAAATACTTTACACATTGCCTTTAAGTTAAGCTTGACTGCTTTTGTGCCATGCTACCAGGGGGTTAAGCTCAGGTTAATTTAGAGACTTTTGTGGTTCACCCTGGCAAGGATTGTGTTTACTATTTGAGTGGGGCTTCCACCCATCTCAACTAATATCCCACTTTCTGACAGTGTTTGACTCTGTCAGCGGCACAGATGGGAGGAGGACAGTCATTAACCTTCATGCTTTTTTTATATAACTCTTTTAATTGATGCAGCATGGCAAGCATAGCATACAAAATCAAATTGTAATTGGTGCATTTGAGGTAGCAAGACAATTATGACACAGGATTATGAGCTTTGTTCTCATAACACATAGATCATTTCTCATCACATTGAACATTTTACAAGAGATGGTTAAATTTTGACATGATCTCATTCCTCTATACTGGGTGCGTTGGCCTCTACCAGTGGACAAAGAGACCATTGTGCCTCAATCCACTTTTCCCATATCTCAGTCCATCTATGTGGGCATCCTCTACTCTCATAAATCACCCTCTCGGCCTGCATGCACCAGTCCATATCAAGTTTCTAGTCTCTCAAGGTTGGTGCCACATCTGCTCTCCACAGCCTCGCAATATTGCGCTTCGCCACTATGAATCCCAGTGTAACCCAAATTTGTTCTCCCGCTGTAAGGTCTGTTATTTCCCAAACATTTAATAAACACCATTGGGGTGTCCTCTCCATCCGTTTCCTACACACTGTGAGCAGACATGTGGTCACCTTGCCCCACTATTCCTGTATCTTCGGTCAGTCCCACCATAAATGTAGGAACGTGCTTGTCTGCCCATATTGTCTTGGACAATGCGCAGAGGTGGTTTTACTCATTTTGACCAATGTGATGAGTATGTAATATGTTCTGTGGAGAATCTTCAGCTGGACCAACTGAAATCGTGAGCGTATTGCTACCTTTTGCGGTGATGCAAGAGCCTCCATCCACTCTTCATCAGTAAAAGTTCACACATAACCTTCATGGATTTTTAAGTCTGGGTTGACAGAGCAACTGTCAAATGACCCATTAACCTAGAGAAATATATTGCTACATTTCGTTGCGTCCATAGAAATGCATATTCATTTCCCATGCTATCTACTTCTAATGTTTGACATTACCATACAGAATTTCTTTAAAGCCAAAAGCCAGACCTATTGGCTTTGCCAATGTTGTTTTTTTTACATTTGAGTTAAGCAGGCGAGGTCATGTTATGTATAGCTTCCCCATTACTCCTATGCTTCTTTGTAGCAGGTACAAGCAGGGGCAGATGATTTTGGCGGTCATAAGTAACATAAAATTGTAGATCAGTGAAAAGTAAATTACCATGATGTTTTTCACTTCGGGGTTCTGAGTTACATCATAGACAACTCAAGTTTCACTCTCATTGTCTATTTGAAGTCGCTCATAATACCTTGGTAAAAAATAGCCTCGTAATTTACTATTACACATCTATAATTCTACATGTTGCGCATAGCTACCATAGGAAGCCTCTGTTGTTTACAGCTAAGTCTGGTAACTCAGTACTATGAAGTAACAACAGTTGATAACAAAACTCATTGCCCACTATTGCTACTTCATAAAAAACCGTCTAGGCGAGGCTGACAGGGCTCTCTCAGAGCCTGTCAGTGCATCACTTCTTGTTTGCTTTGACTGAAAGCAGAACGCACAACTGAGGGAGGGGGAAGATAGGCAGGGAAGTTGGTGGGGGTTGGTTAAGGGTATAAGGTAAGGTAAGGTAAGGTGATTGTTTCACATTAGGGTCCGGGAGGATAGGCCATGTTATGTATGGCTCTACCATCACTCCCAAGCCCCTGCATAGCAGGTAAAAGCAGGGTCAGATGATTATGGTGGCCATACATAACATAACTGTAACCGGCGGGGTAGGGAAAGGCTGGAGACGTATCTTAGTGATGTTCAAACAAGGTTTTATTTGGTGGAACAAACGGTCTGTACAGGTCTTCCTGGCCGCGGCTCTTCTCGGGGATCGGCTTCTTTCACGCCGGCCTTTTCGAAGCACACCTTCTTCCTGTCGTCGAGTCGGGCTCCTCCTCCTTCTTCCTTCCTTGGGCTCCGTGATGACCCAGGCTCCGCCGAAGGGGAAGACAAAAGAGAGGGAGTATCAGGTACAAGCTTGCACAATCGAAAGTCTTAGGGAAAGGGGGTGAGGACAACCTTGGTGCTCGGGGAAGTGTAGGGCGGTGAATGACGTGAGTACCGGGGTTTTAATTAGGGCTACTGGATACCTCTACCCTTTTTACCAACCCAACCCACTATCCTTTCATAAACCTCAGTTAGCCACGCCCATCCTGGGGAGCGGCTGGGCGATGCGTGAAATCGTTGGCCTCCTGGCTCCGTTGACCCCGCTGCGCTCCTTCGGACTCTGGCCTCTCGACGCTCGGAATTCTCCTCCTCTGCCTGGGCGTTCCCCGTCCCGTCCTTCGTGACTGTTCTCACCATCTCCTCCGATGTCGCTCTCGCCTCCTCCTCCGATGCCGCTCTCGCCTCCTCGTCCACACTCTTGCTCCACGCCGCTCCTCTCCACTCACTGACTGCTCCTCCAGTGTAAAGACACACCTGAGTTTGCGGGCAGTCGTCCTTTATGGCGTGTCCGGACTCCTCCTCTGCGATACTCCCACCTGGCCACTTAAAGGGCCTGAGGCCCATCTCCTCGTCATCACAACTATACCGCTCCTCATGCCAGTTCCATGCAGGGGCCGTTGACGTCTGTGGAAACAAGAGGGAGGGGTCACAGGTTACGGGCTCACTCTGGGGCACAGAGGGCGGGGGCCACCCGTCCTGGTTACAATAACATTATAGATGGGTAAAAAGTGAACTACAGGGATGGTTTTCACTTGTGGTTTCTGAGTGACATCATAGAAAACTCAAGCGTTGCTCTTGTTGACTATTTGATGTTACTCAGAACTAACCTCTCTGTGAAAAACATTCCCATATTTCACTGTTATTAATATATAATTCCATGCATTGTGACAATAGGACATGGCATCCTGCCACCTATTAATCACAAGCAAAAGTGATGAATATCCGAGAAGTTACATTTGTCCAGTCTTAGATATTGTATAATGAACCAGTAGTCAAGTGGAATGGCCAAGAGGTGTCTCTATACCAGTGTTTCCCAAACAATGGATAGCATGGTGATTTTTGGTGGGGCACAAATGTCAGAGCAATAAATAAAGAAGCCTTTAATTTCCTTGTTTAACTTATCCCACTTGCTGGTGACTCACAGACAGCAGACACATATCAGGCTGCTGTATTTAAAAAAAAAATGAGGATTAATGGTTACTGTTCTTTCTCTGATTGCAAAATGTGAGGAAATCTTAAAGTGAATTCTGTAGGGTGTTGTTTTTTGCACTTCACAACAAAATGTTAATACCTGTAAATTAACTATATGCATCCAGCTGTTAGGAAAGAAAACAAGCATTGGAATAGCCAATAGTTCGTGCTTTTGGGACCTTATAAGTATTTAGTTATGCAGCACAATATCCTTGGTGCAACAACATAAACTGTTGCATGGCTAAACACTCATAAGGTCCCAAAGTCGAGAACTATTGGCTATGCCAGTGCTTGTTTATTTATTTATATACACATATCCAAAACCAAAATCTCCATTCGCAATCTTTTTAGGTGATTCGTACATTAGAAAAACCTATTGTACGTTCTCAAATGCTCCCATTTTGCGACTTGGAGAAGTTGCGACTACAAAAGAGGTTAGTACGTCTGTCCCTTAACTCATTATTGCACAGATGCCAGGAGTTGCACTAGCTATATGCTCTTCCACAAGAGAGTAAAATGGTATTTCCAGATTTTAATTTATAATTAACAAATCAAATACATTTTCCCACTTGGCTTTCTTCGTGCAACCTACTCTGTTGTTTTCTGTCAGCGTGCATTCTGAAGGCAAAAGCTTGATTGGAGTGTTCTTTTTATTTCTTCCATTTTTGGAGATATGTGTGATGCATATTTTGACAGAGTCTTTGACACCACAGAGCCTCATAATGAAAGCCCCCGGCCAGGCACTAAGGATGGAGTAGACAGCAGTGTGAGTACTGACTGCAGAGCTGAAAGTCATTGAAGACGGTGATAGACTGCTCAGGCCGAGGGGTTCATTAAAGAGTGATTTTTGGCTGCTCTTTGTTTATCTGTTCCCCAGCACGGGGGCACATTGGCGGCCGGTATGTGGCCTGGCTGTCTTCAGCCCCACAACCACTTCCTTTGTGTGGGTGGCCTCGGCACGGACAGGTCTGTCAGACAGCACAGCCAGCGGCGGAGGCCGGCGGACAATGCTGCTCTGTTATGCCTACTTATCAAGCAGGGGATCTTCCTTTGAAGGGGAGGATTGGGGGCAGGGCGCGGGAGCGGGGTTTATGGGAGTGGGCCCTCTTCTGATTGATTTTGTATCCTGCTACTTTAAATATCTGAAGTGGGTACAACCCAGACTGAGCTTATGGAGGTATCTGTTTATGATTATATGATGTGAAGAGGCGGCCTGAGGGAAGAGGCGGCCTGAGAGCACTGCCCCTGTCTGACATCACAGGCACATTTTTTGCTGAGGACAAGTATACAACAGCATTGGCCTTCCGTCAAGCTTCCTACACATGCATGCATACATAAACAAGCCGGAGTGTGAACGAGGGCCGCTGACAGGCCAGCAGCCTTGTGGGAATGTGTCTTTGGTAAAAGATCTGAGCCGTCTTCAATCACGGCAGGGACACACAGCTTTTACCTTGCGGGAAGGAGCGAGCCCGATAATTACTAACACATGGCGCCGCTCGCTCCCGCAAGGGAATTGCCAAACGTGCATGGGTTGCCATTCAAAGCAATGCAACACGTGCACGTTTTTGCCTTCAAACCTGGAGCGATTTCTAAAGGTCTTTTTCCTAAGTAACGCATGGGCAACGGCATGGCGAGACCTAATGAAGCACTTTTTAGGTCTCGTCTAAGCCATCGCGTTAGCGATACTTGACAAGATATTTAGTGGGGCTTTCAAAAGTGCACCCAAAGTCTGCAGGTGGATCGGGCACAGTGCATGTGCGCAGGCCGCGCTCACTATATGTCCGCCTGCAGCCTTTAGGGGCACTTTCGGGGCCGCTTTGATGTTCACAGTGAGCCGCGTGCCCACTGAAAACATCAAAGCTGCTGCGAAAATGCCCACCATTTGCCACCCCCTCCCTTATCACACTTCCTGCTTATTAACTCGGGATATGGATGGGGCTCTGCCTCGCTGGGCAGGCCAAGCGCCTTGCTTTCCTGCAGTTTAAACGTGGTCAAAAGGTGAAAAATAACAGTAGTGAAATAAATAAAATTTTCCAACGTGTTACTTAATCAAACTCAGACATGAGTCTCTGAATATTCATCCTATCTTCTCCACTCCCACCCTCCAAACTAGTTTACCTATAGCTCCTCCCCTGCCTTTTCTCCGCATCTTGCCGCTAACCTCTGGCTTTAGTTTTTGTGAATTCCCTTTCTGCTTTTTTTGCTTTTCACCTTTTATTTTCCTCCTCATGCTCCCTGTTCAAGCAAAGTGTGATACACATGTATAATGTACATGCATATATGTGTATTACTAATCGTGAAGTTACACCCCCAAAAAACATAATAATACATTATAATACAGCATGTCCACTTTTGTAGTCAACAGCTTTTTGATCTCTTAAAACAACAGGATAATCATCAGAGCTCAATTGTAACAAGAGCCGGAGTGGAATCTTCTGAGCATTGCTTTATGTAGGACATTGTATTATCACGTTATGCCAAATTGTTCGTAGACACTCTGGACAATTGTTGGAGGGCTACTGGACATCCAAAACATTAAACCAGGGATTGGAACAATTGTCCAACATGCTCATATAATATGGGGAGCTGGTCTTCAGGGAGCTACTGCACTCAAAGGTTGGGCCCATGCCCTATCGTGAAGTTGCCGATGCGTTAGCACCTATGATTTCTGTCTACAGGCTGCCAAATCACCGGGCCACAGGACACAATCCCTAACACCACTACGTCCACCACCACCATGTCCACCACCACCACGTCCTCCACCACCACCACCACACCCACCTCCACCACCACCACGTCCACCACCACCACACCCTCCCCGCCACCACCACCACCACATCCACCACCACGTCTACCAGCACCAAGTCCACCACCACCACACCCAACTCCACCACCACCACGTCCACCACCACCACCACCACCACCACCACCACGTCCACCACCACCATGTCAACCACCACCACCATGTCCACCACCAAGTCCACCACTACATCCACCACCACCACATCCACCACCACCATGTCCACCACCACGTCCACCACCACCACTACCACCAACACGTCCACTACTACCACATCCACCACCAGCACATACACCACCATCATATCCACCACCACCATGTCCACCACATCCACCACCACGTCCACCACCACAATATTCACCACAACCACATCCACCACCACCACATCCATCACCACCATATCCATCACCACCAGGTCTATCATCACCATGTCCACAACCACCACGTCCACCACATCCACCACCACCATGTCCACCACCAACACGTCCACCACCACCACATCCACCACCACTATGTCCACCACCACCATGTCCACCACGACCACGTCCACACCAACCATACCCACCTCCACCACTACCACATACACCACCACATCCACCACCACCATGTCCACCACATCCACCACTACCATGTCCACCACCACCATGTCCACCACCACCATGGCCACCACCAAGTTCACCATGAGGCCACTACCACGTCAACCACCACCACATCTACCTCCACCATCACCATATCCACTACCACCACCAAGTCCACCACCACATCCACCACTACATCCACCACCACCACTTCCACCACCACCACGTCAACCACCACCATGTCCACCTTCACGTCCACCACCACCACGTCCACCACCTCCATGTCCACCAGCTCCACGTCGTCCACCACCACCACCACCATGTCCACCACCATCACATCCACCACCACCATGTCCACCACCAACACGTCCACCACCACCACATCCACCACCACTGCGTCCACCACGTCCACCACCACCATGTCCACCACCACCACACCCACCTCCACCATGTCCACCACATCCACCACCACATCCACCACCACCATGTCCACCACATCCACCACCACATCCACCACCACCATGTCCACCACCACCACCACCATGGCCACCACCAAGTCCACCACAAGGCCACTACCACATCCACCACCACCACATCCACTGCCACCACCATGTCCACCGCCAAGTCCACCACCCCATCCACCACTACATCCACCACCACCACATCCACCACCACCACATCAACCACCACCATGTCCACCTTCACGTCCACCACATCCACCACCACCATGTCCAGCAGCACCACATCCACCACCACCACCCCACCCCCACCACCACCACCATGTCCACCACCACCACATCCACCACCACCATGTCCACCACCACCATGTCTACCACATCCACCACCACGTCCACCACCAATGTCCACAATCACCATGTCCACCACAACCATGCCCCATCACCAGAATGTCTATCACCACCATGTCCACAACCACCACGTCCACCATGTCCACCACCACATGCCCCACCACATCATCCACCACCTTCACGTCCACCACCACCATGTCCACCACCACCACATCCACCACCACCACATCCACCTCCACCACGTCCAACAAAACCATTTCCACCACCACCACGTCCACCACCACACCCACCACCACCACCACGTCCACCACCACATCCACCACCATGTCCACCACTACCACGTCCTCCACCACCACCACCTCCACCACCACCACGTCCACCACCACCATGTCCACCAACACCACATCCTCCACCATCGCCACATCCACCACCACGTCCACCACCACCACATCCACCACCATTATGTCGACCACCATCAGGTCCACCACCACTACATCCACCACCACCGCCAGCACACCCACCTCCACCACCACATCCACCACACCCACCACCACATCCACTACCACTACCACCACATGCCCCACCACCACATCCA
The DNA here is from genome assembly GCF_964263255.1 of Lissotriton vulgaris. Classification (NCBI taxonomy): domain Eukaryota; kingdom Metazoa; phylum Chordata; class Amphibia; order Caudata; family Salamandridae; genus Lissotriton; species Lissotriton vulgaris. The sequence continues at coordinate 447,622,774 of NC_141689.1, forward strand.
CCAACACCACTTCCACCAAAACCATGTCTACCACATCCACCATCATGTCCACCATCGCCATGTCCAATACCACCACGTCCACCAACACCACGTCCATCACCACCACATCCATCACCACCATGTCTACAACCACCACGTGCACCACATCCACCACCACCACGTCCACCACATCCAACACCACCACCAGGTCGACCACCACCACATACACCACCACTACGTCCACCACCACCATGTCCACCACCACAACATCTACCACTACCACACCCACCTCCACCACCACCATGTCCACCATCACTACCACCACCACCACATCCACCACCACCATGTCCACCACCACCATGTCTACCACCACCACATCCATCACCACCACATCCACCACCACGTCCACCACCACCACCACATCCACGGCCACCATGTCCACCACCACCACGTCCACCACCTCCACATTCACCACCACCATGTCCAACACCACCACATCCACCACCACCACCAATACATCCATGTCAACCACCACATCCACCATGTCCACCACCACCATGTTCACCACCACATCCACAACCACCACCTCCACCACCACAACATCCACCACCACCACGTCCACCACTATGTCCACCACCACGATGTCCACCACCACCACATCCACCACACCAACCTCTACCACCACCACGTCCACTACGTCTACCACCACCACATCCACCACCACAACACCCACCACCACGTCCACCACTACATCCACACCACCATATCCACCACCACTATGACCACCACCACCATGTCCACCCCCACCATGTTCACCACCACCACTTCCACCACCAATACACCCACCTTTACCACCACCACCACATCCACCTCCATGTCCTCCACCACCACCACATCTACCAACACGACGTCCACCACCACCACATGCACCAAAACTACGTCCACCACCACCATGCACACCAACAATGCGTCCACCACCACCATGTCCACCATCACACCCACCTCCACCACCACCACCACACCCACCACCACATCCACTACCACTACCACCATATCCACCACCACCACATCCACCACGTCCACCACCACCATGTCCACAACATCCACCACCACCATGTCCACCACCACCATGTACACCACCACCACGTCCACCACCACCACGTCCATCACCACCATGTCCACAACCACCACGTTCACCACGTCCACCACCACCACATCCACCACATCCTACACCACCACCATTTCCACCACCACATCCACCACCACCACATCCACCACCACTATTTCCACCACCACCATGTCCACCACCACCAACATGCCCACCACCACCACATCCACCACCACCACACCCACCTCCACCAACACCAAGTCCACCACCACTACCACCACCACCACATCCACCACCACCATATCCACCACCACCATGTCCACCACCACCACATCCATCACCACCACATCCACCGCCATTACCACCACCACCACATCCACCACCACCACGTCCACCACCACCACATCCACCACTACCACGTCCACCACCACCATGTTCACCACCACCACATCCACAACCACCACCTCCAACACCACCACATCCACAAAATCCACCACATCCACCACTACATCCACCACCACCATGTCCACCACCACCACATCCACCTCCACCACTACCACATCCACCACCACCACCATGTACACTACCACCCCCACCACCACATCTACCACCACCATTTCCACCTCCACAACACCCACCACCACGTCCACCACCACATCCACCACCACCATATACACCACCACTACGACCACCACCACCATGTCCACCATACCCTCCTCCACCACATCCACCACTACTACCACCACCACCACATCCACCACCACCATGTTCACCACGTCCACCACCACCGTGTCCACCACCACCACGTCCTCCACCACATCCACCACCACCACATCCACCACATCCAGCACCACTACATCCACCACCACCATGTCCACCACCACTACGTCTACCACCACCATGTCCACCACCACCACACCCACCTCCACCACCAACACGTCCACCACCACCACATCCACCACCACCACCATTTCCACTACCACCACATCCACCACCACCACATCCACCACCACCACGGCCACCACCACCATGTCCACCACCAGCACGTCCACCACCACCATGTCCATCACCACCACATCCATCACACCAAGTCCACAACCACCACCACCACGTCCACCATATCCACCACATCTAACACCACCGCCACCAGCATATCCACCACCACATCCACCGCCACCACATCCACCACCACCAAGTCCACAACCACCACACCCACCTCCACCAACACCACACCACGTCCACCACCACTACCACCACCACATCCACCACTACCATGTGCACCACCACCATGTCCACCACCACCACATCCATCACCACCACATCCACCACTACATCCACCACCACCACGTCCTTCACCACCAGATCCACCACCACCACGTCCACCACCAAATCCACCACCACCACCATGTCCACCACCACCACCACGTCCACCACCACCATGTCCACCACCATGTCCACCACTACCATGTCCACCACCACCACGTCCACCACCATGTCCACCACCACCACATCCGCCACCACCACCACCATGTCCACCACCAACACCACCACCACCACCCCATCCACGTCCACCACCACCATGTCCACCACCACCACTTCCACCACCATCATGTCCACAACCACCACGTCCACCACCACCACATCCACAACATCCATCACCACTATGTCCACCACCACTATATCCACCACCAACATGCCCACCACATCCACCACCACCACATCCACCAGCACCATGTCCACCACCACTACCACCACCACCACATCCACCACCACCATGTCCACCACATCCACATCCACCACCACGTCCACCACCACCATGTCTACCACCACAGTGTCCACCACAACTGCCATGTCTGCCACCACGTTCACCAGGTGGCCACTACCACGTCCACCACCACTACCACCACCACTACCACCACCACACCCACCACCAAGTCCACCACCACATCCACCACCATGTCCACCACTACCACACCCAACTCCACCAACACCAAGTCCACCACCTCATCCACCAGCACCATATCCAACACCACTACGTCCACCACCACCATGTCCATCACCACCAAGTCCACCACCACCACGTTCACCACCACCACAACCACCACAGCCACCTCCACCACCTCCACATCCACCACCACCACCACATCCACCACCACCATGTCCACCACATCCACCACCAACATGTCCACCACCACCATGTCCACCACATCTACCACCAACATGTCCACCACCACCATGTCCTCCACTACCACCACATCCATCACCACCACATCCACCATCACCACATCCACCACCACTATATCCACCACCACCATGTCCACCACCACTACGTCTACCACCACCATGTTCACCACTACCACCACCACACCCACCTCCACTACCTCCACATCCACTACCACCACCACATCCACCACCACCATGTCCACCACATCCACCACCACAATGTCCACCACCACCATGTCCTCCACCACCACCACATCCACCACCACCACGTCCACCACCACTTCATCCACCACCACTACATCCATCACCACCATGTCCACCACCACTACGTCCACCACCACCATGTTCACCACTACCACCACCACACCCACCTCCACCACCACATCCACCACCACCACACCCACCACCACCACCACCACATCCACTACCACTACCACCACATCCACCAACGCCACGTCCACCACCACCATATCCACCACAACCACATCCACCACCACCATGTTCACCACCACCACGTCCACCACCACCACTTCATCACCACCACGTCCACCATGTCCACCACCACCACCACGTCCATTGCATACACCACATCCACCACCACCACTATGTCCACCGCCACATCCACCACATCCACCACCACTACGTCCACTACCACCATGTCCACTACCACCACGTCCACCACCACCACACCCACCTCCACCACCACATCCACCAAAACCAACACATCCACCAACACCAACACATCCACCACGTCCACCACCACCACGTCCATCAGCACCACATCCACCACCAGCTCCACCACCACCACATTCACCATCACGTCCACCACCACCACCATGTCCACCACCTTGTCCACCACCACCACAACCACCACCTCCACATCCCCCACCACCATGTCTACCACCACGTCCACCACCATGTCCACCACGACTGCGTTCACCACCACCACCATGTCCACCACGACCGCATCCACCACCACCACCACCATGTCCACCACCAACACCACCACATCCACCGCCACCACCCAATCCACCACCACCACATCCACATCCACCACCTCCACATCCACCACCACCACGTCCACAACCACCACCTCCACCACCACCACGTCAACCACCACCACATCCACCACCACTATGTCCTCCACCACTACGCCCACCACCACCATGTCCACCACCACCACATTCACCACTACGTCCACCACCATGTCCACCACCACCACACCCACTTCCACCACCACCACGTCCACCACCACCACACCCACCACCACCACCACTTCCACTACCACCACATCCACCACCACATCCACCACCACCACGTCCACCACCACCATGTCCACCACCAGCACGTCCACCACCACCATGTCCATCACCACCACATCCATCACTGCCAAGTCCACAACCACCACGACCACGTCCACCATATCCACCACATCTAACAGCACCGCCACCAGCATGTCCACCACCACATCCACCACCACCACATCCACCACCACCACGTCCACAACCACCACACCCACCTCCACCAACACCACACCACGTCCACCACCACTACCATCACCACCACATCCACCACTACCATGTGCACCACCACCATGTCCACCACCACCACATCCATCACCACCACATCCACCACCACATCCACCACCACCACGTCCTTCACCACCAGATCCACCACCACCACGTCCACCACCAAATCCACCACCATGTCCACCACCATGTCCACCACCACCACCACCTCCACCACCTCCACCACCATGTCCACCACCACCACATACACCACCACCACCACCATGTTCACCACCAACACCACCACCACCCCATCCACGTCCACCACCACCATGTCCACCACCACCACGTCCACCACCATCATGTCCACAACCACCACCACCACGTCCACCACCATCACATCCACAACATCCATCACCACTACATACACCACCACTATGTCCACCACCAACATGTCCACCACCACCACATCCATCACCACCACCAGCACCATGTCCACCACCACTACCACCACTGCCACGTCCACCACCACCATGTCCACCACATCCACATCCACCACCACGACCACCACCACCATGTCTACCACCACAATGTCCACCACAACTGCCATGGCCACCACCACGTCCACCAGGTGGCCACTACCATGTCCACCACCACTACAACCACCACTACCACCACCACACCCACCACCAAGTCCACCACCACATCCACCACCACCACACCCAACTCCACCAACACCAAGTCCACAACCACATCCACCAGCACCATATCCACCACCACTACGTCCACCACCACCATGTCCATCACCACCAAGTCCACCACGACCACGTTCACCACCACCACAACCACCTCCACCACCTCCACATCCACCACCACCACCACATCCACCACCACCATGTCCACCACATCCACCACCACCATGTCTACCAGCACCATGTCCTCCACCACCACCACATCCACCACCACGACGTCCACCATCACCATGTCCACCACCACTACATCCACCACCACCATGTCCACCACCACTATGTCCACCACCACCATGTTCACCACTACCACCACCACACCCACCTCCACCACCTCCATGTCCACCACCACCACACCCACCACCACCACCACATCCACTACCTCCACATCCACCAACACCACGTCTACCACCACCATATTCACCACAACCACTACCACGTCCACCACCACCACGTCCACCACCATGTCCACCACCACTACATCCACCACCACCACCACCATGTCCACCACCAACACCACCACCACCACAACCCCATCCACGTCCACCACCACCACGTCCACCACCACCACATCCACCACCATCATGTCCACAATCACCACCACCACGTCCACCATCACCACATCCACAACATCCATAACCACTACGTCCACCACCACTATGTCCACCACCACCATGTCCACCACCGACACGTCCAACACCACCACGTCCACCACCACCACCACCACCATGTCCACCACCACTACCACCACGACCACATCCACCACCACCATGCCCACCACATCCACATCCACCACCACGACCACCACCACCATGTCCACTACAACTGCCATGGCCACCACCATGTCCACCAGGAGGCCACTACAACATACACCACCACTACCACCATCATCATCATGCCCACCACCAAGTCCACCACCACATCCACCACCATGTCCACCACCATGTCCACCACATCCAACTCCACCAACCCCAAGTCACCACCACATCCACCACCACAATATCCACCACCACTACATCCACCACCACCATGTCCACCACCACCACATTCACCACTACGTCCACCACCACCATGTCCACCTCCACCACACCCACTTCCACCACCACCACGTCCACCACCTCCACACCCACCACCACCACCACTTCCACTACCACCACATCCACCACCACCACCACGTCCACCACCACCATGTCCACCACCAGCACGTCCACCACCACCATGTCCATCACCACCACATCCATCACTGCCAAGTCCACAACCACCACGACAATGTCCACCATATCCACCACATCTAAAAGCACCGCCACCAGCATGTCCACCACCGCTACATCCACCACCACCACGTCCACAACTACCACACCCACCTCAACCAACACCACACCACGTCCACCACCACTACCACCACCACCACATCCATCACCACCACATCCACCACCACCACGGCCTTTACCACCAGATCCACCACCACCACGTCCACCACCAAATCCACCACCACCACCATGTCCACCACCATGTCCACCACCACCACCACCTCCACCACCTCCACCACCACCACATCCACCACTACCACATCCACCACCACCACGTCCACCACCATGTCCAACACCACCACATACACCACCACCACCACCATGTTCACCACCAACACCACCACCACCCCATCCACGTCCTCCACCACCATGTCCACCACAACCACGTCCACCACCATCATGTCCACAACCACCACCACCACGTCCCCCACCACCACATCCACAACATCCATTACCACTACATCCACCACCACTATGTCCACCACCAACATGTCCACCACATCCACCACCACCACCACCACATCCACCACTACCACATCCACTACCACCACGTCCACCACCATGTCCACCACCACCACATACACCACCACCACCACCATGTTCACCACCAGCACCACCACCACCACCACCCCATCCACGTCCACCACCACCATATCCACCACCACCACGTCCACGACCATCATGTCCACAACCACCACCACCACGTCCCCCACCACCACATCCACAACATCCATCACCACTACATCCACCACCACTATGTCCACCACCAACATGTCCACCACATCCACCACCACCACCACCACATCCACCACCACCACCAGCACCATGTCCACCACCACTACCACCACCACCACGTCCACCACCACCATGTCCACCACATCCACATCCACCACCACGTCCAAAACCACCATGCCTACCACCACCATGTCCACCACAACTGCCATGGCCGCCACCACGTCCACCAGGTGGCCACTACCACATCCACCACCACTACCTTCACCACTGCCACCACCACACCCACCACCAAGTCCACCACGACATCCACCACCATGTCCACCACCACCACACCCAACTCCACCAACACTAAGTCCACCACCACATCCACCAGCACCATATCCACCACCACTACGTCCACCACCACCATGTCCATCACCATCAAGTCCACCACCACCACGTTCACCACCACCACAACCACCTCCACCACCTCCACATCCACCACCACCACCACATCCACCATGTCCACCACATCCACCACCAACATGTCCACCAGCACCATGTCCTCCACCACCATCACATCCACCACCACCACGTCCACCATCACCACATCCACCACCACTACATCCACCACCACCATGTCCACCACCACTATGTCCACCTCCACCATGTTCACCACTACCACCACCACACCCACCTCCACCACCACATCCACTACCACCACATCCACCAACACCACGTCTACCACCACCATAACCACCACAACCACTACCACGTCCACCACCACCACGTCCACCACCATGTCCACCACCACCCTGTCCACCACATCCACCACCAACATGTCAACCAGCACCATGTCCTCCACCACCACCACATCCACCACCACCACACCCACCACCACCACCACATCCACTACCACCACATCCACCAACACCACGTCTACCACCACCATAACCACCACAACCACTACCACGTCTACCACCACCACGTCCACCACCATGTCCACCACCACCCTGTCCACCACATCCACCACCAACATGTCAACCAGCACCATGTCCTCCACCACCACCACATCCACCACCACCACGTCCACCATCACCACAACCACCACCACTGCATCCACCACCACCATATCCACCACCACTATGTCCACCACCACCATGTTCACCACTAACACCACCACACCCACCTCTACCACCACCATGTCCACCACCACCACACCCACCACCACCACCATATCCACTACCACCACATCCACCAACACCACGTCTACCACCACCATATCCACCACAACCACTACCACGTCCACCACCACCACGTCCACCACCATGTCCACCACCACTACATCCACCACCACCACCACCATGTCCACCACCAACACCACCACCACCTCAACCCCATCCACGTCCACCACCACCACGTCCACCACCACCACATCCACCACCATCATGTCCACAATCACCACCACGTCCACCATCACCACATCCACAACATCCATCACCACTACGTCCACCACCACTATGTCCACCACCACCATGTCCACCACCGACACGTCCAACACCACCACGTCCACCACCACCACCACCACCATGTCCACCACCACTACCACCACCACCACATCCACCACCACCATGTCCACCACATCCACATCCACCACCACGACCACCACCATGTCCACTACAACTGCCATGGCCACCACCATGTCCACCAGGAGGCCACTACCACGTCCACCACCACTACCACCATCATCATCATGCCCACCACCAAGTCCACCACCACATCCACCACCATGTCCACCACACCCAACTCCACCAACACCAAGTCACCACCACACCCACCACCACAATATCCACCACCACTACATCCACCACCACCATGTCCACCACCACCACGTCCACCACCTTCACCACCACCACACCCACCTCCACTACCTCCACATCCACTACCACCACCACATCCACCACCACCATGTCCACCACATCCACCACCACAATGTCCACCACCACCATGTCCACCACGACCACCATATCCACCACCACCACGTCCACCACCACCACATCCACCACCACTACATCCATCACCACCATGTCCACCACCACTACGTCCACCACCACCATGTTCACCACTACCACCACCACACCCATCTCCACCACCACGTCCACCACCACCACACCCACCACCACCACATCCACTACCACTACCACCACATCCACCAACACCACGTCCACCACCACCATATCCACCACAACCACAACCACATCCAACACCACCATGTCCACCACCACCACATCCACCACCACCACTTCATCACCACCACATCCACCATGTCCACCACCACCACGTCCACTGCATACACCACATCCACCACCACCACCATGTCCACCACCACATCCACCACCACTACGTCCACTACCACCATGTCCACTATCACCACGTCCACCACCACCACACCCACCTCCACCACCACCACATCAACCAACACCAGCACATCCACCACGTCCACCACCACCACGTCCATCAGCACCATGTCCACCACCAGCTCCACCACCACCATGTCCACCACATTCACCATCACGTCCACCACCACCACCATGTCCACCACCTTGTCCACCACCACCACATCCACCACCTCCACATCCCCCACCACCATGTCTACCACCAAGTCCACCACCATGTCCACCACGACTGCGTTCACCACCATCACCAGGTCCACCACGACTGCATCCACCACCACCATGTCCACCACCAACACCACCACATCCACCGCCACCACCCCATCCACCACCACCACATCCATGTCCACCACCTCCACATCCACCACCACCACGTTCACAACCACCACCTCCACCACCACCATGTCCACCACCACTACATCCACCACCACTATGTCCTCCACCACTACGTCCACTACCACCATGTCCACCACCACCACATTCACCACCACGTCCACCACCACCACCACTACATCCACCACCACTACCACCACCACCATGTCCACCACCACCATGTCCACCACATCCACCACCACGTCCACCACCACCATGTGCATCACCACCACCATGTCCACCACCACCATGGCCACCACCACGTCCACCACGAGGCCACTACCACATCCAGCACCACCATCACATTCACCACCACCACCATGTCCACCACCAAGTCCACCACCAAGTCCACCACCACATCCACCACTACATCCACCACAACCACATCCACTACCACCACTACCACCATGTCCACCACCACCACCGCGTCCACCACCATTACCATGTCCACCACTACAACATCCACCACCACCACGTCCACCACCGCCACTTCCACCACTACCACGTCCACCACCACCCTGTCCACCACCACCGGGTCCACCACCACCGTGTCTACCACCCCCAACACCACCACACTACGTCCACCACCACCACATTCACCACCACCACCAATCCCACATTCACCACCACCATGTCCACCACCACCAGGTCCACCACCACCACCAGGTCCACCACCACAACATCCACCACCACCAGGTCCACCACCGCCACCTCCACCACTACCAGGTCCACCACCACCATGTCCACCACCACCACGTCCACCACCACCACATCCACCACCACCGTGTCCACCATCACCGTGTCCACAACACCCAACACCACCACCACCACATCCACCACCACACCATCACCACCTCCACCACCAACATCATGTCCACAACCACTACTACATCCAACACCACCATGTCTACAACCACCACGTCCGCCACCACCACCACCAATCCCACGTTCACCACCACCATGTCCACCACCACATCCACCACCACTACATCCACTACCACCATGTCCACCACCACCACGTCCACCACCACCACACCCACCTCCACCACCACCACATCCACCAACACCAACACATCCACCACGTCCACCACCACCATGTCCACCACCACCACGTCCATCAGCACCACATCCACCACCAGCTCCACCACCAACATCATGTCCACAACCACCACTACATCCAACACCACCATGTCTACAACCACCACGTCCGCCACCACCACCACCAATCCCACGTTCACCACCACCATGTCCACCACCACATCCACCACCACTACATCCACTACCACCATGTCCACCACCACCACGTCCACCACCACCACACCCACCTCCACCACCACCACATCCACCAACACCAACACATCCACCACGTCCACCACCATCACGTCCACCACCACCACAATGTCCACCACCTTGTCCAAAATCACCACGTCCACCACTTCCACATCCCCCACCACCATGTCTACCACCACATCCACCACCATGTCCACCACGACTGCGTCCACCACCACCACCATGTCCACCATGACCGCATCCACCACCACCACCACCATGTCCACCACCAACACCACCACATCCACCACCACCACCCCATGCACCACCACCACATCCACGTCCACCATCCCCACATCCACCACCACCACGTCCGCAACCACCACCTCCACCACCACCACGTCCACAACCACCACATCCACCACCACTATGTCCTCCACCACTACGTCCACCACCACCATGTCTACCACCACCACATTCACCACCACGTCCACCACCACCACCACTACATCCACCACCACTACCACCACCACCATGTCCACCACCACCATGTCCACCACATCCACCACCCCGTCCACCACCACCATGTGCATCACCACCACCATGTCCACCACCACCATGGCCACCACCATGTCCACCACGAGGCCACTACCACATCCAGCACCACCACCACCACCACATCCACCACCATGTCCACCACCAAGTCCATAGAGTGAGGGCGATAGATAGAGTGAGGGTGATAGATAGAGTGAGGGCGATATATAGATAAAGTGAGGGAGATAGATAGATAGATAGATAGATAGATAGTAGATAGATAGATAGATAGATAGATAGATAGATAGATAGAGTGAGGGCGATAGATAAAGTGAGAGCAACAGATAGATAGAGTGAGGGCGACAGATAGATAGAGTAAGGGTGACAGATAGATAGAGTGAGGGCGATAGATAGAGTGAGGGCAATAGATAGAATGAGGTGGCCTCGTGGTGGTGGTGGTGGACATGGTGGTGATGGATGTAGTGGTGTGTGTGGTGGACATGTTGGTGGTGGGCATGGTGGTGGATGTGGTGGTGGTGTATGTGGTGGTGGACGTGGTGATGGGTGTGGTGGTGGTAGTGGATGTGGTGGTGGTGGACATGGTGGTGGTGAACGTGGGATTGGTGGTAGTGGTGGTGGACGTGGTGGTGGTGGACATGGTGGTGGTGGATGTAGTGGTGGTTTTGGATGTGGTGTTGGTGGTGGAGGTGGAGGTGGTGATGGATGTGGTGGTGGATGTGGTGGTGGTGGTGTTGAGTGTGGTGGACACGGTGATGGTGGACGCGGTGGTGGTGGATGTGGTGGTGGTGGACGTGGTGGTGGTGGACATGGTGGTGGTGGACGTGGTAGTGGTGGAGGTGGCGGTGGTGGACGTGGTGGTGGTGGATGTTGTGGTGGTGGACCTGATTGAGGTGGTGGACATGGTGGTGGTGGACATTGTGGTGGTGAATGTGGGATTGGTGGTGGTGGTGGATGTGGTGGTGGTGGACATGGTGGTGGTGGACGTAGTGTGGTGGTGTTAGTTGTGGTGGACACGGTGGTGGTGGACGCGGTGGTGGTGGACATGGTGGTGGTGGACGTGGTCGTGGTGGAGGTGGCGGTGGTGGAAGTGGTGGTGGTGGATGTTGTAGTGGTGGACATGGTGGTGGACGCGGTGGTGGTGGATATGGTGGTAGTGGTGGTAGTGGACGTGGTGGTGGTGGATATAGTGGTGGACTTGTGGTGGACGGTGCATTCAACCCCACCACCACATCCACTACCATATCCACCACCACCGGGTCCACCACCATGTCCACCACTACAACATCCACCACCACCACATCCACCACCGCCACCTCCACCACTACCACGTCCACCACCACCACATCCACCACCACTACATCCATCACCACCATGTCCACCACCACTACGTCCACCACCACCATGTTCACCACTACCACCACCACACCCACCTCCACCACCACGTCCACCACCACCACACCCACCACCACCACCACCACATCCACTACCACTACCATCACATTCACCAACACCACGTCCACCACCACCATATCCACCACAACCACAACCACATCCAACACCACCATGTCCACCACCACCACATCCACCACCACCACTTCATCACCACCACATCCACCATGTCCACCACCACCACGTCCACTGCATACACCACATCCACCACCACCATCATGTCCACCACCACATCCACCACCACTACGTCCACTACCACCATGTCCACTATCACCACGTCCACCACCACCACACCCACCTCCACCACCACCACATCAACCAACACCAGCACATCCACCACGTCCACCTCCACCACGTCCATCAGCACCATGTCCACCACCAGCTCCACCACCACCATGTCCACCACATTCACCATCACGTCCACCACCACCACCATGTCCACCACCTTGTCCACCACCACCACATCCACCACCTCCACATCCCCCACCACCATGTCTACCACCAAGTCCACCACCATGTCCACCACGACTGCATTCACCACCATCACCAGGTCCACCACGACTGCATCCACCACCACCATGTCCACCACCAACACCACCACATCCACCGCCACCACCCCATCCACCACCACCACATCCATGTCCACCACCTCCACATCCACCACCACCACGTTCACAACCACCACCTCCACCACCACCATGTCCACCACCACTACATCCACCACCACTACATCCACCACCACTATGTCCTCCACCACTACGTCCACCACCACCATGTCAACCACCACCACATTCACCACTACATCCACCACCACCACCACTACATCCACCACCACTACCACCACCACCATGTCCACCACCACCATGTCCACCACATCCACCACCACGTCCACCACCACCATGTGCATCACCACCACCATGTCCACCACCACCATGGCCACCACCACGTCCACCACGAGGCCACTACCGCATCCAGCACCACCATCACATCCACCACCACCACCATGTCCACCACCAAGTCCACCACCAAGTCCACCACCACATCCACCACTACATCCACCACAACCACATCCACTACCACCACTACCACCATGTCCACCACCACCACCGCGTCCACCACCATTACCATGTCCACCACTACAACATCCACCACCACCACGTCCACCACCGCCACTTCCACCACTACCACGTCCACCACCACCCTGTCCACCACCACCGGGTCCACCACCACCGTGTCTACCACCCCCAACACCACCACACTACGTCCACCACCACCACATTCACCACCACCACCAATCCCACATTCACCACCACCATGTCCACCACCACCAGGTCCACCACCACCACCAGGTCCACCACCACAACATCCACCACCACCAGGTCCACCACCGCCACCTCCACCACTACCAGGTCCACCACCACCATGTCCACCACCACCATGTCCACCACCACCACATCCACCACCACCGTGTCCACCATCACCGTGTCCACAACACCCAACACCACCACCACCACATCCACCACCACACCATCACCACCTCCACCACCAACATCATGTCCACAACCACCACTACATCCAACACCACCATGTCTACAACCACCACGTCCGCCACCACCACCACCAATCCCACGTTCACCACCACCATGTCCACCACCACATCCACCACCACTACATCCACTACCACCATGTCCACCACCACCACGTCCACCACCACCACACCCACCTCCACCACCACCACATCCACCAACACCAACACATCCACCACGTCCACCACCACCATGTCCACCACCACCACGTCCATCAGCACCACATCCACCACCAGCTCCACCACCACCTTGTCCACCACCACCACGTTCACCATCACGTCCACCACCACCACAATGTCCACCACCTTGTCCAAAATCACCACGTCCACCACTTCCACATCCCCCACCACCATGTCTACCACCACATCCACCGCCATGTCCACCACGACTGCGTCCACCACCACCACCATGTCCACCACGACCGCATCCACCACCACCACCACCATGTCCACCACCAACACCACCACATCCACCACCACCACCCCATGCACCACCACCACATCCACGTCCACCATCCCCACATCCACCACCACCACGTCCGCAACCACCACCTCCACCACCACCACGTCCACCACCACCACATCCACCACCACTATGTCCTCCCCCACTACGTCCACCACCACCATGTCTACCACCACCACATTCACCACCACGTCCACCACCACCACCACTACATCCACTACCACCACCACCATGTCCACCACCACCATGTCCACCACATCCACCACCCCGTCCACCACCACCATGTGCATCACCACCACCATGTCCACCACCACCATGGCCACCACCACGTCCACCACGAGGCCACTACCACATCCAGCACCACCACCACCACCACATCCACCACCATGTCCACCACCAAGTCCATAGAGTGAGGGCGATAGATAGATAGAGTGAGGGTGATAGATAGAGTGAGGGCGATATATAGATAAAGTGAGGGAGATAGATAGATAGATAGATAGATAGATAGATAGATAGATAGATAGATAGATAGATAGATAGATAGATAGATAGATAGATAGATAGACGTCCACTACCATCACCACACCCACCATCACCACGTCCACCACAACCACATACACCACCACCACATCCACCACCATGCCCACCACCAACATGTCCACCACACACACCACTACATCCACCACCACCATGTCCACCACCACCACCACAAGGCCACCTCATTCTATCTATTGCCTTCAATCTATCTATCGCCCTCACTCTATCTATCTGTCACCCTTACTCTATCTATCTGTCGCCCTCACTCTATCTATCTGTTGCTCTCACTCTATCTATCGCCCTCACTCTATCTATCTATCTATCTATCTATCTATCTATCTATCTATCTATCTATCTATCTATCTATCTATCTATCTATCTATCTATCTATCTATCTATCTATCTATCTATCTATCTATCTATCTATCTATCTATCTATCTATCTATCTATCTATCTATTTATCTATCTCCCTCACTTTATCTATATATCACCCTCACTCTATCTATCACCCTCACTCTATCTATCTATCGCCCTCACTCTATCTATCCATCTATCGTCCTCACTCTATCTATTCATCTATCTATCGCCCTCACTCTATCTATCTATCTATCGCCGTCTATCCAGCGACGGCTCGTGGAGGGAGTTACAGTGGGGCAGGAGGGTGGGGAGGGGGAGGGGCAGGGCGGAGGTTGCTAAAAACCGGCATATGGATAATTGCAGGTAAGTAAACAATTTAATTAATAAAACGAATTTCGTAGCTCGCACTGCATTGCATTTTGCGATGCAAGGCGCACTACGAAATTCGTTTTATTAATTAAATTGTTTACTTACCTGCAATTATCCATATGCCGGTTTTTAGCAACCTCCGCCCTGCCCCTCCCCCTCCCCACCCTCCTGCCCCACCGTAACTCCCTCCACGAGCCGTCGCTGCGTCTATCTATCTATCTATAGCCGTCTATCTATCTATCTATCTATCTATCTATCTATCTATCTATCTATCTATCTATCTATCTATCTGTCTATCTATCTATCTATCTTTCTATCAATCTATCTATCTATCGCTATCTATCTATCTATCTATCTATCTATCTATCTATCTATCTATCTATCTATCTATCTATCTATCTATCTATCTATCGCCCTCAATCTATCTATCTATCTATCTATCTATCTATCTATCTATCTATCTATCTATCTATCTATCTATCTATCTATCTATCTATCTATCTCCCTCACTCTATCTATCTATCTATCTATCTATCTATCTATCTATCTATCTATCTATCTATCTATCTATCTATCTATCTATCTATCTATCTATCTATCTATCTATCTATCTATCGCACTCACTCTATCTATCTATCGCCCTCACTCTATCTATCTATCGCACTCTATCTATCTATCTATTGCCCTCACTCTATCTGTCTATCTGTCGCACTCACTCTATCTATCGCCCTCCCTCTATCTATCTATCTATCTATCTATCTATCTATCTATCTATCTATCTATCTATCTATCTATCTATCTATCTATCTATCTATCTATCTATCTATCTATCTATCTATCTATCTATCTATCTATCTATCTATCTATCTATCTATCTATCTATCTATCTATCACTCTCCCTCTATCTATCTATCAACCTCCTTCTATCTATCTATGGCCCTCCCTCTATCTATCTATCACACTCTCTCTATATATCTATCGCATCACCACAGCATCACTCAGGGGCACCACAACATCACTATGCGCTACCACAGCATCACTGAACGGTACAGCATCACTCGTCGCCACCACATCACTCAGCGCCACCACAGCATCAATCTGTGCAACCATTCAACAACAACTGGTTGAAATATGTTCTCTCAATGATTCAAGCATTATTACAAATGTCACAAAAAGATGTTAATATTTCACTTCTGTTCTTGGATTTTTTGTACCAATAAAATACACTGAACATATTCTTCACAAAAGGTATTTACAAAAGTTTAAGCTATTGCCATTATAAATTACAATAGCTTTTATTTAAGTATTAATTATTTAAAAAAATAATTAAGAGCCATTGTTATTTGTAATATCAATACATCTAAGGCACGTAAATACAACACATATTGTATTACAAATGCTATAGGTGTCACATTTGCGAAAGTTAAAACTATTGGCATTGTAAATGACTAAGCTATTAATTTAGCTATTTTCAAAACCAACACATAAAAAAATTGTAATTTCCAATAGCTCAATCTTTCCTAATGCGAGACCTATTGCATTGCAAATGCTTGTTTGTAATTCTATGGTGTGCTGAAAACAGTGATTTTAGTAGAATCAAAACAAATTAAGACACTCACTTGGTGATGCACAAATGATAAATATTCACAGAAACCCGATTTCCACACATTATAATTTGTGTGCGATATGGTTTTATCAGTAAAACTGTATGTTCGTGCAAATTTAGTGCCCATTTCAAATGAAAATGAACTGTCTGTAAATGGCGGTGTGCTGCCGCACACCACTTTAGTTACATTAAAAAGTTGCCCGCATCATGTCCATTAAAGGTAGGTGGATCGGGAAAGTTTGTTGCTCTAAAAAGTAGGTCATTGTTCTAAAAATTTTGGAAACCACTGCTCTGTACTACAACACAATTTCAAAATGATATAGATGCAACTTACTTGTCCTACCATGAACAAAAAACATGTACACCAAAATAGGAAAATGCTAAATTCTGTTAATAAACAGATCACCCGCAGTACTAATCTTGTATTTATACATGTGGATGTTATTTGCTGGAATCTAATCTTGATTCCTCCATGTTAAACAAGAGTAAGGCATTAATATCCACTGCCTCTCTCTCCCATTTTCACCCCGTTTCTCCCGCTCTGTCTCTCTGGCATCCTTTCCCACAACAGGAAATCAGATCCAATGAGGCACTGTCAGATGGTGTATTATTTGTTGGGGAGGATGGGAGTACACCCGAGTAAGAATGTCACTATCTTGTTAGGTTCAGTAAAGTTTTCAGTAATATAAGCATGAGCTCAACCCCTGGTAGCTGTGACACAGAGCAAACAGGTTTAGGTCAATGTGTAAAGCATTTAAAAGTACTTTATAAGAACTAAAAAGTCAAAAACAAAACAAAATAAAAATCCCACTCCAAATTATAAAAATAGTGAATAAGTTAATGAACAAAATGACACAAAAATTACAGAAATCAAATAAGGGGAGGGGTAGATATGATTTTTTAAAACGTTTTTAGTAAAAAAAGCACCATAAAGGGTTGTGTGCCAATGCCAGTAAAGTGGTAGTGGTAGACTAGGACTTAGGCACGATTTGAGACTGACCTTGATGGAGTACAAGCCAGATTTACCAACCAGTCAGATATTTTACCTTTGCACTTAGTCTTGAAAGAGGAAGTCAAAGTCGTTCAGGGCCCACGGTAGTAGGCTGTATCTGAAGAGGGCTCCACAATGTCGGAGAGGTGTTGGATGAGGTCCCAGTGAAGCAGCTGGTTTAGGTAAGAAAAGCTCTCAGCTGACAAATTCAAAATGTGCACACATTGAAGTCCCCTCACCAGCCAGATACTTTTGGTGCTTCACCATGTCAGGTTTTCTGTCACTTTTTGAAGCTTGGTTTCCTTCAGTGGGGCAAGGCTGCAGACTGTAGCCATAGAGGGCTCCAATAGGCTGAATACTTTCTCCTCGAGGTCCAGCTGAAACAGATTTGCTGTTGCGGAAAAGCTCAGACCATGAAAAACCTGAATCTTCGGCCCAGCAGCAACACAACTTGGTCAGGTTGACTTAGCAGGTTGTCCCGGGCCTCTAGTGGTCTTTGGAGCCAAAGCTTTTTCAATCCCAAGGTTTTCAGGATGTTAGGAGGAGTACATTTTGACGCAGCTAAGCGTCCCAAGATCGCAGGAACAACACTTGGAGGGTCAAGACTCACTACAGCAGAAGCCACCACCAGGGTTCAGGAAAGGTCCAGTTGGAACTGGTCTGCAAATCTCCACCAGCAAAAAGGATTTTGCAGCTTGTTGTGTTCATGTTGCTTAATAGGCGGTCACCCACCTGACACTTGGAGTCCACTTCTTTGTCCTGGGTACAAGGGAGACAGGCCTAACTCTTCAGGTCTTCTCACTGGTCTCAAACAGCAGGTGCACTCCTTCTTTTGTTCTTCTGTCCAGAGTGTTCTGAAGAGGGTTCCAAGGGGGCCACATTTATGCCTTGCACTGGCCTGTGGGTGAAGGTAACTCCTGGTACCTCCCTAACCAATAGGGTAAAGGTTCCCTGGGGTAACCCTACCACTTTTGCAGCAGCTCTTCTGTGCCTTACAGCAACTCCACAGTGCCCTTATCTGCCTAGATCTAAGAGAGTGAACACCCTCTGTCCTTGTACAGAGCCTGTGTGTGAGGTGTGGCCAGGGAAAGGAGCAATCCATCATTAGTGGTAACTCCAAACCAGTTTTGGGGCAATTCCCTCCACACTGGGATTAGATCTGGGCAAAGGGTTTATTTTGACAAGTCGGGTTGGAGATTTTAAACTGCTACAATCAGACTATATTGATGGGCATGAGACCATGTTTACACTGCCACTGTAGTGGATGGCACAAAAGGTGATGTATTCCACTAATGACATTTAACTTACAGGCCCTGGGTACACTTTGTACCATATGCCTTACCTTATGAGTAAGTTATAAATATCAATCAGGAGTATAACCAATGTAAACATGATTTAAGAGTCAGAACAGAAAAACTGGGGTCTGGGTAGCAGGGTCCCAGTGCAGAGAGTAAAATAAGCAGCAGCATCTGTGTGTAAAAAGTGGGAGTGAGCATGCAAAAAGAGACGTTTTCTTACATGGTCCCCCTCCAGATGAAATGTGAGGAGCAACTCAGCCATTCCCTTGACAGCTCTCATTATCAAAGCAAAATAACCTAGAAAATACTTCTGCATGGCGTGGTCAGTTCCAGGTAAGTCCTCAATTGCCCACAGAGAATTTCAGCTCTGGGATCCCTCTCTTTCAGGTTGGCTTTGGGCACCAGCACCACTGGGCAGGGAATGACTAGAAGGTGCATTCAACCCCAGGAACAATATTTTGGAATCCTCTTCCTGTATGCTGGCCCGTAGTTTTTCTGACAAATTGTATGTTTTGTTTTTGACAGGTACGTTGTCACCAGTGTCAATGTTATGAACACACTACTGGACCAGTCCAGTGTGAAAAGTCCAGCAAACTGTTCCACAATTGGTGACAGTCTCCTTGCCGCAGCTATGTCAGTGTAGGAGAGAGAACTACTCCCTCACCTTAACCATCCTTGGCATTGTGGGATAGGAGGTTTTGGAGAGGATCACTCTCTTCTTCCTTTCCTCCATCATTGACCATCAGCATGTTCATGTCTACGCAGTCAAAGTGGGGCTTCAGACGCTTGACACGGATCACCCTGTGTGGGTGTCTGAGGGTACCAAGGTCCTCCAGGTAGATTACCTCACCCATCTTTTCAAGTACTGTGTAGGGCCCAGTCCATTTGTCTTGGAAATTTCTTGGAGCCCCAGGCTCCAGAACCAACAGTTTCTGATTTGGCTGGTACTCCACAAAGGTTGCTTTTAGATCACATCAATGCTTGATCACTTTTGGGATGGCCCCCAAGTTCCTACAAGCCCTTTTCATGTACTTAGCCAAGTAGAAACGCCGGCCCTGCACATAGTCAACAGTGTCCTGGTTAGTTTCCTTGCGATGTTTCCCCACCCTTCTCAGACTAGATTTAAGGGGCCTCTAACAAAGTGCCCATACAAAGCTCAAAGAGACTGAAGCCTACTCATGCTTGTCTGCTAGTAGGATATCCTGCTTCTTATTGAGTTTTCTAAGACAACCCCCCTGATCATGCCTTTTAGGTTCTTGTTGAATGTCTCCAGAAGTCCATTGGTTTGGGCATGTTAAGGGGTGGTGAACTTGTAAGTCACCCCCAAATTCATCCCACTTAACCTTCAAATGTGCTGCATAATGTTTGTCCCTCTCTCTGACAGTACCTCTTTGGTGAACTCTTCTCTGGTGGAGATACCAAGCAGGGCCCTGATCACCAAAGGCGCAGTTACCTTCTTCAGAGCATGGGTATCTAGTGGCATGATCCACCACCACTTAGATGAACCTGTTCCATAAAGCTGTTTAAGGGTATAGGTGCCGGGCAATGTCAGTTCCCACCCTTTCAAAAGGCATCATCCTTACGGGTAGGAGGATAAGGGAAGGCTTGGGTTGCCCTCCTGTTTTGCCTCTGGTTTGACAGGTAGTGCAGGAGCTACAGAATTCCTTCATCTTTTCAGTCATCAAAGGCCTGTAAAAGGCTTGACAGGTGGTGAAGTAACAACAGAATTCCTTAATCTTTTCCATCTGGGGCCAGTAAAAGTGTGTGACCAACTTGTTGCGGGTTTTGGCCTGCCCAAAATGCCTAGCCAAGGGGACATCATGGCCAGAGGAAGATGTAGTACCTCCTAAGAACCTAGGCCTTTGTTTCTGCTCTGAGAGCAGTTTTTCACACCTTATTCTGGGCACTCAGAGGACTGCAGCTGGAAGCTAATGCCAATTAGTGTCTGGAGGCATGAGGCAGGGGAAATGTAACTTTCTAAAAGTACCTTTTCTTAACAATTATTACAAATCTGACTTCACCAGTGAATTATGCATTTACTACATGTTACAAAGAGTCCACAAATGAGAGTTTTCAAGTGTTTCTTAATCAAAGATAACATTAAAAACTTTGTTTTTATATCCAATTTTGTTGACATTTTGTATAACAAAGTAAACAAGGTAACCATTGTATCACTGTGACTTTTAAGATATTTCATTGTGGTTGCAGGTTTTCTCCCCCCATCTGACTGGTACGAAAAAGCCAAGCCCCCTGCTCTGTGAGTAATAAGTCCAATAGACCTGTCCATTTGCCCCATGCTCATTCATGTTTGGCTGGGCACCCTCATACTTCATATACTGTTTTTTCTTGGGCGGCACACCAGTCCACTCCCCTACACCATTTTGAAAAAGAGGGAGATGTTGAGTCTTTCCAGGCCGCTGCAATGTCTCTTTTAGCAATCAAAATGGCAGTTCCTAGAAACAACTTGTTGGCCCAGGAGCCGTCCATCCTCTCCATCACCCCCAGAAGAAGGGCAATGGGATTAAGGGGGACCTCCCACCCCAGTATGCCACTCAGTTCGGAGACAATTGAAGCCCAGTCTTTGAAGAGGACGGTGCAGGACCAGATCATATGAAAGAAGTTGGCTGGTTCTCCCCTACAGTGTGGACATTGCGGGGTTGGGACAAATCCTGCTTTGTGAAGCAGCATCTGTGTAAGATATGCACAGTGAAGATAATATATTTGAATGAGGAGGAGCTTGGCAGATATAGTGAGTGTTCTGGGAGTCATATGAGCGACTCACCAGTCCTCATCTTTCAAAGGGCTATCCATCAGTCCCAGCAGGTTCTAAGAGGGGTTAGCATTTAGAGTGGATGGGGTACTGTTTATCAGGGAATTGATATATTTGGGATATCCCTCCCTTCCCCAGGTTTCCCATGAAAATCTTGACCTCCAGTGGACTAAATTCAGGAAATACCAAGCGGTTAGGAATGTGGAGGGCCATGGCGTGATGTAGTTGGAAATACCTGAAGAATTGTGTAGAATGTAAGGAGTATGTCTGCTGTGGATCTTGAAAGGAGGACAAGTGCTCTCCCTTCCATACATCTCCCAGAGAGGGTATTCCTGTGAGATCCCATGCCCGAAAGCCCCTCAAGGTCCCGACCTCCCGCAGCCAAGTGCCGTGCCACAGCCGCATTTGCGATGTGAGTTTAGTGACCCAATGGATGTGTCACAATGCAGATCGCCATGCCAAGAGAGCTGTACAGGTGACTACTGGTAGGGCCTGAGGGATTGGGGCTCCATATAGCATACCTTGGGCCTGAGTGAATCCAAGGTGTCCCAGCTCTAGCCAATATTCTGGGTCCGAACACCCACCAATAAACCAATCATGAATCACCAAAAGGCGTGTGGCTAGATAGTATAAGAAGTGATTTTTTATCCCCATTCCTCCTTCATATGTAGTATGTTGGCAGGTTGTGAGAGCCAGAAGCGCCCTTGATCCCCCCAAAGGAAAGTTTTGATCACTCCATCAAAGTAGCAGGACCCGCTGCGAGGGAGATGGATTGGGAGGTTTTGAAGAGCTATAAGAGGAGGCGGAGAACCATCATTTTGAAGAGAGCGACTCTCCTGAGGGGATTGAAAGGAAGTTGTTGCCATCGACGTATGTCATCTTTTGTATGCTTGAGATGTGGGCCGACATTGAGGGACCAAGTCAGTTCAGGGCGAAGCACCATCCAGATACCAATGTATTTAACCCCTTCTGTGCTCATGACGAGCTCAGCTCGTCATGAGGCACGGTGCTCGTGTGCTCATGACGAGCTGAGCTCGTCATGACCACATCCATTTACATTAAGGTCCAGCACAATGGAAGAATCTGCCAAGCAGCCAAGGTGTTAAATGAGAGCCTACGTATGGGCATGGTTCTTTGCCAGTCAAAACATTCTCTATCGACATGGAGAGGCACCACCGTGGATTTGACAGGGTTAAGGCGTAAACCTGACGCTCTCTCGAAAGAGTGCTGAATCTGCAGGCATCTTGGTCCGGATCGGGCCAGGTAGAAGAGGACATCGTCAGCATCCAAGGCTATTCGGTCCTCGTTAGAGTCCTGCCAGCGCCACTTCACCCGGTCATACCTTGGGTATGACCATGAGGGTGGCTGTGTCTATAACAGAGGTAAATGAGCCATCCTCTATGGCTTCTTCAAATTGGGCATGGAGTTGTGGGATCAGAGTTTCATGGAATACAGCATCGTACTCCGCGGTAAGCAGATCCGGACTTGGGGTCTTGTGGGTGGCTAGTGCAGAGATTGCTTCACCAACTTCCCAGCTGTGATAGCCTTGTCCATGGTTGTACATTCTATCTCCGAGAGCCCTGGGAGAGGGATATTTTGTAAGAAGGAGGAGAAATCGTACGATGTGTGTGGGATCCACTGAGTACAGTGCCTTATAATAATTTGCGAAGGTCTGCTTAATTGTTGCGGTCGTACGGGAGATTTGTCCCTGCATGTCGCAAAGTTTGGGGACTATTCGGTTGGCCATGGGGTGGGTGGGGAGCCAGTGGAGCAGTTTGCCATTCTTGTCTCCCCAACTGTAAACTCTGGCTACTGAGTACCTCCAGCTCAGTTTAGCTGATTCGATTGAGATACGTTTGAACTCATCACGTGTTAGTTGTAACTGTTGGTGTTCTGCCCCCCGCCTCAGCCGTTGCTGGGTATACAGCAGGAATATCGACGTAAAAATATCGACTAGCAGAAATATTAAAGTAAGAATATCGACTTTGTTAAATATCGACAAAATAAATATCGATGTTGTAAATATCGTTTCATTAGAATAGCAGAAATATCGACATGTAAAAATATCGTTGTATAGAATATAGATGAGAGAAATATTGATGTATATATTATCGATATAATAATTAGTTGTGTTATATTAATGTTTAAAAATGTATTTATTAAGTTAATTTTTTAGTAATTTAATGTTTAATGTTATTATTATTAGAAAAAAATTAATAACATTTCTAAAATTTTAGTAAATTTTTTAGGAGCAGGTTATTGGTTTTATAGGGGATAAGGGTGGGTAGTAATTTTAAAATTTTGTGTAAAAAGTTTTGTAGAATTTTAAAATTTACAAAAAAAAAAAATTCTAAATTTGAAAATGGAAAGTAAAAATAAGTATGTTAAAGATTTAGTAGCGGGTTGTTGGTTATATAGGGGAAAAGGGTGGGTAGTAATTTAAAATTTGTTTGTTTATTTATTATAAATTAAAAAAAAATTAAAAAAATTAAAAATTTGAAATTTTAAAATAGAAATTAAGATTTTTATAATTTACATTAAATTAAGTGTGTGATTGTTTATTTAGAGGTTGTAGGTTAAAAACAAATTCCAAATTTGAAAATTGAAATTTGAAATTTGAAATTAATATTTTTTATAATTTATATTAAATTAAGTGTGTGATTGTTTTATTAGTGGGTTGTAGGTTATATAGATGCTAAGGTTGAGTACTAAATAATGATAATGTGTGTTAATATTTACAAAAATGTTATATTGTAATTAAAACAATTAAAAAAAATTAAATGCAAAATTTTAAATCAAAATAAAATCTGAAAATTCAATTTTAATGTAAAATTAAGTGTGTGAATGTTTTATTAGTGACTAAATTGCATTATGATGGATAACAGTGGGTAGTAATACTAAAAATGTGTGTGAATGTATCATTAAAAATACATTTTGGGCAAAAAAAACGAACAAATGTCTAAATTTAAAAATTTTAAATTTAAAAATGTTATTATTTTAAAAATGATATTTAAATAAAAATATAAAGTTGTAGTAGTTGTTAGTTGAGTGTATAGGGTGAAGGGTGAGTAGGATTTATAAATTATTGTGCTTTACCGTCCAGCACTTTCCCAGAGTTATGTTTGATTGGAGTTAGAATAGTAAATTATTATGGTTTACTGTCCAGCACTTTCCCTGACTTATGTTGGAATTGGAGTAAGAACAGTAAATTATTATGGTTTACTGTCCAGCACTTTCCCTGAGTTATGTTGGATTTGGAGTTAGAATAGTAAATTATTATGGTTTACTGTCCGGCACTTTCCCTGAGTAATGTTGGATTGGAGTTAGAATAGTAAATTATTATGATTTACTGTCCAGCACTTCCCCTGAGTTATGTTGGATTTGGAGTTAGAATAGTAATTTATTATGGTTTACTGTCTAGCACTTTCCCTGACTTACGTTGGATTGCAGTGAGAATAGTAAATTATTATGGTTTACTGTCCAGCACTTTCCCTGATTTATGTTGGATTTGGAGTTAGAATAGTAAATTATTATGGTTTACTGTCCAGCACTTTCCCTGACTTATGTTGGATTGGAGTTAGAATAGTAAACTATTATGGTTTACTGTCCAGCACTTTCCCTGAGTTATGTTGGATTTGGAGTTAGAATATTAAATTGTTATGGTTTACTGTCCAGCACTTTCCCTGAGTTATGTTGGAATTGGAGTTAGAATAGTAAATTATTATGGTTTACTGTCCAGCACTTTCCCTGAGAAATATTGGATTGGAGTTAGAATAGTAAATTATTATGGTTTACTGTCCAGCACTTTCCCTGAGTTATGTTGGATTTGGAGTTAGAATAGTAATTTATTATGGTTTACTGTCCAGCACTTTCCCTGATTTTTGTTGGATTGGAGTGAGAATAGTAAATTATTATGGTTTACTGTCCAGCACTTTCCCTGAGTTATGTTGGATTTGGAGTTAGAATAGTAAATGATTATGGTTTACTGTCTAGCACTTTCCCTGACATATGTTGGATTGGAGTTAGAATAGTAAATTATTATGGTTTACTGTCCAGCACTTTCTCTGAGTTATGTTGGATTTGGAGTTAGAATACTAAATTATTATGGTTTACTGTCCGGCACTTTCCCTGGGTAATGTTGGATTGGAGTTAGAATACTAAATTATTATGGTTTACTGTCCAGCACTTTCCCTGAGTTATGTTGGATTTGGAGTTAGAATAGTAAATTATTATGGTTTACTGTCCAGCACTCTCCCTGAGTAATGTTCGATTGGAGTTAGAATAGTAAATTATTATGGTTTACTGTCCAGCACTTTCCCTGAGTTAAGTTGGAATTGAAGTTAGAATACTAAATTATTATGGTTTACTGTCCAGCATTTTCCCCGAGTAATGTTGGATTGGAGTTAGAATAGTAAATCATTATGGTTTACTTTCCAGCACTTTCCCTGAGTAATGTTGGATTGGAGTTAGAATAGTAAATTAACATGGTTTACTGTCCAGCACATTCCCTGAGTTATGTTGGATTTAGAGTTAGAATAGTAATTTATTATGGTTTACTGTCCAGCACTTTACCTGACCTATGTTGGATTGGAGTTAGAATAGTAAATTATTATGGTTTAATGTCCAGCACTTTCCCTGACTTATGTTGAATTTGGAGTTAGAATAGTAAATTATTATGGTTTACTGTCAAGCACTTTCCATGAGTTTTGTTGGATTTGGAGTTAGAATAATAAATTGTTTATGTTTTTTTTAAAAAAATAAGAAATAAAAAATAAATGTTTTAATAATATTTGTGTGGAGATAAATATTTAATTACATTTTTATAAACATAAAATATAGATTTTTCTAACATTTTAACATTTACATCACAAGTTTAAAAATTTATAAAGTACAATAGTAATATAGTCTTGTGAAAAAAACTGTTTTTATTACATTTGTTTGTAGATGGAAACATTTAAACATTTTTATAAAACAATTTATTTATATTTATTCAAATTTAACATTGCAGTATTTGTAACATATACATTGTAATTTTTTATTAATCAGCATATTAAATTTTAACATGTTTAATTAAAATGTAATATGTTAATAATTTACATATAATTGGCATTTTCAAAAGTATATACATAAAATTGTTCACATTTTTATATAATATATATTTTTTTAATTCATAAACATTTTTTTAATATACAATAATTTTTTATATATAATTTTATAATAAAACATTATTGTATATTTTACATTATTCATATGTTTATTGTAAACATTTAGAAAATTATAACAATTTATGACAAATAATTAGCAATTTTTTACACATTTTTTATTCATTATTATGGGGATTAAGTCCTATTTTTGTTTTTATTATGCTGCCATTTTATTTTGTGTAGTTCACTTTTTAGTCTGTCTACATCGTTGTTTGGGTCATTTCAGAAGACGGAACCTCGCGGTTGGGAGCTGCTTCGTGTTTGTTAATGTAAGTTTAATTTTCATTACTTTTAAGTTAATGTTAAGAATTTATTGAGCTAGTTTTAGTGTGTAGGTGTTGCTATGTGTTTTATTTTACTGTTTATGTGAAAAGTAGGTGTTATTTAAGGACTTTAGTGATAGCATACTTTGTTTGCTATTTAATATGGATGTAATGTTAATGTATTGTATTAAAGTATTAGTTTATGTATTTTACTGTCTTTTATATGTTGTTTCTTGGCTTTGTGGGTTTAGTATTTATTGCGGGTGGGTTTTGTTTGTACATTATTTACAGGTGTTCGTTTTGGTGACCAGATGGATTTGATCTCGTTTTTTTTTTAACATACAGGGAAATGTTTATATACATTTCCTTATTTTTCGGGATTTTGGAGCGTTTTTTGTCGTGATTTATTTTCGGGTTTTTTATGGTTCCGTTATCCAGAGGATTGCTACGTTGGACTCTTATTATACAGTTGTATTTTTTGCATTTTGTGGGGATTTATTTTACGATGTGGATTGCTTTTGGTTGGATTCATTTTGAAACCATCTACTTTGAACACATTCTACAGCTGCAGAACCGTAAGCTATTATTTATTTATTTTTTGGGGTGGATTATGGTTATTGGTGAATTTGTATTTTAATTAGTTCTTATGTCTTGTGATAATAATTTACATTTATTTTTACATGACATAATTTAACTAATGAAAAAATAAATGGTCTATGTCATTTATTGCTTGCTGGTTTGCTATTTGTATTTTGTTAAAGGATAGATTTGGCAACCTGTTTGCTGCTTGCTGTTAGCTTCACGGGCCTTTGCCCTCGGATACTCGTGTAGGAGCATCTCATCCTTTGGACGCACACACCTCGCCGGACCCGCTCCGCGGGTCCCGCATCGCTCCTGAAGCCTGAGGGGAACTGTTGCTCAAGGACAAGTGCTAGCTGGGGAGTTCAGGGCTGCTGCTGGGCTGCAAGCGAAGACCGGGACTACAGATACCGCGAGTCCCCGGTCGGCCGATCACGATCACCTGGCCCGCTCTCCCTGCAAGCGCCGCCCCCAGCTCACAGGTGGGGTTAAAACTTCTCCCTTTACCCTCATCTGTGGGACCTGTTTGCTGCTTGCTGTTTGCTCCACGGACCTTTGCCCTCGGATACTCGTGTGGGAGCCTCTCATCCTTTGGACACACACACCTCGCCGGACCCGCTCCGCGGGTCCCGCATCGCTCCTGAAGCCTGAGGGGAACTGTTGCTTCAAGGACAAGTGCTAGCTGGGGAGTTCAGGGCTGCTGCTGAGCTGCGAGCGAAGACCGGGACTACAGATCCCAGGAGTCCCCGGTCGGCCGATCACCATCACCTGGCCCGCTCTCCCTGCAAGCGCCGCCCCCAGCTCACAGGTGGGGTTAAAACTTCTCCCTTTACCCTCCTCTGTGGGACCTGTTTGCTGCTTGCTGTTTGCTCCACGGACCTTTGCCCTCGGATACTCGTGTGGGAGCCTCTCATCCTTTGGACGCACACACCTCGCCGGACCCGCTCCGCGGGTCCCGCATCGCTCCTGAAGCCTGAGGGGAACTGTTGCTTCAAGGACAAGTGCTAGCTGGGGAGTTCAGGGCTGCTGCTGGGCTGCGAGCGAAGACCGGGACTACAGATCCCAGGAGTCCCCGGTCGGCCGATCACCATCACCTGGCCCACTCTCCCTGCAAGCGCCGCCCCCAGCTCACAGGTGGGGTTAAAACGTCTCCCTTTACCCTCCTCTGTGGGACCTGTTTGCTGCTTGCTGTTTGCTCCACGGACCTTTGCCCTCGGATACTCGTGTGGGAGCCTCTCATCCTTTGGACGCACACACCTCGCCGGACCTGCTCCGCGGGTCCCGCATCGCTCCTGAAGCCTGAGGGGAACTGTTGCTTCAAGGACAAGTGCTAGCTGGGGAGTTCAGGACTGCTGCTGGGCTGCGAGCGAAGACCGGGACTACAGATCCCAGGAGTCCCCGGTCGGCCGATCACCATCACCTGGCCCGCTCTCCCTGCAAGCGCCGCCCCCAGCTCACAGATGGGGTTAAAACTTCTCCCTTTACCCTCCTCTGTGGGACCTGTTTGCTGCTTGCTGTTTGCTCCACGGACCTTTGCCCTCGGATACTCGTGTGGGAGCCTCTCATCCTTTGGACACACACACCTCACCAGACCTGCTCCGCGGGTCCCGCATCGCTCCTGAAGCCTGAGGGGAACTGTTGCTTCAAGGACAAGTGGTAGCTGGGGAGTTCAGGGCTGCTGCTGGGCTGCGAGCGAAGACCGGGACTACAGATCCCAGGAGTCCCCGGTCGGCCGATCACCATCACCTGGCCCGCTTTCCCTGCAAGCGCCGCCCCACTCCCGCCCTTACGTCCTAAACACCAATAAGTGACTGTTAGACCCGCTGCGCGGGAGCGCCCGGGGCGAAGCCCGGGCAAAAGGCGTGCCGTATAAGGCTGTCAGGGGCCGATAAGGGTCGGGACGGGCCACCCCCCTTTCATCTAACTTCCCGATCATTGTTATTTTCACGTATTTGTTATTCTATTGCATCAACTGGCCACTGGTGCTGCCATATCATTGGTTTAACTTTGAATCTAACGTGGGTTGTGCCTATTACTGCTTTGTATTCTGTGGGTTGCGAAAGAATACTTTGGTGTCCTGCTTTAAAATGCCCTTACGCTCAGGTAGGGAAAGGCAGGTCCAGGTTTATACCTCCAATGGCACCTTTACAGGTACTATTGATCAGTTCTTTAAACGTACCACCTGTATATTGGAGAAAGAAATAGCTCTAGCTGAAAAACGCTTATCACTCGATTTGGTCACGGGCAAGCGTTCTTCACTAGGTAAAATTAATGAGGTTGTCTCCCCGGTTTCATTAACCCAATTGTCCAATGTATCTACCAATGTAAATATTGATTTAGTAGGAGAAATTGCACCTATCAGCCAAAACTTGGATTCAGAGGGGGTTGTTATAGATACTGCCCAAGATATTATATCAGATAATAGTCCCTCTTACCAGGACTTATCCCATAATGACACTGGTCTTTCCGATTCTCCTAACCTTACCCAAAGCACGGAGCGAGTAAATTTATCTCCTAATTCCCAGTGCTCGCCTACACAAAATCCAGGCAAAAGGAAAAGGGTAGATTCGACAGACATCGGGGGACATAATAAGTGGCAGAGAGCTAATAACGTTTCCCCCATACTGACAACTACACCTACTGTAGTCATCCCTCCTGAGGAAAACAATGTTACTGTAAATATTGTAGAAAACATTCTTTTGGCCAAAATAGAATTACTGATCAAATCTGTACTCCTACCGCTATTTGAACGGACTAGGCTATTAAACACCAAGATGGATTCTTTGGACTTACTAGTAAAAGAGAACATAGCTGCAACGAAGAAAATCCACATACCTTCAGTTCCCAAGGGTAAGGACTTGACACTTTCCCAAAAAAAAACAGTGAATATCAGGGACAGGGAAAATTGAGCCAAGACAGGACCATCTACCACAAAAGTTTCTCAGCAGAAACCCGCTCCTGTTAAAAACAAACAGATAATCGAGAGTATTCCATTGCTAAAGGTTGCCACTGTTCCTAATCCACAGCCCCCTCAAAGAAAATCATCCAAACCTACTGGTCATCTTGACCAAAGTATACGGCCTAGGACTAAACCTGTACCTAGGAAACAATGTGTGAACCTCCCTCCTGAGTCACTTCCTTATACCATCATTTTAACTGGAGTGGCCCCATTAGGAGAGGGTAAGAGGGAAACACACAGAGACCTATACAACAAAGTAACATTTTGGTTAAATAAAAATCGTCCTCTCCCTCCAACTTCTAAAACAGAAATCCTTAACGTTAGGAGGGTGGACTGGGTGGGGTTCAGTAAAAAAGATCTTGATGGGGATTGCGTGGTAATCAGCTTTAGGGAGCCATGGGTGGCCGATTATATCAGCAGGGAACCTAGATATGGAAGACAGGGCGATGTCAAACCTTGTCCCTGCATTATTTCTATCCTACACTTAACTCTATCAGAGACCAAATGCTTCAACCCCATTCTCAAAAGTATAGACCCAGAGATAGATATTATCCTGAAACACCAATCTATCCAATGTTTCTGCCTCATCTTTCTAACCGGTTTGCCCCATTAATGGGACTAGATGGAGTGGATTGACTTAACAATGGGCCTTTGGCCCTTAGAGCGCCTGGGGCTTCAGAAAACTGTACTATAAATCATACTGCAAACATTGTGGATACGATAGAGTCTGAGTTCGGAAACATCCCCCATGGAAAGACAGGGACGGATGAATCTTCAAGTTATGTTCTTACACCCGAGGGAAGTGGGGGGATTGCTAATTCTGTTGATATAATACCAGAGTTATCTGTACTTACCCTTAAGATATTATCTTGGAATATTGCTGGGCTGAAGGGGAAACTGGTAGAAGCCGATTGGGGGTCCTCTGTAGAACATCATGATATAATTGTATTTCAAGAAAGCTGGTCAGTCGATGCCATATATCGGGTTGGTTACCTGAACTTCTATAAACCAGCCTGTAAAGGTCCAAAAGGTCGTTCATCTGGGGGTCTTGTTATTTGGATCAGACAATCTCTAGGCTATAAGATTTCTGACCTACCTACATTGAGTAATGATATCCTAGGGTTAAAACTGAGTGGTGAAAATAGCCAAGATCTCTTTTTAATCAATATATATGCCAGGGGTCGACCAGGAGGGAAACCATCAAAAACGGTTGAAGATCTGGAACCTCTATTGAACATCATTGGTAGAGACAAATGTGTATTGGTGGCTGGGGATTTTAATTGTACATTTGAACCTGTCCCCAATCTGGATAACGGGTGTTATGGCGAAGCTGACCAGATATGGAATATTCCTAGCTTGGCCTTTCCACCTGTTAAAAAAGTTACAGAGGCCGTTATGTAGTGGCTTGGTCTCTGCTTAGAATGGGATCTGCGAGCGGCGAACGGGAGGACAAAATCTGACCTGGTGGGAAATGTTACTTTTGACAATGGTCATAGCTCGAGCCGTATTGATTATTTTTTAATCAAGATGGAGTTCTGGAGTTTACTAGTGGACATGGAAATAGTCGCAAGGCCAGAAAGTGATCACAATCCCCTAGTAATAAATTTATCAGCAAATGGCGACTTATTGAGAAATAGTGCAACAAATTTAATTACAGCTGAGGCTGTCCTTACGAATGATTGCAGAAGGGTACGCTGGGCTAGGTTTCTGGAAGACCCTGGCATCATTGATAATGTTTCTATAGAGGTATCGGCAGCGACTAAGCTGATTGCGCCTCTACTAGATGATGTGGGGTCTCTGGAACAAATTGGGGGGATCCATGAGTCCCTTTTTAACAAAATCAAAACTTTTTTTATTAAACCAGGTAGAGGGAGGAAAACTGGCTCGTCTCACATAGGAGCTAAATGGTATGACAAGACCTGTCGTCTTGCCCATAGTTCTTTGATAGCTGCTATTAAAACTAGACTAGCAACAGACGTCAGAAAAGAAAGGGCAAATTATAAGAAGGTGCTTAAGCAGGCAAAGATAAATTGGGACGAACAACGTTGGTTAGATTTATATAAGGCCAGCCTTTCCACTAACCAGCAAAAATGTTGGCAAGTAGTGAAATGGGGAGAGACAGGGGACCTGCAAACCCCAGCCAACCATGTTCTGGCGGAGACTTGGGTTATGCACTTCTCGGCGCAGTTTGGTAATACAGAATTGGGCTCCTGCAATACAGGAGAGACTATACGGGCTCCGACCTCAGTTCCACCTTGTGATCAGCTAGTCTTCAAGGAATTGGAGGCTGCAAATGCTCTAAAATTAGTCCAGAACGGAAAAGCTCCCGGAATGGACTGTGTCCCAGAGGACCTTTTTAAGTATGATCAAGAAAATTGGGTCCCCTACATAACCTTATTGGCCAATGCCATAGCTAGAGGTGCCAGAATTCCTGACTCTTGGAAAGGGGCGGAGATCCTACCTGTGTATAAAAAAGGCGATAAGACGAATGTGGGAAACTATCGCCCCATCAGTCTTATTGACGCCCTGCAGAAGGTAATTGCCAGAATGCTGTTGGGTAGAATCCAGTTATGGATAACAGAAGAAAAAATCCTGTCTCCACTGCAGGCTGGCTTCAGGGCTAATATAAGCACAGTCGACCAAGTGCTCAGATTTGTCATGATCTATTGGAAGACTGTGTTTTTAAGAGGAGGTACAATATACGCAGCGTTCGTGGATCTTAAATCTGCGTTCGATCTGGTCCCCAGAGGGAAGATGTGGGCAGTATTAAGGAGAATGGGCATACCATCTGACCTTCTCGAGTTTACAATCAGGCTGCATGAGGAAAACTGTGCCAGAGTAAGGTGGGGTTGCCAGGGACAGGTGACCGATTCTTTCCCTGTGACCCGTGGAGTGAAGCAGGGCTGTGATCTGGCCCCTACCCTATCCTTCCTTTTTATTAACCAGGTTGTTCAGTTTCTCTCAGCATCCTCGACAGACACGCCAACCTTGGGTGGGACCAAATTTCCCCTTTTAATTTTTGCCGATGACACCCTAATCTTGGCAAAAACGTAGATGGGCCTCCAGTTAGCAATAAATAAGTTTGTGGACTTCTGTAGCCAAAATGACCTCGAAATTAATGTCTCTAAGACAAAGTTTATGGTCCTGACAAAGAACAAACCCCAGCGGGGTCATGTAACCATGAATGGGACAAGCTTAGAACAAGTAGAGGTAATGACATATTTAGGAGTTGTTATCGACTATAGGCTACGTTGGAAGGAACAAATTGAGGTGCTCAGTCTAAAATTTGCACGATTATCAGGGTGTCTTGTGAAAGAACAACTTTGTTCCCTGACTAAAAGAGTATTACCGGCGCTCAAAATCTATAGCGCCAAAATTAGTACTGCCATACTTTATGGGGCTGACCTATGGGGGAATGTTGATCTGGCCGCTCTGGACAAAATCCAGAACAAATTCTTTTGTAGCCTAGTGAGTCTTCCACCATCGACACCATCACTCCCACTCATGCTAGATATGGGCTTCTATTCTATTAAACACCATGCCCAATATAGGATGGTTGCGCTATGGAGACGTATCTGGTCCACTCCGGAATTATCCATGTTTGCCAAAGAGATACTGGATGTGAGATCGATACAAGGTGCAGGGGATATACCTTGGTTTAAATCTATTAAGAACACCCTATCTAGAATGGGTCTCCATATACTATGGACAGAGCCGGGAGATCACATCTTTCCGTCAAAAAAAGACTTTAAACTACTATACTGGACCATAGTCAAAGAGGAACAGGTTGTGCTCTCTCAGAAAACTAACCTGACAAGTACGTTTTTGATGTACAAAGTGGTACCACACACAGAGACCTATTGGGACACTATTCTTAAAAGTACCGATAGGAAACTGTATCATCAGTTTCGTGTAGGGACGCTGCCAATAAGAGAATTTACTAATAAGTGGCATAACCACCCGTCCTTGTTCTGTCCCTGGTGTTATGAGCAAAAGGAATCCATAGGGCATTTCCTGTTTGCCTGCCTAGCCTATTGTGCACCACGCCATAAATGGCTAAAACCAATATGTAAAAGATTAAACACCCGGGTGAGCAATGAAGCATTGTCAATCCTAAAATATAACACAGCCGAATGGCTGTCCATAGGGGTGGCAAAATATCTTGGGTGGGCCTGGATTATCAGAGCAAGGTGTTTACAAGGAGCTATTAGCTGAATGTCAAATGTGTTGTCCTAAATCTATGCTTCCTGGATTGCATTTCTGATTTATGTTTTTATATTTGTATTAAATTTGGAAAAATCGTCTTTCTATGCTATTTAATTGTTTTTTAAAACAAGATCTATGATAATTTAAATTGCTTGTATAAGGTTGTATATACCTGTTGTGTGTTTCTTGTACATATTTTATATGCTTGTCTTTTATGAAGAAAAACATCGAAATAAAGACGTTAACAACTGAACTGAACTGATTTGGCTATTAGGTCTAAATATTCTAGACCTTGGATACTTGGGTACATTCTTGTTTTTGTTGTAGGTATTCGTACATATTTAATGTTTGTTTACTTAGTTTTGGCCCTATTTTTGATAGAGATTGCTCGATTCTTAGTTCTTGGTAGCTTTGCTCTTTTTTGATGCATTCGATTAGTTTATGAAGTGTTGGTTGTGTTCTTCCTATTGTGGCTTGGAAGGCATTATGCCATCCTTCTACCGCGTTGTTGGTTTTGGCTTTCTGTGCTATAGTACTAGCATACACATTCCACCATGGACTTTGGAACTTAGGTTGTCTGCGGTGACCAGAACGATGTAATCTTCCTACCCAGGTGTCTTCAAAATAGTCTAAGAA
Source organism: Lissotriton vulgaris (assembly GCF_964263255.1). Classification (NCBI taxonomy): domain Eukaryota; kingdom Metazoa; phylum Chordata; class Amphibia; order Caudata; family Salamandridae; genus Lissotriton; species Lissotriton vulgaris. The sequence continues at coordinate 447,660,284 of NC_141689.1, forward strand.
GGGAGTTAATTTTTTCTCATTACTGCGGTAGAAATGGCTGTCAAGTAATAAATTGTAATAATTAGCCACTTCTGTTGTTGAGACATATGCCAGTGCTATTCATTTTTTTATCTGGTAAGCAAAGTTACTGTTTGTAGAATATTCTATGCTTTAAGTAGATTTTTGTAAGTGTCTCCATATACTTTGGTTGTAGTGATAATAACACCCTTGTATTGAAGTGTGTGGATATATTTTAAGTATAGCTTGAATCATAGCTATTTCAAAGTCTATTATGATTCTTTGTGGATAGTAATTATCTGTAAAATCTTTGATAGTTGTTAAGATTGCTATGCAGGTTGCATTTATTTTATTTGGCAGCAAGGTATAAATTAAGGGGATATTAGTTTCCTGGTATTCACCGTGGATGGTATAAAGTTGATAGAAAGGTTTGGGACACACTTTAAAAGTTTCATCCATCATCCATGTTTCACACGATTTTAGTTTTTGCAAATTGCTATTTGTTGCAAAAAGTAAAATTGTTTTATCATGACTTTGGTTATCATACATTAAGAATTTATTTTCATTGTGGGTAATAGTATATTCTGGATATATTTTAATCTGTTCAAAAGTTTCAGGTAGTGGTGGAGTTGGATCAGAAGCTCGTTTTGTTTTAGCTATTAATCTTTTCAAGTTGGGGATTGAAGGTAACTGTCCTGTTACGTGTTCTGGGACTTTGATCAAAACATTTTTCAAAATAGTGGTGCTTGTTTCTTGGGAGCCTGTACTAACTTCTCACAGTGTTTCTAATGCTTCTCTTACTTCGACTTCTGTTACATTGGGTGGGTGGTTATGCTCACGTACATTTACAACATTGTTATCGACAGTAGTTGCTCTACCATAGCATGCAGTTGAATAATATTTACTACATTTCCAATGGGTTTTATTCTCTTTGACTCTTTCTTGGGTGTAGGTATAACCCATGTAGCTGAGCATTATTTTTCCCTTTTGAGTTGTTATAAAAGTAGCTCCTTCTACCATTTCTAAGGTAGAACTGTGAAGACATATATATGTGTTTTTAGTAAATGTGTTAAACATTTATTTAAATGTGTAGGTTAAAATATGAAATTTAAAAATGCACTTACAATGTTGCTTTTCTGCAATTTCGATGTTTTCTGTTCTTATATTCAGAGTTCCACTGTTGAATGTCCTGTAGTTGTGGTAGAGAACAGTAGTAATTAATAATATAGTTTGATACTTGTTTGTTTCTTTTTTCTAATTATTAATTTATACAGTGGGCATACTTACTTAATTTAGTAGTAGAAGCTGTTGTTTGTGTAGATGTAGATTGGTAGATGAAGTTTGTCGAATCTGAAAAAATAAGTGTTACTATTAGTTATTTATTATAATTGGATATATTAATAGCTCATACCATATCAAGTCATTTCTAACTTCTGTTGGCTATATTCTTATTTATTTATAACTTTTCTATGTAGGCATTGATAAGGCTGTTCATATTTTCGTTTATTTAATTATTGTGGCTGTTGTGGCTGTTGTTGATAGGATGTTTTAGTTCTATTTTACAAAAAAGAGAGAGCATTTATTTAGTACAGGGAGTCTAGCTACTTTTCGTGAGGTCTTTGTACTACATAAAATGGGAGTTTACTTACTTGAGTTGTAGTAGACTGTGTTGTAGTAGTTGTTGTAGGTGTGTATTCTCTTCTCGTCAGCAAAGTAACCGTTTTTCTCCAAGTTTGGGCCAAAAATGATAATTTTAGTTAAGTATGTAATTGTTTTTATAGTAGTGAGTACAGTAATTGTTCATTTTGATTGGTTAAATTACATGTATTTTAAATTCATTGGATGAGAACCTTAGTTTGAATTTGAAAACCGTTATTTTTAAATGAGGCTGTAGTATTAATAATTTCGTTCTAATATATATTTAAAAATGTTTTGTATGTGTTTCGTTATAATAGTTTATAATGTTAAAAATGTTTAAATATGTGAAGTATTAATAAAAGTATTCGAAAATGAGTGTATTAAAATTATTAATTACGTTTATATTAATAAGTGTTTTTTAAAATATTATATATAAATTTATAAAATATATAGTATATTTATATATGTTTTTAACGCATTATTATCAAGTTAATAATTATAAAAAATTAAATTTGTTGAGGGTATTGTGTATTTAAGGTTATAGAGAAAAAGTCGATATTTTTAGTATATTTAATTAGGTAGTAAGTTACTTGATATTTGTGTAATCGATATTTGTGTAGATGGTAATGTTATTTCAAGGATTGTCGATAATGTAGTAGTCGATATTTATGTACTCGATATAATTGTTAACCATATTAATGTAGTCGATAAAAAATTATCGATATTTGTGTAAATCCTTGTTTAAGTATATGGTGACGATATTTTGGTAGACGATGTTTTTGCAACGATATTTGTGTTGGTCGGTGTTTTTGTAATCGATATTTCATCACGGAACCGCCCTTGCTGCTGCCATTTCCAGACGGAGCACCCTGGCTTCAAGTAGAGAGAGCTGGTGGTCGTGGATCTGACGCCTGTGTTTGAGGAATCCCTTGGCATATCCCGGACCGTGGCTTTGCCTGCTTCTCAGAGTATACCCTGACGTTGCACTGTGCCTACATTAGCACGAAAGTAGTTATTGAGTACTCCCCCGATGCTCCTTTTTGTATTCCTGGCCCTGGAGGAACCAAGCATTTAATCGCCATATTGGTCTTAGAGCATTTGTGGAGCCCCCCACTTTTAATAGGAGCGGGAGTGGTCTGACACTCCGCACGCCAGGATCTGGATTTCGGAGATGGTTCAGCAATCCGGGGCAGGCATAAACATGAGGTCTATATGGGAGTGAGTGTGGTGTGCCACAGAGGTGTGCGTGTATTATCATGTTTTAGGGTGCCAAGTGAACCGGACATCGCACAGACCCAGTGTGGAGGCCCAGTCCCCAAGACGCTTGGCCCCTAGTTTTCTGTGAGAGAACAAGGGACCCGTGGCATCTTCAGTGGGTTCAGGGACAGCATTAAAATCACCCCCAATTACAGTCAGGCCCTGAGGGAGAGTGGATATTCTCTTCAGCACAGTTTGGAGAGTGGGCTCTAAATTTGCCAGAGGGGCATATCGTGATATTAGATTAATAGTGGAATCCCCTAGGATACCAGACAGGGCAGTGAATTGGCCCAGAGGATCATCAATCACCTGGGTCATCATGAAGGGAAGGGAGCGACATAAGAGGATTGCCATTCCCCGAGCCCCTCTGGAGAACCCGGAGTGCTATACCCAGTTGAATACCTGACGCACCAGGAAGGAACAGCGATGCCCCACTAGGTGTGTCTTTTGTATTAGCAAGACAACTGTGTGATTCCTTCGGGCATATTTTAACATCTCCGTTCATTTGATTTTATCTAAGAGGCAATTAACACTCCATGACAGGATTCTCATAGGTTCACCCCCATTGTATGGACCTGGCATTGTAGTAGAGTGGTGACGCTCTGGGCTGACGATGTGGAGATCTCCAGTGGATCAGGTAGTTGGATCTTAAAGGAAGCTGCGTGTACTCAGAGTTACTGTTGGGGCTGCTCTAAGGAGGATCCTGAGTGTGGTGAACAGTGTTACCGTAGAACAAAATCACATAACCAATGGCTGTGTGAACATTCCCAGTTGAATACCCCAACCAACCCCCCACCCCATACTTCCCCAAATGAAGCATCTGTCGCCCAGTCAAAAAAAGGCTTATGGTGTGAACAAGTTAGTTAGGGGTCGTGGTAAATGGTTGCTTGGTGAGCCCCTCTGAACTCAAGGAATCGCGTTTCTCCGGTTCAGACTTTCGGCAGTGGCATTACTTGAATTAATATGTGGGGGCTGTGTGACAGGTCAGTGTCCAAGCTGGGCCTGGGAGAGCCGCTGGGATCTCCCTCAGCCGCTTAGTCTAAGTCATCTGTGGTATCTCTGACTCCAGGTGATCCATTTCTTCCTTGGGTGGAGACAACGGACGACACGGACACCGTTCCCCGGGTTCCGCGCCCTCTGTGGGATCCTGTGCGTCGCCCCATTTGCCCTTTTTGAGGTATCGCCGCTAGGGCGCTCTTCTGTAGGTGGATTGGGCGTTCCTCTGTAGCCCAAGTCCGAGCTGCCTCTGGCGTATGAAAGAAATAAGATTTGTTTTGAAATATCACTTTGAGGTGGGCTGGGCAAGCCCCGATCACTGAAGGTCACGCGCTCTTGTCATGGGCCCTGGCCCCACCAGGCCTTCGTGGGGGGCGTCCTACCGGTCGCAGGCCGAGCGTCCTCAGCGGCAGCTTGCAGCCGGTCCCAGTTCGCCTGTCAGGGGCTATCGCCGCCACAGGAGGAGGTGCGGTAGCCTCGCTGCTGAATACAACACCTCCTCCTCACCTCGAAAGTCCACGAGGGACGCCTCGCCCTACTCAGGTGCCGCAGGAGTTTATGGACAGCAGGTGATTTTTGCGCCCCCCAAAGCCGCCGGTCTGGGATTAAGTTCTTGTTTAGATGGCTTAAGTCGACTCCAGGAATGCCTTTGTCTTCCCCCAGTCGGTCTTCCGGGTCAAGATCAGGTAGGAGCCATTTTGTCCTGGGCTCGGGAATTTCGTGGGTGGTCGTCCCGCGCCTCTACTGCTTTGTTGAGCCCCCGTTCAGTGTGACAGGAACGCCACCATTATGGACATCTGAAAAATAGCGGATTCTTCTTTAGATGATCAGAGGTTCAGGATGTCGGTGGATTGTAGTGTGGTCTGCAGCACTCTCAGAGTGCGACTGCCATCTTGGCTTGCCAAGCCAGGCCCTAAAAAATTACTACATTTAATATTGCATCCCAGTTTTTCTCTAAGGAACAGCCAGCCTTACTACAGAGAAAATAGTTTTTTGGTGCTAGTCACTGTAAGGATATGTTTAATATTAACTTTCTACATGTTCTTTGTTTAAATACCATGCACCAGGCATTATGGGCGTAAAGGCCTACTTAGGGTTGACCTATTAGTATTTCAAATGAAGTTATACATCAATTAAAAGGTTTTATTTTAACAGGTCGGGTTTCAGTTTTTAAACTGCCAGTTGGCTACAAGGATAGGCCTAAAGCCATGCTTACACTGTCACTGTAGTGAATAGGATAATGGGTGCTGCCGTCCACTAGTGACATTTAACGTATGCATTTTGAACCATATACTAAGGACTCGAGGTAAGTTAAATAAGCCAAACTTGAGAAATCAATTTTGACATATTTTAGGGGTAACAGTAGGTGCACTAGAGCCTAGTTAGCAGAGTCCCAGTGGACAGAGTTATAAAAAACGGTATCATCATACAAAAAAAGAGACATTTTCTTACCATCACATACCAGGGAAAACCTAAAATTACATTTGGTATCTTGAAGTCACATTATCTCTGCTTACACATCAGGGGGACCAATAAACTAGACGCTTGTGAATCAGTGTAAGATATTTGTGTTACTTCCAATGTTATGCCCAAAGTGCCAATGATTACAGAATAATCATGCCTAAAGAAGAGAACAAAATGAAAACCATAATGACAATGACAAATCAAATGCGAGTTACATTTGTTTGATGCGCTCAATATAAATGTAACACAACAAACATTCATGCCCTACAGAACCCCAACATATCCATGAACATAAACCCCATTCCCGTATGTCCTTCCTAACCCTAGCATACCATTTAACGCAATTCTAACTTTCGTTTCCTACTTGCTAACCCCTACACACCATTAAACATAATCCACATTTTCCTACCCACGTCCTAGCCTCAATATTTCCAGAAGTGCATTTATTGTAATCAGTCAAGTTAATGGGTCATGTCAAGTCAAGTCAAGTCAAAGAATTTATATAGCGCACTACATACCCAGAGGGTCTCAAGGCGCTTAAGGAGGGGAGGAGGATTACTTGTCAAATATCCACGTTTTAAGTTGCTTTCTGAATGCTAGGTGGTTCTGGGTAAGGCGAAGGTAAGTGGGGAGTGAGTTCCATGTTTTAGCAGCCAGGTATGAGAAGGATCTGCCTCCCATGGTGGTCTTGTTGATGCGAGGTACAGTGGCGATGGCTTGGCTGGAAGAGCGTAGTTGGCGGGGGGGGTGTAGAAGGACAGTCGTGAATTGAGGCATTCTGGTCCGATGTCGTAGAGTGATTTGTGTGCGTGGGTTAGCAGTCGGAAAGTGATCCTCTTATTGACGGGTAGCCAGTGGAGGTCTTTCAGGTGGCCAGAGATGTGTTCGTTGCGCGGGATGTCTAATATGATCCTGGCTGAGGCGTTTTGGATACGTTGGAGTTTCTTCTGGAGTTTAGCGGTAGTACCTGCGTAGAGGGTGTTTCCGTAGTCCAGTCGGCTCGTGACCAGAGCATGGGTGACTGTTTTTCTGGTTTCGGTGGGGATCCAGCGAAATGTTTTTTTGAGCATGCGGAGAATGTTGAAGCAGGATGAGGATACGGCGCTGACTTGTCTGTTCATTGAGAGTGAAGAGTCCAGGATAACGCCTAGGTTCCGTGCATGGTCTGTCGGGATGGGTGCTTTTCCAAGGGCTTCCGGCCACCAAGAGTCGTCCCATGCAGAGGGGGATGTACCTAAGATGAGGACTTCTGTTTTATCTGAGTTCAGTTTCAGACGACTGTGTTTCATCCATTCGGCAACTTCTTTCATTCCTTCGTGTAGGTTAGTTTTGGCGGTGCTGGGGTCATTGGTGAGAGAAAGGATCAGTTGAGTGTCATCCGCGTAAGAGATGATGTTGAGGTTGTGTTGGCGGGCGATGGCCGCGAGGGGGCTCATGTATACGTTGAAAAGGGTGGGGCTGAGTGAGGATCCTTGTGGTACGCCGCAGATGACTTCAGTGGCCTCTGACTTGAATGGTGGGAGGCGGACTTTCTGGGTTCTTCCGGAGAGGAACGAGGTGATCCATTCCAGTGCTTTTCCTTGTATTCCGATGTTGCTGAGGCGTTGTAAAAGGGTGCTGTGGCAGACTGTGTCGAAGGCTGCAGAGAGGTCGAGGAGGATGAGGGCGACTGTGTCTCCATTGTCCAGTAAAGTTCGAATGTCGTCTGTTGCTGCGATGAGGGCGGTCTCAGTGCTGTGTTTTGCTCGGAAGCCAGATTGTGAGGAGTCGAGGGATTTGTTGGCTTCGAGGAAAGCGGCGAGTTGGTTGTTGACAGCTTTCTCGATTACTTTGGCCGGGAATGGAAGGAGCGAGATGGGGCGGTAATTTTTGAGTTCGGTGGGGTCCGCTGTGGGTTTTTTCAGAAGGGCGGTGAATTCAGCGTGTTTCCAGCTTTCCGGGAAGGTGGCGGAGTTGAAGGAGCAGTTGATGACATCTCGGAGGTGCAGTGCTATGACGGAGTCTGCTTTGTTGAAGATGTGGTGAGGACATGGGTCTGTGGGGGAACCTGAGTGGATGGAGTTCATCAGGCGGATGGTATCCTCAGTGGAGATTGGGTTCCAGTTGTTAAGGGTGTTCAAGGGGGGTGGGGGTCCAGCAGAGAGTTGGGTGGGTTGGTCTTCGGGTCGGTTGTCGAAGCTGTTGTGGATGTCTGCGATTTTGTTGTGGAAGAATGAGGCTAGGGAGTCGCAGAGCGTTTGAGAGGGGGTGATGTCGTTGGAATTGGCCGAGGGATTGGTAAATTCCTTGACGATGTTGAAAAGTTCCTTGCTGTTGTGGGCGTTGTTGTCAAGTCGATCCTTGAATGCTGTTTTCTTGGCCTTTCGGATTAATTGGTGGTGTGTGCGGGTGGCGTTTTTGAAGGCGTCCTTGGTGCTGGTGGTTGGGTCTTTTTTCCAGGCTTTTTCGAGGGAACGGCAGAGTTTCTGGACTTCTTAAGATCATCGTTGAACCATGAGGCCTTCTTGCTGCCAGGTTTGCTTTGACGTTTTTTCAGTGGTGCTAAGGTGTCGGCGGTGTTGGATAACCAAAGCGTGAAGTTGGCGGCGGCTTGGTTTGGGTTAGAAGAGTGGGCTGGGGTGTTTAGAAGGAGCGATGAGGAGATCTGGTCGTTGGTGATTTTGTTCCAGTTTCTTTGCAGAGTTGGTTGGAGGTGGTTGGTGGGTTTTGGCTTGTTGTAGGTGAAGTGAACGCAGCTGTGGTCAGTCCAGAGGAGATCCGTAGTGTGGTCGAAGGAGACATGTTTGCTGGAGGTGAAGATGGGGTCGAGTGTGTGGCCTGCGATGTGGGTGGGGGAAGTGACCAGTTGTTTAAGTCCGAGGTTGGCGAGGTTGTCCAAGAGGGTGGTGGTGTTGCGGTCGTTGATCTTTTCAAGGTGAAAGTTGAGGTCTCCCAGAAGGATGTAATCTTTGGAGGGGAGCGCGTGTGGAGTGATGAAGTCCGTGATGTCTTCACTGAATTTTGCGCGGGGTCCTGGTGGTCTGTAGAGGAGGGTGCCTCTGAGTGTGGTCTTGGGGTCGATGTGGATCTGGAAGTGAAGGTGTTCGGAGTTGGCGAGGTTGGTGTCAGAGCTGGTTGAGATGCGGATTGAGTTTTTTATGGACGATAGCGATTCCTCCTCCTGTGTGGCCGGTACGGTCCTTGCGTGTGATCTTATAATCTTCAGGGATGGCAATGGTGATGTCTGGGGCGGAGGAAGCGTTCATCCATGTTTCTGGTAGGAAGGCGACGTCTGGAGAGATGGTGTCTAGTAGATTCCATAGGTCAATGGCGTGCCTGTGGACCGATCGGGTGTTGAGAAGGATGCATTGTAGGTGATTGGGGTCGGGAATCTGTGGTGTGGTCGTAGTGGAGATGTTGTCGGTGCCGCTGAATTTGCAGGAGTAGCAGGAGAAAGGTCCATGGGTGTGTCCAGGAGCGGCTTGGACGCAGTTGGGGGCGCGACCGGGGTTAAGGGCTAGGAGGGAGGCGGCATCGTAGGTAATGCGGGAGGGCTGGGCAGCGCGAGGGGCAGGGGGTCTGGCGCTGGGCGCGGTCCAGGCGCGGACGGTCGTAGACGGGCTTACCTTTGGCGCACCTTCGGCGCGGATTGGGCGCGGTCGCTGTGCGTGAACGCTGCGCGCGGGAAGAACTGTCATATATGGATAGTGGAGGGGGAGGGGCGAGGGCGTCTCAGCTGGGAGGCGGGCGGGCACACGAGGACGGCGACAACAACAAACAAAATGGAGGCGGAGGGGGGAGCAGATCGGAGCGCTGGAGGCAAGCGCGCAAATTACGTTTAAACAGCACAATTGATTAAAACACAGCGTTAAACAGTCTAAGCGGTAACTGGGCACAAGCAGGCAAGATGAAATGCAGCTTTCAAGGCAATGAGCGGAGCGCTGGAGGCAAATGCGCAAATAACGTTATACACAGCACAATCAGGTAAATTACAGCGTAAATCAGTCTAAGCGGTAGCTAGGCACAGGCAGGCAAGGTGAGATGCAGCTTTCAAGGCAATGCAGCGCTACGATACCAGGTGTCAGCAGGGACACTGGGAGCGACCACTCGGCTCGTGAGAGAGGAGCGAGTCACGATGTGTACAGGGTGAGGAGCGCTACTTCTGGTCAGTGGGAGGGCGTCTCAGCTGGGAGGCGGGGCGGTCACACGAGGACGGCGACAACAACAAACAAAATGGAGGCGGAGGGGGGAGCAGATCGGAGCGCTGGAGGCAAGCGCGCAAATTACGTTTAAACAGCACAATTGATTAAAACACAGCGTTAAACAGTCTAAGCGGTAACTGGGCACAAGCAGGCAAGATGAAATGCAGCTTTCAAGGCAATGAGCGGAGCGCTGGAGGCAAATGCGCAAATAACGTTATACACAGCACAATCAGGTAAATTACAGCGTAAATCAGTCTAAGCGGTAGCTAGGCACAGGCAGGCAAGGTGAAATGCAGCTTTCAAGGCAATGCAGCGCTACGATACCAGGTGTCAGCAGGGACACTGGGAGCGACCACTCGGCTCTTTGGTATCGTGGGACTGTAGGGGGTACTACCTGGGGGAACAGTCGACAGACAAACTGAAATATTTATGTGATAAACTCAGGGCAAGATATTACCCAAGGAGAGTCATATACAGAGGACGAAAAAGAGCAAATATTCATAATAATAATCATACACATAATAGAGATGCTCTTTTGGAAATACATCCTAAACTTAATAACACTTTGACCTGGTGAGTGGCCTCATATAAATAAGGGATATTAAACACATAACACACAACCATAGAGAACAAAGAGATAATTCATAAAATCTACTTCATCAGAACAATAATAGGCCTATACGAAATTTTAATTACGCGGGTCTAATCAGAGTCATTTTGGTTATTGAGTGTTACTCTTGTATCGCGGGATGACAGAAAGCTAAGTGATTGTGCCCACCCACACAATTTAGAGTTATTTTGGGGGAAATTCCTCCCACCAGAGCACAGGAACAGAGGGGCATATTACCAACAACTAGCGATAATTTTTGTCTCTAACTTGTTTAGAGACAAAATTTATCGCCGCACATCGGCGATTTTTTAACGCAGATAAACCTTGCTATTAGCAAGGTTTATCGTAAATGCGATAAAAAACGGCCGCAATGCATGAATATCGCTGAAAAGTCAGCGATATTCATGCATTATTGAGCAAATGCTCTTAGCCATGTTATCCACCTCCCATTGGATAACATGGCTAAGAACTGCTCAGGGCAGGTGTTAGCTTTTGGAGATATTCGCGCTTAGCGCGAATATCTCCAAAAGTTGGTAATAGGAGATAGCGATGTTAGCGACTGTTTCCAGTCTCTAACATCTTGGCACGCCCACTTTGCATGTCATTAGTGATAAATATCACTGACATGCAAAGCGGGGCCCAAGATGGTCGCTATCTCCTATTAGCTGTCGCTAACTGGTGTTAGCGACAGCTTGGTAATAGGGAGATAATTTTATCTCCGCTTTCTTGGCTTTTAAAGCCAAAAAAGCGGAGATAAACCCCCTTGATAATATGCCCCAGAGTGTGAGAGGCTGCGGGCTGATGCTGCTGATGATCTGGTGCATTGGACGCTGTTTTCTTACCACAAAACGCATTTCTGGGTCCATTCTGGATGCAAGAGTGCGTTTTGTGCTACGAAAATATCGCTAAGTGCAGTTACGCTCCTCGTGAAATGATGCAGAATCCTACGTCATTTTGCTGTCATTTCACAAAATGAATGTACAGCCAAGTTACGGTATGTTAGTTATGCCCATCACTAAAACAGTTCAAATCAAACTCTACAACCCTGATTAAAAGTTGGGTAGAGTGGAATTCCTGTGCTGAATTCCTCTCCGTCTGATCAAGGATGGTCCATGTTTCCAAATTTTACAGGAAGCAAATTCCAGCAAGTAGAATCTCTGGAGGCTTCGGTTGCAATGGCAGCCATGCCTTGGAACCCGGCCTGTCCGTTTTCTTTGAAAAGGGGGCGCATGCCCCTCCCTATTCCTTCCCTTCCCTGCCCTACAATCCCTACTTAGTCCACCCGCCCCACACAGATGCCCCTGCTTTAAAGTTTATACATTGATTTTTATTGGTCATATTTTGTCAAAAATGATTAAGGCCTGTAGTTTACTTAATTATCTGTAAACTCTTCTCTCATTTTTTGTATTTTTGGTAGAAGCAGCAACTTGTTTACTAGCAACAGTTTGTGTGCATTTATTTCTTTTATTTCACTACTTAGAATACTTGATAACTCTGTAGAGAGTAGTGATAGAGAAAAGAGTGGGGATCTAAGCCACTCAGAATGCATCTGACAATGTAAGGTGTAGAATTAGGAGAAGCATGTAAACTATAATTAAAATACATTAAATGACTCTCTATTTTAGGTGTGGCCTTTGGGACAGCTGTTGCTGTCTTGCCTGAATATTTATTTTAAAACAATGATTGCATAATACGTACATAGGGGGGCTGCTGTTCAGAAGGTTTCCTCTCCTCCATTGGTCAGTTAAAAAGTAATTCACTTTTTACTTGCGTCCAACCAGCATACAGCATGGGGCAATGGATCTGCCCGCTTTACCCGTGCAGAAGGTTTATATCCACTTAAAAACAGCTCCTTTGTTTTCACTGCCAAAGCTGGTTCTAAGTTGTTTTTTTTTTATTTGAAAATTAAATAAAGCCTTATGTGTTTGGCTTGCCCTCCAGCTTCCACGTTAGATAGGGATTTGCTTTCTTTTTGCTTTAAAATATTTTTTGGGAACGTTTTTAATAGGCATTGCAACATTGAGTCTGTCTGCAATTTGACTGTTTTCTAGGTTTAGATTTATTCTCGTCTCTGTCACAAATAATAGTACTAAAAAATAGACAGAGAAGCTTGAAGGCTTGTTATTTAAAAACATTGTTAGCAAAACAGCCACATTACTGAATGTTTTTGAATGTATCATTTTTAATGCAAGGATATGGCGTCCATGTTTAGGTGGCAGTATATATATTTTTTTCTTTCTGTTTTTGCAGCATATGTTTGCAATATATGTTTTTTTAATTAGCCATTGCTAGAGCCTTGGCTCAATACTCACTAGGTAGGATTATATTTATAGATCACTGTGGGCAAACCTTTTGGGCCCACGGCATGGTGCGTTGATACTGTGTACAGAGAGCTTAGCTTATTCTTCCAATCTGTTGCGTTTATGTTGTTACATGCTATTTGGGGATGAGAATCCTTGAAAGAGTTGACAAGCTTCCAGAATGTTTTTGAGTTTCTTGGCAGGGATGCTGTGTGTAAGCATGCCAGGGTTTTTTACTTTGCTTTTTTTTGCCAGCCCAGGCAGCTTTTTGATAGTCCTCCCTAATAAGCTTGCCATTCTCAACAGGAGAAAGTTGACCAGTTTTGTTAGCATGTATCAAAACCTTGTTTAATCCCATTTGTAACTGATTTCGGGCCTTATTACAAGTATAAGTGTTGTTTATCACACCTGGTAAATAACGATACCACAGAGTATGTTATTTATCAGGTTTGATAAATAGCACCTATTTCGAGTTTTTGGGGGGAAAACATGTGGATTTTGGTGTTTAACAGATCAAACTCTACATGATACGGTAAATACTGTATGCCTTTGCCCCATTACATTCCATCAGGTTTGATGACATTTAATGAAGGTTGACTTCTTAAATGCATCAGACGTGTTAAATAGAAGCAAACTCGTAATCACGACCCGTGGGTAAACAGGGGTTTACGAACGAGTCAGAATTCACCAAGTCACTGGTAATCACGCACATAGTGTTATTGAGTACCATTATTGTTTAGAGGAACTGTGGGAGAAGCTAGCTGAGTCGGTTTTTAGGGTATTCAAAATTTCCTTCACTGTGAGGTCCCAAGCACCAATATGCACTGTGCTTGCTATTTTTGCTAGTACGCAACATGATGAGCTAAGTTTGAGGTTGAGTCAGATATTCAGTGATTAAATTTACGTTGGCAAATAGGTGACCATTTGATTCTCACTGACGTCCGTGTAGTTACCCATTGTCCGTTATCTACGTAGGTGAGAATGGTATATTGTTTTATGCTTAAAGCTGAAGCTTGTGGAAAATTGTCAGTTTTTGATTTTTGTGTGATCTCAAAGTTGGTAAAGTAGATTATATTGCAAATAAAAAGAGAACAATCACTAGTTAGGCTACTAGGACTAGGTGCATATATCCATTTCTAGATCACACAAAGTCCCTGAGGTTCTTATGCTGTATGTGGATAAATAAACAGTTAATGGAATCTTAAGGTTTTCATTCTTAAACCACGAAGAGGTAGAATAAGAAGTACTATGATCTCTTTTGCTCTGATGTCAAATATGGGCACTGTCACTAGAATTGATGCGCGATATATGATGCAGTGGTGTCCGCTAGTGGGGGAAATCTAAGGGCAGCATGGAGGAAAAGATAAAGAAAAACAAAACTTACCTGCAGCCTGAAGTCCACCACCTTGATGCCTCTTCTGCTCGGAGTATGTGTTGCAGACATTCTGCGGAAACACAGAACTATGCGTAAGATTATGGGACATTAGTATGTAGGCACTGAGTCATCCTACTACCTTAGTACCCATGAGCCCAGGACCGACTAGCTGACAGAGGAACAAGTTATTGGACACCCAAGAACACAACACTCCCAACTCTCACAGGAATCGCTGTTACAAGACACACCCTTTCCCTCACACTCTTATACCTGTCCACAATAAGATCTGACAGAGACACAAACAAGTTTAAAATATTTATTTTAACTAATGTGCTCTAATATGCAGTACACATGCCACAATAAGCAGAAAAATGCATAACACAAATACCGTTGGCTCAGTAAGTAATCTGTAGATCATAAAAGGAACTGTCATAGTGAGAGGCAGAGTAGCCTAACCTCCTCCCCTTGCACAGATGAGGATGATTATATATGAGATGATCTCTGGGTGTTAGCTGCATAGATGTTCTCGCCACCTGCAATTCAAAGGTCTCACGAGCGGACGCAAGAGCCACTTCTTGTTGAAATAACAACGCTTTGAGTCTACTTAGCTTATTGAAATCTGTTTTCAAGGTTGGAATGGAAGGCACCAGTGAACTATCTACACTCCTGTGTGGGGGGGACAGGACATTGCTGAAACAAGTAACGCTATGTGAAGCTTTTACTATGTACAGAATCCCTGTCCGTAAACCGCAGCAGTTCTGATTGTTGAGAATGAGATAACCTCTGCTAGAAAGCAAAGTGAGAATTGGAATATTAGCAGGGACTGGTGTACCTCTCAAAAAACAAGCTGAATTAGGTGCGGCAACATTGCAAGCACTGTGAAGTTTTACTTGTTTACAGACAAGGGAGTGTCCAACAGTAGAGTCACAATCCTGGAAAACTTCCTTCTCTGCCACTGACAACAGAAAGCGAAAGGCAAAGACCACAATTCCTGTGTGAAACTACTCCCGAGTGGTTCATATCTACCGACAGGATAATTTTTCATGCAATCTGTGAATTGAAAAAGTGAGATTGGCAATGAAATGCCTCCATGTATTAACCCCACTGCTCAATCTATTTCTGCTACAGTGAATGGTAACTGTTCTAGTTTCTCAATGTGTAACATAGTGTAAGTTGTATCTTTCATGGACATCCTTTTCTGTTTGTCTGTCAAAATAAATGCTAAAATCAGCGCGGAAGCATTAAGGTAATCTCATGGTACTCTCCCATTTTTAAGTGTCTGTAAAGTCCAACCAAATTCCATAACAGAACGTAACTGATTTTTCCCAATGATAAAATGTAGACACTTCATTCTGAACAATATTAATAACAGATGACACAATATTGTCTAAGGTATAACTGCGAGAAGATAGTGTGTTTATGCTGTTATCAGCCACTGCCAGAACCTTGTTCAAATTATCTTGATCAATTTGGCGTAAGTGCAGTGCCACCTCCATTTGTGAAAGTTTCCAAAATTCATTATAGCCTGCATACACAAAACATTTAGTACAAGGGGATTGTGGACCCAACCGAAAATCTGAAAGATCAATGTCACCTGACAAAAGGGAAAGATGGTGTTTCACAGACGCTAATGTAGAATGTTCTAACCACTGTTGGCATCATTTGGCAACAGAATCAGTGGTAACTGTATGTTAATCTGGGTAATGAGGATTAGGTCAAATTTGGGCAAAACAGTTAGAAACATTAAAAAACATAAATGACAAGCATTGGTGTTCGTAGGCCACAACACCCAGCCTTCCCGATTTATCATGGATGAGTTAAATGAGCTATTCTGTATCATCTGAGTCAATCAATCAATCAATCAGAGTACTTTTAAAGCACGCTACTTACCCGTGAGGGTCTAAAGGAGCTGAGGAGAGGGGGTGCTGCTACTGTTCGAAGAGCCAGGTCTTGAGGAGTCTTCTGAAGGCGAGTAGGTCTTAGGTCTGCCATATGAGAGTAGGGAGGGTGTTCCAGGTCTTGGCAGCGAGGTAGGAGATCGGTCTGCCGCACTACGTTGGATGCTGGGGACAGCAGCGAGAGCGAGGCTGGCAGGGCGGAGCTGGGGGGTGGGGGGGTGGAAGCTGAGTCTGCTGTTCAGGTAGGCTGGTCCGGCATTGTGGAGTGCTTTGTGTGCTTTGGTGAGGAGCTTGACGGTGAAAGTCAAGTCATCAATAGGATAATTGGTGTGTATACTCCACGACTCGTATTGAGCCAAAGATGGAATAGAAGGAGCATTCAAATCTTTTGTAGTGGCCAAACCAAAGCAGGTAATTTGATGTACCGTCTGATTTAAAAATAATATTTGAGAAGGTATTAAACACGCACGTTACGAGGAGTCACTACCCTGTACTTGCAAATCTTTAGTGCCCCAAATAGACATTAACAGTGTGTTTCCAAAAATCATATCAGGGAAAGATCATCTATGAAAGATGAAGAATAAATAAGTTTAGTCTGTGTAAGCATATATTTGTTCAATCAAGGAACATTCAGTTTAAAATATTATGATGCTGGGTCAGATAGATTGCAACCCATAAAATATGTACATTGCTTTTTTTGTGTAATGGAACTTATTTGAGATGGTGTCGGACAATGTTCCCATTGTGTGTAATTGAAAGTGGGTTTTTGAGCACTGGATTTGTGAAGGAAATGATGGCCGTAACGTTGGTAGCAAAATAGATCTGCATAATTTGCTGAATTCAAATGCAGATCCTCCGTGTCAAAAACAGTATAATATTGTAAACCAGAAAACCTAAAATTACCAGCACTGAAATCCCAATCATCTGAATGCATTCCAGATATAACAACATCCCCCATAGAGACACAGAACACATATGGAATTTTCAAGGTCTCCGTTGGACCATACACATCAAAAGGCACTTTGTCCCAAACAATGCCATCAGCGATCGGGACTGCTGAAATATTAACTAATGTTTCATCTCTTTTCATTTTATGTGAAGAAGTATGTAGGGCCAGTGCTCAGTCAACCAGTTCCACCGCAGAGCATTCAGATAAATAGTGTCCATTGATCAAAAGAAAGAAGACAGTCACGAAACCAATCCACATGAAAAGGAACACCATTGACAACACGATCCAGATGTAAGACCAAGGCTCGGGATCAGGTAAGTGGTCTTCAACCATGAGAAGAAAACATAAATCCGTGTTTGAAGCACAGCAATAGACGAAGACAACGAAGATGTATCCGAAGAAATGCTATCCTGGTCAAGATAGAAACCATTGGATCTGAGCTGAACCAGAGGAGGTCGTTCACCATTAGAATTTGAATGTAGTACAGTGTCACGAAGATCAACCGTAAGGTCATTTGGTAGGGTATTATACTCATTTTCCAGTGTTGCAGGCATTGAAGGCATAACAGACGCTAAATCAATTAAATTAAAGCCACCAGCTCCCCTTCCATGTTTTGGACATATTCAGGAGAAACAGAATCCATCTGCTGGAGGGAAACATTCCCACATGGAACGCTTCTTGGCATGCTATTGAGAATCGGCCATATGGTGTATTTTGACATGTTCCACGGAAATGAAACGTGTATCCTTGCATGCAGGCAAAGTTAGAGTTTGAGTGCCCGTCAAACACAGGACTGGGACTGGAGCACGGTGGGAGGACCCAAATTCTTTCTTGTTTACCACTTTTTCCCAGACCAGATCTCCAACTTTAGGAAGCTAGCCAGAAATGGTGACCAAGACTGTTGTGTCCGTCAGCGAGGGCAAGTGTGATTTTGCTAGAGCATCTTGATTCTTTTGTAGATCCTGTAACATAGTACAATGGCTATCTACGTCAAACGTTGCGGCAGCTGCCACAACATCTATACCATCAAGGTCAGACACAAACATCTCAAAGCCAAAGAGCATTTCGTAGGGGGTCAGTCCACCCAGAGATCTTCAAGGGAGTTTATTGAGTGCACGTTAATAAAATTGACTGCATCTATACTACCCTACATGCGCATAGGGTGCTACCGGATTCTTGGCCTTCTACGACTATCTCTGACTCCTCCCCCCGCCTACAAGCTCTATCCCCCCTGTCCTGTAAAGACAGGGAAACTATCTCCAACAAAGTGAAATCCAGCTCTCCTGCCGACCCTGTCAAACCTGACATTTTTATGAAGTTCCAAGACTGCCTCCTGACAGAGGGGAGGGTACTGATTAATAGATCACTCCAGTCAGCGGTGCCCCCAAATCATGGAAACACGCTAAGGTTGTTCCAATCCAAAAAAAACCCACATTGGGCGCATCTGCTCCTGAGAATTTCCGGCCCATCTCATTACTCCCTTACTTGGCGAAGGTAATGGAATCCCATGTAAACACCATCCTTACCAAATATCTAGAGGAAAATGAGATTCTGGACAAGTCACAAAACGGGTTCCGGTCTAATCATAGCACAGAATCCGCCCTATTGGCATTCACAGAGCAGCTGAGGGCGGTACTGGACGAGGGCGGCACCACAGCTCTGGTGCTGCTTGATCTGAGTGCGGCCTTCGACACGCTCCCCCATGAGATCTTGCTCCATCGACTCAGATAGATCAGGGTTAGTGGAACAGCCTGGGCCTGGTTTGCATCTTTTCTATCTGAACGCTCCTTCCAGATCCATGCCCCCCTCATCAGTCCAATACCCATCCCCTCAACTGCGGTGTCCCACAAGGCTCTGCGCTGAGCCCTACACTTTTTAATGTGTACGTCCGCCCTCTGGCCCTTTTGGCCAAGGCCCGGGGGATTAATATGCTATCCTACACGGATGACACGCAGCTGCTATTTACCTTTTCCAAGGCTCCTGGGACACCCCTCGCGCTGTACCTCTCTCTCTAGTTAGTGTTTGTTCTCACCGCTCTTGGAGATGGAGGAGCTGCTGCGTGCCGCATCATGGGGAAGCTGCTCGCTATCGTTGGAATACTGGCTGCCTTGTTTGTGGAAAGGATCGTTCGCATCAGGTACTGATCAGAAGCGGTATACATCATGCAGCTGTAGCCAGATAACAGGTATACAGGTCCATTGCCCGACCTGATAGATTTGGAGGGTATTTTAATTGGTTGTTTCACGTGCACTTAAATTTTATAGTTCTGGTCCTGAAGAAGCGCCACCGACCATTAAGGCGACGCAGGCGCGAAACATGTCGACCTATGACCTCTTTTTGACACCCGGGCCTAGTGTGCCGCAGGGCAAGATTTTAGACAGCAGTTAAGTCTGCTAAGGGTACACAATTTAAACATTCACTGCATGTTTACCCTTTTATTAAAAGATTCACCACTTAGCACGCACTTTCTCTCACCTTCATAGGACCCCAACCCTTCACACCCGCATGCACCATCCGGCAATCCAAGAAAAGATCTCCGATAAAGAGACCCTTTGGGGGACCCGTAGGGAATTGCAGCTCCGGCCCTACGAGGAACAAACGCCTGATGATGAAGCATGACACTCCTCTGGAGTGTGTAAGGGCAACAAAGGACAAAATTTGTGTTTTCACTTCACTAGTGCGTCCCCTTGCACCTAGGACATCTTCCTCTTTCTCTTTCTGTTTTTCTTTTCAAGCACCCTCACGCAAGGGTGACTATTTGCACCCCGCGATAGGAACAGTGTCCCTTTTTAGTTTTGATATTGGCATATGGAGCATGGACACTGGACCTTTATTAGCACCTGGGTCCCCCTCTTTTGTGATGAATGAGAAGAGTTACCGCCCAACTCCTTTCCAGGAGGAGGGTTTTCACTGTCTGCAGCATACTTTGCTACCAAAGCGGCAACTTTTTTCTTTTGAAACGGGGCACAATACTGAGGTGGTTCCTCGCATTTGACCTTAATGTCATACTATTGCTACGGGTCTCGCCTTTGTTGCATGGAATTGCCGTGTCTGCAATCCAGTCGTCCCCCTCTGCCAGATTGTTAATCCGGCGATTCCTGAAAGGAACAAGGAGAATGGGGATCAGGAACCTGAAACCTCTCAGGTGTCTTAATTTTAGAACGGTCACGTAAATCATATCGGGCTCAGAACATCAGGTGGAGGCAAACCCGCACAGGACCTAGGCTTCTGTTGCTGTCAATTTTTGTTTCAGCCCTTCTAAGGAAAGACTAGATGACCCTCCTTGTCTGGAGGGGGTTTAGTTTCTACTTGTGTAAATGGTCTGACTCCCAACTTATTGCGACCTAGGGATATATATAGGCATTCGCAATAATATTCAGCAACTTTCGCTCCTGATCAGCATACGCCACCGCTGCTAGGAGCTGGTGCACCTGCAAGCAAACTTGTTCACCTTTAATATTAGCCAGAATCATATTGGAGACAATATGGAACATTCCCACTAATCTCATCCCCAGATATAGGGCTGGGCTAGCCACATGTTCATCCTCGTTTAAGAATGCTCGGCATAACGCTCATGAAGGGGGTGCCAAAGCACAGTGTATACACTGATGCAAACACCATCCTCCAGGTGTTGCAATCCACTAGAGGGGGAATCAAACCACTTTGCAAACGCATAGTATGGATCCTATGTTCCTCCACATGGCTCGTGTACAGTAAAACAGCTTCAATCTGTTCCATTTTCTGGGCTATCCAACAGTGAAGATCCTCATAATTCTGAGGACTTTTGCTCATCACTGAATTAATCATGGAGGGACTAATCACAAGACCTCTGACCTGAACGGGGGCCGGAGGAACAGCTCCAGCCGGAGCTACTAAAAGTGCACAAGACATAAACTGTATGACTTGTCTATGAAGATGTACTAATTGTGTATAAAGCAAACGTAGCTCTAGGATACTAACATTGAGATTATTGGGATGTGGTGCAAAACTAGCCAAAACAGGGCAAGTAGCCCCATCAAAATACAAGTGGTCCATTCGAACAACAGATACAGTAAGGAAAGGTTCCATTAAACCAAGTGGTATACTCCTAATACATCAACTGAACCTCAATCAACGCATAAGGACAATGCGCTGCTGGAGGAGCAGCAGCCGTGTAAGTATGAAAAAATTTATCTTTATCATCAACCGCGGGAAATGTAACCCAAGAATAAAATACTTTGAAGCGGTATGCTGGAACCGCTTCCACTATGAAAATAAAGATAGCCCTTGCATTGGGGAGCCTGTGCTGATTCAAGTAACCTGTGACCGCTGCCCAGCTATGCAATGAAATTGTGACCTGTTGTGTCATATATAATGGAAAGTCACGAAACTGGTCAAAGAAACCTTTTAGAATTCAATCTTGAAAAACCTACAGTAACAGGTGTACCGTATAACTGTAGGAGGCTAAGCCCTTTCACCTCGGGTGTCCCCGTAAACCGTCGAAAGGGTATTGTGGACGAGCACAAGCGCTTCTCAGGGGCCCTGTGAATAAGTACCAGACCAAAAGTTGGCAGAACCATGTTGCAGGGATTCTGTGCAAAAACAGAACTATGAGTAGGAATACGGGACATTAGTGTATAGGGACGAAATCACCCTACTACCTTAGTACCCATGAGACCAGGACCGACTAGCTATAGGGTCCCACGTGCCCTCCCACTCACTTACAGAGGAACAAGTGATTTAACACTCCAGAACACAACACTCCCGACTCTCTCAGGAATCACGGTTACAAGACACACCATTTTGCTCACACTCTTCTTCCTGTCCACAATAAGATCTGAAAGAGACACAAACAAGTTTATAATATTTATTTTAACTAACATGCTCTAATATGCAGTATACATGCCACAATAAGCAGAAAAATGCAGATCACAAATACGGTCAGCATAGCAAGTAATCCGTAGATCAGAGTATCCTAACCTCCCTCCCCTTTCACAGACGCAGGATGATTATATATTAGATGATCTCTGGGTGTTATCTGCAGACCCCGTACCTCAGTCTGTAGATGGTAGTTCTACATCATAGATGCTGTCGTGCTCTGCTCCCTGGAAAAGACCCTCTCCAAGTGTTTGCCACCTATCCGTGTATTCGAATAAAAAACAAAGTACTTATTTCCAAACAACAGATGCATCTGTATGTTTTGTCTAGGTGCTAGGGCCTGACCAGAACAGAATAACAAAGGGCATTCTTGTTCCACCTTGTTTGGCAATGTTCAGACTAAATCCCAGGAACCTGCAAAGCGTGAACACAACAGTGGGTTCTCATTTGAAAATAGCAAAAGAAGCATTTGCAAAATAAGCTCCTGTAGTAACGTGTGCAAAGCAGCGGACACTCTGCAGCGTGCTCATGCTAACTTAGGGAAGACCACAATGTTCACACAGGCTCCCAGAGTCCTCTGCGTCAATTCAGATGCTGCTCTCATGCTGGTATTACCCAACATGAGAGAAGCATAGGGATTGGGGGGGAGTGGGCTAGTTCCACACTCCAGCAGGGACTGGGAGCCACTGCTCCTGAAGCCTGCTGCTATCTCCAAGCAACAGCCTGGAGATATCAAAGTGTACATGGCGGTTTGGCTGGCCGTAGACGGCTGGCCAAACCGACATGCGCACTGTCTGTGCCTTGAACCCACCACTCCTCCTGTTGGCAACGCCCTCAAGACTCAGCTGCAGCTCGGCATAAAATAAAATGATAATAAAGCAGTTTTATTCACTGCTTTATTATCATTTTATTTTACATGCGTCTGCAGGGTCCAGCAGTGGGGCGATGCCCCGATATGATGATCATATATTATGATAACAAAACGTATTCCATCCGGAACACTCTCCAAAATGCTCTCTTCAACACCTTAAACTGTATACAGTGGTGAGCCGACAGCCAATTAGCGACCTTTATGTGCTAAAAGACACTATTACATTTACTTACTCCTACCTCTAGATCGATGTAGCCCTCCCTACCATTTGTAGCTTAATCCTTTTAAACAAAATGAGTTGCAGAATGTTGAGGATGACAGTGATTTACTGTGTGAAGATAAAAGAATGTCATTTTTATACCAGTTAATGTTACATAGCAGGCTAATTCTTTAGAGTTTATATTGCGCAGGGGCCGTATTATACGAACGCACCGGGGGCGCAACAGGCGTTTGCGCCCGCTTTGTGTGCTCCCGGGGCACTTTGGTATAACAGAACGGGCAGCAGATGCTTCTGCGGCCCCTTCTGGAATACCGATTGCTCTGGTGCACATAAAGTGCCAGCGCTATCTTCTGAGGGTGTTTCCTCATTTGCATGGGGGCGTGCCTAATGCGAATGAGGGAATCTCTTTGACTTTGCGCCAGCGCCATATTACAGATGTGGGTTTAGAGGCAAAGAAGCTGTCAGGAGGAGCACTGTCAGTGCAGGATATGATTGTAGCCCTCTGGAGGGGGTAAAAGGGATCTCATGGAGCCCCCAGACATCCCCTTGCAGGCAGGTGCAGTCACTCACTCAGCGTATTTATCATAATATGCTGCATTTTCATTGTTTGCGCCGGGAGCACCTCTTAAAACGTGTGACTGGAGCAAGCTATGAAAACGCTGCTTTTGTGAAATACGGCCCTAGAAGTGCTATCTGGATGCTTTGGTAGATAACAGATGTATATTGTTACCTAACTCAACAATAGTTTATCAACCATGGAAAGATGAAAGGCTGCGTAGAACAGCCAGTCTTTGAACTAGCTGCCAGAGCGCAACACAAACCACAACATTCCCTGAACTAGTCCACTGATCCGCAAGACTTGGAGCCTGCAAAGGAGCAGATCCCAACATGGGAAGGCAAGAGCGGTGGTAGCCATCTTCTACCACAACGGTGTTTAATTGAAGTCGATAGATGACATTTTAGTTCGTGAAAACAAAGATTGAATCTATCTCGTGATACTCTCGGTAAAACCATTGCATATATTTCAATCCCTAAGTAATACAGAAGTCAATATTTAAGCATTTTTCAAGGGTTCCGCTATCCATCTTTCTGCTGTAAGTTATCCACTATTAAACGCTAACTCCCCATTGGTTAATTAACACTAAGCTCATGCAGTGCCTCTGTGTTAATACTATCACATTCCTGGGAGTGACATTACTTCACTGTTCCCTGGTGTAGCAATAATTGGAACATTTGCAACCCAATGGGGTCATCCGTAGATGCACCTGATTAATTTGTCACTTTCACTCTATCCCTTATGTATTCTGAGAGAAGAACGCCTCAGAAGCGCAGCAGGGAATCTGAGGCCATAAACTCTTCCAACCGTCAGCCCAGTGGAGTCAGCCCTGGCCCGATCAGAGTGAATTTGTACCGAATTCTCAAGGGTCAAAAGGGGGAGGGAACATGTAAAAATAAAAGTGCAGTGTGAAAAATTAGAAATAGGCCGATCAGTAAAAAAAAAAAAAAAAAGAAGAAAATATGAAAGACTACAATAAATACACTGACACTCAGGGTATCAGAGTCACTTTTTTGGCAGCATGCTATGATGAAATATTCCTTTCTCTTTTTGATCTTCATCAGCATGAGTGTTTTTTTCTCATTGAATATTTTTCGTTTTAGTTAAAACAATCAAGGCACCCACGGAAACCCTAACGATTTTGGGCATTCTCGACTGGAAAGTGTCCCGCATCTAAATAAAAACGAAAAACTAGTAACTGAATCAGTTGTGTGAAATGTCAACCAATAACATCAGTTAATACATAGCTCCGAATTAAGAAAGCTATTTATAATTAACCATCGCTCACACAGCACGTGAAACATGGCACCATATTTATTTAGGAGAAATATTTACAGGGATGTATACGGTTACCCGAACGCATGTATTAATAAAATGAGGTATTGGAGCAGGTTTATATGAGTTTGAGCTGCAGTGAGCACACTCATGATAGTCATACAAATGCAAAACTGCCCTCCTCACGGTGCCCAGATGACTCTGTTTAGTGACTTATAATTTAATGTGAATACACATGCATCTACTACACTTTAATTGTAGGAAATTGGGTTGCTTGTGGACTAGGGTGTGAGCCCTGGCTAAGTAGCACTACAATCTTAGTCAGGGTAAGGCACAAGCAACCCTCAAATTGACCTGTGCTCAACCCCTAGTAGTCTCCCTGCAGGGGGAGCTCTCCTATATAGAGAGCGATCAACCGCTGGATGCCTCACAATCGGGCTTCAGACCCTCCCACAGTACAGAAAGTACCTTACTAGCAATAGTAGAATAGAATAGATTATCTCTGGATGTCGGAACTCCAGCTATGCTGGTGGTTGTTGATCTGCAGGCGTCATTTGATACTGTCACACATTCCATCTAATTGAACGCCTTCACGACATATGTATCCAGGGTAGTGCCCTCGAATGGTTCAAAGACTTTCTCAATGACAGGACTGAAATGGTTTCCATTGGCACCTCTCAGCCCAAGACTCTTTCCTTGGCAAGGGGGTTCCTCAGGGCTCCTCCCTGATCCCCATTCTTTTTAAAATCTATGTAGCACCCCTTGCCCAGCTAGTCAAGTTCTGTGGCTTCGAGAAACATTTACATGCAGACAACACTCAATTATCTCTTTCAGGCCTGACATTGGAAATGTCAAACAGCGATTCATCTTCTGCAGGAGATTAATCACCAAACGGATGTCCCTTTATTGTCTTCAGTTGAACGGAGAGAAAACAGAGATCCTTCTGTTTGGCAAAGCTCAGCTCTACTAGGCGGGTGACTGGTGGCCTACTGAGCTCCTCTGCCGTTGCCCAGCAAAGCAGCTAAAACTTGGGTTTACTATATATACCTATCAGTGAAGGACCAGGTTACGTCCACTTATGGCCCCTATTTCGACAAAATGCGCCTTCTTGCTTGCTCGCGGTCCTCAACGTCAAGTTGGCGACCGAGAGCAAGAAAAATGACATCCTTGCGAGACTTTTTCCTTGTTCGCGATCAGCAACATCAAGTTGCCGATTGCGAGCATGGAAAATAAACCTCCCGGATAGATTCTCAACACGGGGAGGTCAGGTTTCTCATTGCGAGTGGTCGCGCATGCTCGTGACCGCTCGCAATGAGAAACTACCAGTCCGCTTTGAGAAAGCTGCAGCTCAACTAAAAATCTACTTGAGCGGCAGAAAAGTACAGCTCGCACTGTGCAAGATGCCATTTTCAATGATTGCACAGTGCCGGATGCTTGTCCGCACTGTGCAGTCCTTGAAAACGACATCTTGCACAGTGCGAACATGCTACTACGCAGTTCGCATAGTGCTACGCGTAGCTCGCGTAGTGCGAAGTGCACTTTGCTTAGCTACGTGTAGCGCTACTTCGCGAACTATGCCCACCCCTACTTCTTAGGAGAATTGTTCAGTGGCTTACTCGGAGTTCGAGAAAGACCTTTACTTAGGCATTGATAATCAGCCACCTTGATTATGGAAATGCTCCTAATCTAGTATCCAATGAATCCCTTCTTTCCAAAATGCATGTTATTCAAAACACTGCAGCCCGCCAGTCAACAAACTGCTGCCAGGTTCGCAATCAGCAACATCTGTAAGAGCCCTCCACTGGGTCCCCATTTGGAAATGAGCACTGTTCAATCTACTCTGTCTAACTCACAAATCCCTGACAGGCAAAGACCCTAAATACTAACAAGAGGAACTCATTCTCTAATACCCTGATAGAAATTTAAGATAAAAAGTCCTACTTATTGTATATCCTCACCACATTTGCACAACAAAATATGGAGGCTGGAACATTTGTTGTCTTGCCCCCTACCAGTGGAACAGGCTCTAATTGTTCATATTGTTTTGTGCTGCAAAAGCTTGGAACAACCTACCAGTGCATCTTAGAAAATCTACAGAGCTTCTTTCCTTCAGGAAGGGGCTGAAAACCTGGCTCTTTTCTGAATAGCCATCTCCTCTTTGGTAACCATTTAGGCAGTGCTCAGCGCCAGGACTCCCTTGGGTAACAGTTGCGCTTTAAAAGCTCCATTAAAATAACATAACATATGTGCATGCACTACCTTTACTTGTTTTAAAAAACATCTTAAAACTTGGCAACATAGCATAACTTAACATATCATAACACAACATAACATAACGTAACACAGAATACCATTTCCAATCCTGGAAATAGGTTAACCCTTTCCTCAACAGGCTGCATTCCAAGATCCTCCTGCGGTTCCTGCTCTGATCCTTCCTCATCATCCTTTCCCTCCTCATCATCTGTTGCGAATGGTGGGCCTCTGTCCATGCCCTCAAGGCCTTCTTAACCCCTGCCTTCCTGGTGCTCCTTTTGGCAGGCATCCCTCTGTCCTGGAAAAACTCCTTGAGCTCAGCCACAGTGTAGCTCTCCAGGCTGACAAGCTTAAACTTCCTTCTTCCTATTGAGGCCACAGACACAATCAGTCAGGTAGACACAAAAGGCCAATCAAGGAGAATTTAAAACTCAAATTGGTCTTAGATATGGGATGGTAGCTAACACCAAATCACTATGTGGCACTGCACCAACACAAGCTCTATCCTCACCGATGATCAGCAATGTGAGACATTGGGTTAGTGGCTGACTGGCGTGTGAGCTCTGGCCAGGCAGCAATCACATTCCTAGACAAGTGTAGGACGCTGGCTCTCTATATAGTATATTAAAACGAAGTACACTGTGTCCATTGGGTCCTTTAATAGTTTACAGAGGCAAAAGTAGATAATACTAGTGCTCTATTTGTGGTAGTGTGGGTGAGCAGTTAGGCTTATCAGAGGGTAGTGCTACATTTGTTGTACTCTCAAAGACAGAAAATGAAACACACACTTAAGACTAAATCAAAGACCACTTTGGAATATAATTTTTTAGACCAAGAACTTCGTTCGAAAGTAAGTACTTTTAAAGCTGTGAATTTTTAGAGTTCTCAAAATCAATCACATTTGTGCGCAATTACGCACCATTGAAGTCAATTGGGAAAAAGACAAAAATGCAAATAAATTCGTAAGTCGACTTTCAAGGTTCACCTCTTGGATTTCGATAGCTAGCACTGCTAGGTCCAATGTTCCACCAGCAAAATCTCTGCAGTGTCCCAGATTCAGCCAGCAGCAGGGTGCTGAGGTAGTTGGTAGCTGGTAAGCTACAGAGAGGGGGCAACTTGAAAACACAAGGCACAGGTAGACATATAGGTAAGTCCGGAGGGGCACACTCATGGGAGCAGGTCGCAAAGTCGTAGCACCACTGGAGTACAGGTGGATCATCGTTACCAGGGCTGGGTGCAGAGTAGATAGGTCAACCGGGCAGCATGCATCAAGATGTCCTCACAGTCAGGAGCAGGTAACTTGGAGAGGTAATTTTGGGACAGCTGGGCCACTCACAATGTGCGTCTCAGGGGTCTCGATGTCCCTCAATGGGTGCTTGCTTCCTGGGAGGTTGAGGTTCAGAGGGGGCTCTTTGTCTCCGTACTGGTTGCAGTAAGTCTGGTACCAGGGAATTGGTGCA
The DNA here is from genome assembly GCF_964263255.1 of Lissotriton vulgaris. Lineage (NCBI taxonomy): Eukaryota > Metazoa > Chordata > Amphibia > Caudata > Salamandridae > Lissotriton > Lissotriton vulgaris. The sequence goes on from NC_141689.1 coordinate 447,688,441, forward strand.
GTATGGCTCCGGTAGGCCCTGGTGCCCCCAAACCTTTTGGAGGGACAGATCTGACCTTCTGTAGCTAGTGTACCACTTTTGGTTTTGGTACTGCATCAGAGTCACGGGGAGCGGCGGGGAGCAGCAAGTCAATAAGTCCTGAGGCTAAGGTTAAGGGCCTGCTGATGCAGTCAAATAGAGCCTCTACTCCTAGGGAGGTTCTCTGGCAACTTGGCGGGGGTTGGAGGGGCTCTACGGTTCTTGGAGTTCTCATGGTTTCAGGACAAGAAAGCACAACCATGATTGTCGAGTTCTTAAGGTAGCAGGCAGGGTTTGGCACCAATTTCTCTGCAACAGGGCTTCTGTTCTTAGGCAGCAACTCTTCTTTGTTCGTATCTTCTTCTTGTTCATCAAATCTAAAGGTCCAGGTACAGGGATGCCACCTAAATACTACATTTAGAGGTGATAAAGAGGGAGACATGTAGTAGCCAATGAGCTACCTACCTTGAGGCTGTCCACACCATCTAAGTGACTACTTCCTGTGGGAAGGGGCTCTACCCTAGCCCTGACATGTTATTTTCCCACCATCTCAAGATGGTGCATTTTTTAAAAGTAGTGTCTATATCGCTTACCACACCTTAGGGGTGGTGGTGGCTGAATGTGAGCACACCTCCTCATCTAACTAACTTTCCCAACAGGCCTCCCACCAAATTTGGTGAAGGACAAGGGGGTTGGCACTTCAAACGCTGCATCCCCTTTGAAGCTTCCCACTCTGGAAGACCATTCTGACCTGGAGGAAGTGTGAAACATCTCCGCTCGGAGCAGGCTTTGTTTTCAGGTCTGTGAGAGCACAGGCTTTCACCCCATGAGGTCAGAAACATGTCTGATGGTGGCAAGATGGCTATGTCTGACACAGAACAGTCATGCTTAACTTAGAGGCAAAGTGTAAAGTATTAGTGCAACAGTTTAATCAGTAAAACAGTGAAACACAAAACAAAAAGATTCCACACCAACGTAGAAAAGTATAGTCCAGAGAATAGCTTGCCACCCTTTATATAGGTCAAATACAAGTTTTTATCAAATATTAGTTTTTATACATTTCATTTAGCCAGGTCCACGTTATAAATAGTTCAAAACTGTACAGTTGTTTTCCCAAATGAAGTCGGTCAAAAACTCTTGAAGTTTAAAATGTATTCTTTATTCAAGTTCTTGTACATGGAATAGCCAACGTGTTTCGTCCACTATCGGACTTCTTCAGGGCTATAAAAATACACAAAACAAAAATACTATTTACAATGGTGTTGACAAACATTTAAAACATATAAAATAACTGATTTGTCTAGAAGTGCCTGTAAATTACACATCTTACACACATATATTCACCTAGAGAAAACATTTTTACAGTATAGTTTTATTAGGTCATAACATTGACTTATTAACTGAGGTGAGAGGAATTGTGGAAATCTCAACATTTTCAGTATTTTTAAAATATCTATGTTGACCAATTTCTAATGACAGAGCGCATCCAAGTTTTATTGAAAACAGGTGTTTTTAAAAAGTAAGGACCTATATTTATTTCCTATCTTTTAACCCATATTTTAATTAAATCATTTTTTATAGAAGAACATACCTTAACACATTTTTAGTAGTCCTGATTCATCAAACTGTTCTTATTGAACAGAACTCAATAAATCTATAGACAAAACGATATACGTAATTATAAACTTATACGGTCTGCTGTTTCCATCATCAAACGGAAGCAAGATGTATAATTTGAACAATTCATATTTCTGAGTCTTTATAGATCATTAGGGAAACAGTCAATGATTCCCAACATATATCACAGATAGCACTATTCTCATCTTCTTTGTGTAAGAAGAGGCATCATTTTAAACTAATTTCATTATAGCAACAGTCTTAAAATTTATTTAGAGAGCACTTAGCCAAACCCAACATTTGTTAATTATTGACACTCTTATCACTTTCCCAAACCAAAAAAACTGTATATTCTTGACGCTTGGTTTATTTTATTTATAGTATGCAACTCTAAAGGAGTAATTAAACTAGATCGATCTTTATACAAGTTTCACATATATACTCTACTCAATAATGGAACCTCAAAACTTACTTGGAATTCGCCTATATATTCGAACGGCAGTATAAATTCAACATAAATTCACAGGAGCCAGGAAAAGTGTATCCTAGAGGAGTTTACATAAATGAGGCATGTATCAAGAACAAACATTTTTTGAGGCTCTTTATGAATATTTATTGAATACGTAATATACAAATATCTTGAGAGTATTTATTATTCGTTATGTAATGTATTTTTCTTTTTCTGCTGAGATCAGTGAAACCAAGTTTCAAACTCAAGTTCTCTCTGAGTTACATATTTCATTTGGAAGTAATGTAAGCCCCAAGTCCCCTCCCTATGGTAGTGCCTACTCAATTATATTGTGATCATTTAAAACATTAGTATTTAGGGAATGAACGTTAAAACAACCATTTCTTTCCATATAAAGTTCCCGGTTTTACTAATACTGCGATCTATATTCTGTTCTGTTCGTAGTGGTATCTGGGCCGCCATCATTGAATATGAAAGAATCCATTAGAGCAAATGGTAGGTATATACTGTTTACCCAATCACCCAAATTATCCCATCATCGGACCAACAGTTAATTGGGCCAAAAAAAAAGGATACATAGTATGACTACGGTCGATAACAATCCTAGTCCTCCTAAGCGTGAAAAGACCTACATTTCATTGCTCCCCAAATACAGATTGTTTTGGCGGCCATCTTCATATATAGTTGCATGCTATTCATGTAGTTCACTGAATCCTTTTAAAATTAATCTACAGCAGGAATCAATGAAAAAAGACACCACCCCGCACTAGCTCACAATTACTATATATTAGAGACCTGTAATACTCCAAACCGGTGCTCACTATATTAAGTACGTCGTGATGTATACTCAACACAAAAATTTGCGGTTCGTCTCCCATGCGGTCATCTGGTTCAAATAGCTTCACGGGAAGCACAGAGACCGCTCATTTTTAAATGTTGAATTAATTGGATAATTAACCAATTAATCCAAAATAAAATCCTCAATTGTCGCACGTCGCATTACCAATGACGCGTGTCTAGTCCACAAGAGGTGCCATTTTTGAGTGGAGTTGTTTGCCGGTAATGTCAATGTGCAGGTACTACAATAAGTGTTTCGCATTCTATTTCTCTACACCTATTCCCAACTACAAATATATAAAACAAGATGCACAGCACAGAGACCGCTTGTTTTTAAATGTTGACTTACTTGGATAATTAACCAATTAATCCAAAATAGCCTCCTCAAATGTCGTGTGGCGCATTACCGATGGCGCGTGTCTAGTCTCCAACATGCGCCATCTTTGAGTGGAGTTTTTTGTCTGTAATGTCAATGTGCGCGTATAACAATAAGTGTTTCGCATTCTATTTCTCAACATCTTTTCCCAACTACAATTATATAAAAATAGATGGCCTAAGTGATCGGACGGATCATAAGTACATTTTCAAGCTAGCTCAGTACTGTGGCCATAATATGCATCATAACACATATAGGGTCTATTTAGTCTCCTACTGAGCGCCATCTTGGAAAGGGATTTTTTTACATCGAAAGTATAGTACTTTTCCTTTATTAACTTATTTTTCCATCCTATGGACTACCGCTATCGATCCATTTACAGTATAGACATGCCAGTAACCCTTACCAGTTTAAACATAAAAAAGCTAAAGACACTCACATGCCAAATTTAAAAAGGCGAATACTATAGCCATGATAGATATCACAACAAAGAATATGTGTGCATTAAAGATTGGTATTGTCTTGTAACAATGACTCATATTTCAATGTTTCTATATTTACAGAATACAACATTCCACAGGACCAAATATCAAATTGGGTCCCACAACAAAACTTTTTTTCTTATCTTTTCCCTATCTTGTCACATCCAGATTTATCAATTACCCCTATTGTTGTTGGAAGTACCATTTTAAAAGGTTTTTATCATAGATGCCCAGGTTCTATATACTTCTTTAAGGGCACAGTCAATTTGTTCATCATCAGAAAACTATATTGAATACAATGCAGTATTCATATGCATACATCATCTTATACTGGCACACTGTATCATCTGTAGAAGAATTAGGAAAAAGGATCACTCAAGCATGTTATTTTTCCTCACATTATCTGACCAGATTCTAACAGAAAAGGTCCTAAAGAAAATACTCAAATTCATTATTAATGTTTAACCCAAAGGTTACAAATCTTAACCTGCAAATCCAACGGGCTTCCATTTGCCTCAACTGTATGGTCCTATCTCCACCTCTAGGGTTTAAACCCACGCTATCTACGGCATGGAATTTAATCTAACTGTTATTAGGATGGCACTCTACAATATGTTGTGCCACATGATTTCTTGCATCTCCATGTTTTATACTTCTCACATGTTCTTGGATCCTGATCTTAAGGCTCCTAATGCTACTCCCCACATAGATTTTATCAGAGTGACAAATAATCAGATACACTACGTGTGTAGTGTTGCAATTAATGAAGGACATTATTGATTAATCCCTGGGACCATTGTAGTTAAAATATTTCTTCTTATTTATAGCATATCTACAAATTGAACAATTGCCACACACATAGAAACCTAACGGTTTATCAGTTAACCATGTAGATAAGGATACTTCAGGAGTCGTAACATAACTAGGGCAGAGAATATTTTTTATTGTACATCCCTTTCTATGGACAACTCTTTGTTTACAGGGGACAATGTCAGGAGGGAGCGTATCTGATTTTAGTAAATGCCAGTTTTTCCTTAATATGTTGAAAATATGGTTGCTGTGTATTCCATTTTCCGTCACAAAAACACACTGACCCTGATTAGTGTTTTCACTGGGGCGTGGTCGTTGAACTAAAGTGTCACCACGTTCCTTTTTCTGATCTTACTTTCAGCTTTTTCAATGGAGTTACTATCATAGCCTCTGGCTTGAAAATCATGCTTGGTTTTATCTATGTTTTTCTCGAAATTGGCCTCTTCACTACACTTTCGGGGGAACTCGCACCATTTCACCATAAGGTATGCCTACGATAGTATTTTTAGGGTGGCAACTGGTAGCATGTAATACGCTGATACAAGATGTTGGTTTTCTATACATGTTACTGTGAACCAATGCTTTGATCCCTATCTTTGTTTGCTGTACTTAGAAAAGTATAGCTACATTTACTAAATAAAACAGTGCCAAACTGTCAAAAATCCAATCAGTAAAACTGGAGTTATGAATTTTCAAAGAACAAAGTGTAAAATAGTGCCTAGAAGCAGAAAGAGCCAACTACGGCTATCTGGTCGTGTTGGACCCCGTCAAAGTCATAAGATCAGGTGGACTGCGATGGAGTGTGGGTCAAATACCATCCTAGTTTCGTCCCACTGAAGGTTTAATTCTCAAAGTTTGTGCCAAGAGTCCTTTTCATTTTGGAGAGGGTTGCGGTGTGCAAGGAGATCATTGTGGGTGGTAGTTGGCATGGCGTGAAGAGAAGGCCTGGTGTCGTGGACAAACAGGTTGGTGCTTCGCGGTGGCAGTACTCCGCGGGCGATCGATACTTGCTCTGAGAAGAGAAGGGCTGGTGGCGACTCATGCTGAATTTTAGTGCAAGTTGCACGGTCCTGGGGTGACCGGGCCAGTTCGCGGTCGTGAAGAGCCCAAAAGCTTGAGTTCAAGAGCCAGTGAGCCTCACTAAGAATCCAAGACCTGAGAGGCATCACTTGGGGGTCAGGAACCTGCTGCAGCTGGGTCCAGGTGCTGGTTGGGGAGTCTGTTATGTCTGTGAGGCTCAGATCAGAAAGCCAGCAGACTAGCCCTTTGAGTCACTCTGGGGTCCTGGGTTCAAGATGAAGTTGCAGGTGGTTAGCACAGCAGTTCCTTTTAGAGCAGCAGTCCAGCAGAATGGCAGTCCTTGTAGCAGCACAGCAGTCCTTCTTCCTGGCAGAGTACCCACAGGTCCAGATGTGAACTGAAGTGATGGTGTCTGAGGTCCAGTATTTATACACACGTGTGCCTTTGAAGTGGGGAGAGACAGGCCTCTGAAGGCACAGATGCCCTGCCTTCCTGGGCCCGGTTCCAGACTAACTGCAGGAGGAATCCAGCTCTTTGTGTGGTGACAGTACACAGCCTTTCAGGTGTAAGTGGTGCTTGGCCCAGCTCCTCCCACCCATCCTGCCAGTGATGGCTCATTCAGTCACAGCTAAGCTTCCCATTGTGTGTAGCTGTCTAGGAGGAATACACAAAGCCCAACTGTCAGTTACACCCTGTCATGTGACCCAGAGACTGCCTGCAGGCACCAAGTGGCTAAAGCATGAACATGTCAACGTTCTTAAAGTGTCTTTTTCAGAATTGCAATTTAAAATCCATAAGTTAGGGTTTTAAATTGTGATTCAGAAGAAACACCAAACATGAGCTGATTTTCTCTTCCCATGTGGAAATTACACTTATAAATATATCAAATCATCAAATCAAATCATAGAGTATTTATTAAGCGCACATATCACTCGAAAGTCTCATGGCACTGGTGGTTGACTCAGAGATGGACTTGATATAGTGCATTAGATGTCAAACAGCCATGCCTTTAAGTTCTTACGAAAACAGGTGTGATGATATTAGTGGTGCGAAGAGATAAAGGCAGTTTGTCCCAAAAGGACGGAGCAAGGAACGAGAAAGATTTCCCTCCACACATAGTGGCATGCATTCTGGGAGATGAGAGGAGTGCTTGGTTGCAGCATCTTAAGGTCCTACCTGGTTGATACCAGCTTAACTTTTTGGCCCAAAAATCAGGACCTTTTACATGCATATTTTTATGCGTCAAGCAAATAATCTTAAAGTGTATACGTTTTCTTACAGGCAGCCAGTGTAAAAGCTTCAAACTAGGTGCCGAAGGAGATCTTGGTGGGAGATTAAGTACCAGCCTTGCAGCTGTATTCTGCAGAACCTGCATCCTAGAAAGAAGGCTTTCATTGGTAGAAGCTAGCAGGGCATTCCCATAGTCCATACGACTAATAATAAGTCCCTGGACTAGTGTTTTTCTTGCCTCAGTCAGAATCCACTTACAAACCTTACGCAGGCTACGCATAACACCAAACAGGAGCCAACTGTCTTATTAACATGGTCTTTCATTGACAGCTTATTAACCATTTGAAAGCCCAGATTACGCACTGACTGAGTAGGAATTGGACAAGGGCCAAGGCTTGAAGGCCACCAATCAGGAGACCAATGCTCATGAGCGTTGCCATAGAGCATTTTCTCAGTTTTTCCTCCATTCAGCTGTAAATGGTTTGTGCACATCCACTTATTAATTTGGGACATGCAGTCTTCAAACCGGGACTTGGTTACCGATGGGTCTGGACCAAGAGTGACCAGGATCTGAGTGTCGTCAGCATATGACACAACATCAAAACCATATGACCTGATCACTTTGGCCAGAGGGGTCACATAAAGATTGAAGAGTGTGGGACCCAAGATAGAGCCCTGTGGTACTCCCATCCTGACTGGTCTACTACAGGAGCTGGTCTTTCCTATCTGTACAATCGTAGTTCTATCTGTTGGATAATTTTTGAACCACTGTAAAGCCTTACCTCTGACACCAATCTCTCAAAGCCGATGTTCAAGAATGCTATGGGAGATGGTGTCAAACGCTGCAGATAAATCTAGCAGCACGAGGATAGATGACTGTCCCCTGTCTAGTGCAAGCCTGATGTTATCAGATACCTCCAGCAAAGCTATTTCAGAACTGTGGGCTGCCCTAAAGCCAGATTGAGAAGGGTCATGCAATCCACAGCTCTCGAGATGGAACAAATATAAAGGCAATTCAAATGCTATCCTATGGGAGAGATAGGCCTTGCAATAGTGAAAACAGATTCAAGAGTTTTCCACTCCCAGGACATGTAAATCTTAAAAGTGCATGTCTTTATTTTTTTTAAATAACATGCACTCTGCCCTCGGTCATACGTAATAAAAAGAAATGTTTGTGCCTGGGAAAAGGGTTATTTTGCCAGGTCAAAATGGCAGTTTAAAACTGCACACAGGCTGCAATGGCAGACCTGAGCCACGTTTAAAGAGCTACTTACGTGGGTGTCACAATCATTGCTACCTGCCAACTATTAGCATTCAATTTACAGGTCCTGAGTACAGGTAGTGCCACTTCACTAGGGACTTACAAGTAAATTAACTATGTAAATTGGGTATGAGACAGTTCTACCATGTTTTCTGGGGAGAGCACAAGCACTTTAGGTCAAAGCACATTCTTTCATCACAGCTTCTTAGCTCTTCGGAATGGACACATCGCCTCAGCTTTGCAACATATTCTTAGAGTGGGACCTCGCAACACTCCGCAAACAATTAATCAATCAATTCTTGCTTTATTTCAATTTTGTTTGCAAATCATAAAAGCATACAATAAAATGATCATACATAAAAACATAAAATAAAAATATACATAAGTACAATAACAAACATGATATTTACAAGTTAAAAAATATATGCTCCACCTCATCTTTTACAAGGAAACAGAAAAGGGCATATACATAACAACAAATTGATCTTTAGTTAAGACGATTCACAACCAACAGAATAAATCCGTTAAAGTTAAAAAAGACATTACATGTTTATGTTAATAAATTTCAGGACTGGTCTCCGTACAATATTAATCTAAATTCCTACGATGGCGAACAATACATTTAAGAAAGCTAACTACTATAAATACCAACTGCTCTCCCTCCAACATCTGTAATAAAAGTAAAGCTGGGTGAGATTGTCTATAACCAATACGCCTCAGGAGCGGAATAAGCAATTTTTTCCTGGGTTCAGTATAAAATTTACAGAACAGAATGGTGTGCAAAGTCGATTGCAAAGAAGTGTCATCACAGGGACAGCAAGAAAGTTCTTTAGCCCAGTTGTTTCGAGCAGGAAATGCGACCATTCGGTGGAAAAAGTTCATCCTAAATCTTACCAGAAGATACCGCTCGTAACTCGTGGTGTTAAAAGTGAGGTACGGCTGTATAGTGGGTACCAATTGTATCATTAAACTGTGGGTGACAGAAGGTTTGGCGGCTTCACTCATCAGTCTCAGCTCCTCAAGATGTGCGAAACATTTCTTTTTTAAGACCTTTCTCGAAACCTCACGTATTGAGGAGGGATTATGATAATATTTATCCCAACCGAGGTTGTGAAAAAACCTCGCAATGTACCACAACCACCTGGACCTGCAAGCATTGTCCATGGTTAGACAGTCGGATAGAATAGACTGGGTAAGGGTTGCTTTATCCGAAGTCCAAATCCTGCGCCATAATAAAAGTGGTTCAACTTTAGCTAGGTCCGTCACATATACAAGACCCAGCTCTGTGTGACAGGCAAAGGTACCCGCACTCCCAGGAACTGCAAGAAGAAACCTCAGAAAAGAATTTTCAACTCTCTGAATGCTATCCGTAACCACAAAGCCTTCGAAACCCGCCCCGTACAAAGCCACAGATAGGTATTTAGCTTTATAGATCGTAATAATTTCAGGGGGGGCTCTCTTTCCCAACTTCCTGGTAAAATTGACAAGGGCTGTAGTTGTTCTTAAAAAAAGAAGTTTTCTCGTTTCTACAGCCGGTTTCCAGGATAGTTTGTGATCTATTGTTATGCCTAAATAGGAGTACTTTTGTGTAGTTGCTATTTTTACTTGATTTAGGTAGATACCCCTCATTTTACTTTTGCTTTTGTGGCCAGAACTTGCCCTCATGACAATGGTTTTACTGATATTTATCTTCAGGTCAAGGCCTGCCATAAATGTGGAATATCTGTCCAAATTCTTTTGAAGTTCACGGGGGGTACGAGCTAAAATGACGGTATCGTCTGCATAAAGGAGCGCAGGTATTGGACGATTGTTCACCATTGGGAGATCCTGGCACCCCTTCATCATCTCTCTTTCCAGCCCGTTAGTGTATAATGTAAAGAGAAAAGGAGCCAGGACACACCCTTGCATAACCCCTTTTTCTACTGGGAACTCTTCCGTAAACTCCCCCCCACCCCGTAACACACTCTTGCAGTGGCATTTGAGTAAAGTTCCCTCAGGAACTTGACCAAATTCAATGGAGCCCCCATATCAACCAGTAATGTCCAAAGTTTGGAGTGGGAAATGCAATCTAATGCGGACGATAGGTCCACATAGACCATGTACAGGTCTCCTCCTTTGATGTAGACATACTTATCTATCAGTAGTGAAAGGTTTAAGGCCTGTTCGATGGTCCCCAAGCCCTGGCGAAACCCGTACTGTAGATCTGAAATAATCCTGCCATCGTCCGCCCAATCTTGCAATTGCTCTAAAATGACTCGACCTGCCCCCTTTCCAAGGGAGGCTAAGAGAGAGATTGGACGATAGCAGGTTACTGACTCCCGGTCACCTTTTTCAAAAATGGGAACCAGTACGGATTTTGACCATGAAACTCCGCAACCAGGTTTTAAGGTATTTTTGGACAACTGGCCTACCTGGGTCTCTGTAGCTGGCCTGTGCCCATCGTGATAGGCCTGAACTTGTGACTTTGTTACTGTGGCAAGGCCAGATATGCACAAATCTTTAAAATTGCTAATTTCCTGTTCTAGGCATTGGATTTTTGTTGTTTCAATCTTGTTTTATTGATTCAACTTTACTTTATTCTTTACATTGGTGTGGGATTTTTCATGTGTTGCGTTTTCACTTTATTGCTGGTTGAAGTGCTCCATAAATATTTTACACATTGACTCTAAGATAAGCCTGGCTGCTCTGTGCCAAGCTACCAGAGGGTTCAGCACAGGTTAATTTGGGATATGCTTGTGCCTGACCCTGATGAGGATTGTGTCTGCTGCTTGAGTAAGTTTTCATCCCCCTGAATGAGTATCCCAATTTCTCACATTTGGCTTCACACCGAACACTGACATCAGCGTCCAGACAAACATCGCTAAGAAAATCAATACAGCTTGGTTCCAGCTTTCTCTACTAAACAAAGTGAAACCGTTCCTTCCAGAAAGCGGCTTCAGAACTGCTATGAAGAAGTGCAACAAACAAAACAAAAAAGTAACAACACTTTCTCCATTTTTACACCATGGGGCTTATTTATGAGAGCCCTGCTTCACCTTTGCACCATGTAAGGTGGTGCATGCATGACACAGGGCTCTGTACCAGATTTATGAAGCCACGCAAAGTCACCCAGCGTGGCTTTGAGTGGCCTCATAAATCTTGAGTAGGGCAACGCAGGGCTAATCACGGTGTCAGCTTGTAGCTGTGGCCCATGTATCTAGAACAACATCTAGAACCGTCTCAACCATGCACCAATTTGGAAAGGTGTAAAACTACCTCTTTAAAAATACTGCTTTACTGCAGCATAAGTCTACTTCTGCTCTCACAACATTGCTAGCCCAGAGAGCCATACATAACAAATAAATAATTAATGCAACTAAAATGGTTTAAATGGTTGTAAATGTTATTGCTAAAATGTAGGATATATGACTGCTAGTGAAACACAAAACTAGTGCAAAGTGTGACACTCTACAACAGGCTGGCAGGGCAGGATTCTAGTGATTTGCCCTGCTGGGATGGTTGGTTGCTTTACGACCTGAGATGAGAAGCAGGGATATTTCAGAAGCCTGAGCTTGATTTTGAGTTGGAGTGTCTGGGGTAGCAACCCAAATCCCTCCCTCAGTCCATTACCTCTAAAGCGGTAAGTTACAAGTATCAGGATTCCTTTTCACTATAAACAACAATTGCTAGCAATGGGTATGGACAAACTCGGGCGGATATGGGGAATGCATGCTTTCCTACTAGATTTGCACATGGGGCAATTCAGAAACTGCTACGGAATGTCTTCTTTATATACTGTCACATTGAACAGCATTGATATTTTAAAGCTGCACCAGAGGCAAACTGAGATGCCTCAGGTCTATATAATAACAGTCTTGTCATTCAAACAGCAACAGGCATATTTGTACATCATCATTCACACATGCTTTGAAACTTAGCATCATATTAACACTAGCACTGAAGAATACAACAACAGCATTTCATTATCGTTGCAAGCACTCTAGAATATTAAACAACACACAATTGGAAGTACTCTAGTACATAAAGGTAGCACTTTAACATAAAAAAGCATCTGCTTTTTTATTTTCTGGAAAAGTATAAGAGATGACATACTATCTTTTGTCACATTTTGTAAAGGAAATATTTGTTGTCTTGCTATAATTTTTAGAAAGGGAATATGCACTGTGGGGGCACACTATCATAGATAGGCACACGTTTTCTTTTTGCACAGATGCTTGTGTGCTGTCCACCGAAGCATGCATATGCACGCAGCTTCCTTACAAGCATGTGCATGATTTGTTGTAGTGGAGAAATATTGAGTCTGTGTATTGTGCTGACCCAAAAATATTGTAACAAACTCTTTATAACTACCTGTAAAACGGATAGCTGTTGAGGCATTCAATTCAAAATTATTTTACGTTTCAAAGTTAGAATATTGTTTTTACTACTTCTTTGTATATTAAACTATTTAAGAAACTGTCAGAATTAGCTTTAGATTATGTCAGTAATTTATTGATGTTTCATTTTGCACTATTTTCCTGGTATGTGATTGGCTCAAATGAAATTGAATTATTGATTGAGGGGGTAAGTGCCCACCTCAGTTAGTGATCACAATCCTTGTCATGGTGACACACTAAAGTCACTAATTTTACCTGAGCCCAACACCTTGACAGCTATGGCAAACAGCAGACAGGTTTAACTTAAAGAAAGTGTGTAAAGTATTTATAGCGTACTAAAACAGTGACAAAGTTGAAATGCACAATAATAAAAATCCCGAATCAAACTAGGAAAATAAAGTTAAATGTAATTAATAAACAATACTAAAATGCCAAAAACCAAATAACGGGAACTGGAGACATGAATGTTTTAAGTTTTCAGCAGAAATAGTGCCAAGAAGCACAACGTGCCAATGATAGTCAATGGTCACGGTAGAACAGGACCTAGGTGTAATTTAATGCTGACTGCGAAGGAGAGTAGGTTTAATACACTAACCAGGTACTTCCTGGTCAATGATCTTACTGTCTGAATTTAGTCACTTGAGTTTAAAACCACTATAGAAGTATACTTCTAAAGCCCCCCCCCCACCCCTCAGGTAAGCTGGACAGTTGCAGGAAAAGGCCTCCTATAGCCTGTTGTGTCCCTGTAGTTTTACTAGGAGGTCAGGCTTATGACACCTGTGCCCACATGCATCAAGCATTTTTGGAGTCGCAAACGGTGCGATTCCTTAAAATCGGCCGTTTGCGATTCCAAAAATGATTTTTGAGATGCATCATTATTTTTTGTTGAAAATCGCTAATTTTGCGATTTTTCAAAATGCGATTCCTTTTAATGAATCACAAATTTGCAATTCCTTAAATGCAATGCATCATTCTTAAAAAAATTGCGAATTCAAAGATTGCAAGTGCAAATTACCACGAGGTTGAACCTCGTGGTAATTTGCGAAAAATGTTTAAAATGCTCAAATTAGCATTTTAAACACTGTCATGTTACAGACACACATGTCCTTAGGACATGTGTGTGTGAAACATCCATTTTAAAATACATTTCAGGGGTGCAGGGGGGGGTCCTTTGGACCCCCCCCCCCTGCACCCATGGAATGCATCAACATTTTGCGAGTTCCAATTTGCGAATTCGCAATTACCATTGATTCCTATGGGCCTTTTGGCCCATAGGAATCAATGGGAATTGCGAAATCGGAAATTGGAATTCGCATAATATTTGCGATTCGGTAAAAATTGCGATTTTTACAGAATCGCAAATATTATGCACTTTCAATGATGCATCCCGTTTTGCGATTCCTTATTTGCGATTCGGTAAAAATCGCAAATTTGGAATCGCAAAACGGGAGTTTGATGCATGTGGGCATTGGAGTCCACTTCTTTGTCCTGGGTACAAAAGAGAGGATGCCCAGTCCTCCAGGACTCTTTACAGGTTGCAGACAACAGGTCCATTCCTCTTTTAACCTTCCTCAGGTCCAGGGGAGGTCTGAGGTAGGTGCCACATTAATTCCTAGGTCCAGCTAGTGGGAAGGAAGGACCCCTGGAGATGCCCTAACCAATAGGGTTAAGTATTCCAGGGATAAGCCTATCCACTTTTGGCATTTTCAAGATGGCAAATGTCTTCATCCACACTAAATGTGGGCTGTGAGGGCTGGGATTGTGCTTAGGGAGTGTGCGATGGTAATGCCAGTGTGCTCCACATATAGCTCAAAAAATCCTGTTTGATACAGCCCCTATTCCCACAACAACCTCAGTGAGAGAACTCTGGTAGAACAAAGCCGAGCCTTTAATTACCAGGCAGTGGATAGACATACGTTTTTGGGGGATTCTGTTTCCCTCCTTTGAAGTGCATTGCAAATGTTACATGTAAACCTAGCAGACATGTTTAAGAGTCTGTTACACTGTAATGTCAAAAGAGGCCCATTTTGATTGCAGTCTGACTGGCTGGCATGACAACAGAATGGCTCTCCCCAAGTGTAAGCTAACATTTACCTATGACAAGGGAGGCCTCTTTATAGTGTGATCCAAGTGTCATATGAAAAGCATCAGCAGAACTTTCAAGCAGAATATGACACTTAAGCAGAACTCGACACCTTAATGTCTAAAAGGATCCTTGCAGTTTGCTAAAATGATTGTACTGCCCAGGGTGTTATATTTCTTTGTGAACCTCCCGCTCTGCATACCCAGATCTTGGTTCCGAACCCTGGACTCCTTGAAATGTTAGCCGATATGGGATGGAGGCATGTGTAGGGCATTCCTGCACACTCTCCAATGCCAAACAAGGGAAGGAGGGCTGGGAGTCCCAAACTTTGAGTTATACCACATCATGGCTCAGGTACAATGACTGGCCCGATGGCTTGCTGGTCTATACCAGGAAGAACTGGGATGCTACAGTAGCCCACAAAGTGAAGAGACATTAATATTCATCCTTTTTTTTGAGCGTCCCTCCTCGGGTCCGTTCCCCAAAATATTCTGCATAGCCCAACGCTCTTGGGGAAATTCACTAAGTTTGCGGGTCACTCCCAGCCATATTCCCTGGCGTTACCACTGAAAGGCCTCACAACATCCCGAGCTGGCTAGCTCACAGCACGAAGATTAAGCACCTAGACAGCCGCAGGATGGAAGTACTAATCTTCTGCAAAGACACCTAATTCTACCTAGTGACCTGCTGAACCTTGACCCCTACCCCTCCCAGTAACCCACACAAAGGAGCTAAGAACAGTAATCGCCAACCAATTCACCATGACCAGCTAATTGAACAGTCTCCTTCTTACACACACTCAAGATGCTCTAGAAGATCTTCAAATGCCCCCCACCCCACCAACACTTGCAGAACTGTCATCCAAGCAAGCAGGACTAATGCAGCACACTCTATACTGGAATCAAGGAATCAAGGCACAACTGTTAACCAAGCAAGCTGGACTAATGCAGCACACTCTATGCTGGAATCAAGGAATCCAGGCTTAACTAACCAGACCATACAAAACTCTGCGGCTAGGCTCACCCTCAACCTCCCATCCCAAACTCACGTCAGCCCGCACCTCAAAGATCCACACTGGCCTTCAACCTACAACTGAGCACTCTATAAACTCCTTAAGCACACATACAAAGCCTTACATAACATTGGCCCAACATACCTTTACAATTGCATAAACTTCCACAAACATACCAGATACCTATGCTAAACTTGATTCCTACTCGAACATGCTTTTTGCATGCAAAAAAACCAGATCTGGCGGTTGTGCCTTCTCCTACCTTACTACTAAAGCCTGGAACGATCTGCCCGTGCACATCATAGTTGTCTCCTCAGCTCTTCTCCCAGCCTTGGCCCTGACTCGTCCATGCTGCTCTTCCTTCAGCACCAGGATATCCTTCTGTGTGAGTTGCACGTTATACAAATAGACATGACTAAAAATAACATTCACTGTTGACCATCTATAAATCTGCATGTTACAAACCGTTCTCAATGAGAGAGTTGGCAGACACAGTTTCTAGGGGGAATGGTGTGGGATGGTACAGAAGGTGGTGGGTTAGGTAGGTGAAAGTATTTTTTTTTTTTTTCCCCAATTGATCCATTGATGAGAAGCCATATTATGCATGAATCCCAGTTACTCCTTTTACTCCTCTGCCGCTGCGTGGTAGTTGAGAGCAGGGGTAGACATAACCTAAAAATATACACGTGTGAAAAGATATAACAGATGTTTTTCGCCTCGGGGTACTGAGTGACGTCATAGGCAACTCAAGCTTTGATCTCACTGTATATTTGATAGCACTCTGAATCTATCAGTGAAAAGTATCCCTGTAATTCAGTTTCGTTTAATTTCATAAATAGTCTACCTTAATATATCTGCGACTCGACGTTGACACAAACGTTCTGCTGTTGTGGTCTTCCTTTCATGTGAGGCTAAGCAGCGGCTAATTCTATGGTGGACTTTTTCGCTTTAGGAGCTGCTCTTCCTGTGTTTTAGCTCTCATGCCTCTAGAACTCTCCTTCTGCAATATCAGTCTTCTCATATTTAACAATCTCATCTTTAGGAATCAATTAAAACACTTCTTTTTTGCTAAACATCCCAGGTAATGCAGCTGTTTGATGCTAGTACCATGGAACCGGGGTCATTATCTCCTTTGCAAGCTATCGTTCATTCATTTGCGTTGGATATAAGGCAGATCTGAAAAGTAGGATCACTCCAACTGCAATTACAATTGTCTCCCGGGCAGGAATGATCACATCTACAAACTTCAGATCTGATGATTCTGGGCCAAAAACATCTAATATTGCTGCTTGCTGCAGGGGATGCGAACAGCAGTACAGCCCAGCCCTGCCCGTAGGCTGGCAAACATCCGTAATTTTCACGGACTGTCCGTAAATTAGCCCTAAAGTCTGTTGTCGGTGATGAATTTCTTAATGGATGGGATTTGTCTGCAATTATAATCTCTCGGATAAAGAACAAAAGTTCTTCCTACAACTGAGATTCCTCAGCTGATGTGCAAGGTAGGGAATCTCCTGTGGAGCATTTCGGAGGGGCAGACGGCTTATAGAGAAATAATACTTCGTGTCAGGGTATCTGCTTCCCCCAAGAAATGCAAATGTGTGCAATTAGTTACTTGGCAAATGTAAAGGCTGCTTGTGAGGCGTTAATTGATAGAAACACTCGAAGCTTCCTGATGACAAGATATTTTCTTTTTGTGAGCTCCTGTAGGGGTGTTCCAAGCGGAGCTGTTGAGTGTGTCCTTTTAAAGGACAGGTATAAAAAAGGTTTGCACTAAGTATAGACTAAGTATAGACTGCATATTAATGAAATCTATGTTTTAGGAGCACTTTTTTACCTTTAACCTACATTTATTATTATACTGTATATAATGCACGTTTAAAATAATGACTTAAACATTCACAGTGCTTTCAGTTATCCTAGCACTAAGGGCCATATGTATCAAGATACCTATTTGCGATTCTCAAATAGCGATTTTTAAGAAATTGCTACTTGAGAATCGCAAATGGGTATGTATGTACAAAATCAAATTTTTTTTGCGATTCCTTAGAATTCCTTAATTGCGATTAGCAAATTGCGAATCGCAATTAAGGAATACGTTCCCATTCATTTCTAAGGGCCAGGAGGCCCAGAGAAATGAATGGGAAGTAATTCTCAATTTGCGGTTCGCAATTTTCTAATCGCAAATTAAGAATAATTTCAAGGGTGCAGGGGTGTCCAAATGACACACTGTTGCACCCCTGAAATATGCATGGGTGCACATGTGGCGAACATACATGACCTAAGGGCATGTATGTGCGTGACATGGCACTTTGAAAAATGCAAAAATTTGCATTTTTTCAAGGAATTCGCAACTTACCACCAACTAGAAGTTGGTGGTAATTTGCGATTCCTAAAGGGCATTTTGCTGATTTGTTTTGCTACATACATTGCATCTAAGGAATTGCAAAATTTGAGATTCCTTAAATGCAATTGCAAAATAAGGAATCGCAAATTTTTCGATTCCTTATTTTGCATCAGTTTTGCATCATACATTCCATTTAGCAAATTTGCATTTGCAAAGGCCGAAATTCTGCGAATTTCAGCCTTTGCGATTGCGAATTTGCATGATACATATGGCCCTAAAAGTACAAATCAATTTACCTTGCTGCGCCAAACAGGATTGCATTTTGTGAACCTCTGGTTGCCCTCATATACATCTGTAGTGATTGCATTAACCAATAGAGGTTTCAATACATAAAATAGTGCATTTCCCATTGATTTTATTAATTTTTCATTGTGTTAGTTTATATGTAACCTGATGGTGAAAGATCAACAAAATAGTTACAGAATATTTGACTCAATTTAACCATGCCTTTGATTCCACCTCCATGATCACTGACCCCGTCCCAAAGGCAGTACCCATACTTTTTTTAATGAACTTCAACCACTACATTGAATAGCTCCGAGGTGGGCGACACAACATATTATAAAAGGAGAGCTAGCCAAGGGTCTGGCTGAGATATTAGAGCCTGTGCTAAAGCAAAGCCCTGATATGTTTGCTGTGTAAATCATATAACAAACAACATGTAAAATATGCTCCAATTCCAGAGAAGTATATTTAAAGTATGACGTTAATAAGTCATATTAAAGTCTATTAAATCAAATACAGTAGGTTTTTGTACAATTGATGTTCAGAACTCACATATTTGAAAGCGCTTTCTATGCATTCATGAAGGAAAAAGAGTTTTGGTGAAGTAACACCTCTGCCTAAGATCACACAATTCAGACAGAGAACCCACAATTTATCCGGGTTTTCTTACATAACTTCACACAAATCAGTCAGGAAATGGATATTTTACTTTTTTTAATGTTAAGGTCTTTGTTTTTACTTCTTTGTGCCTTTTTTTGCAGTTTTCATATCGCGTGAACTCGCCCCAAAGTTATTGGAGCACTTTACATGAGCATCACTTGCATTACACAAGGTCATTGTTTATAGGCATGGGGAAATTCAGGAGTTTACCCAGAATCACAGGATGTTGAGCCGTTACCGAGACTCCAACCTTGTCCCCCAGTTCCACAGTCTGCAGCCCTGTTCATAATGTCGTATGCTGGGTAGAAGTAAAGAGGTAGACAGAAGCCACATAAAAGCTTAGGGCCATATTCAGCAACGGCCGGTAGTAGGTGTAACTGCAGGGCGGTGATGTAGGGAGGGGGAAGGGCAGGGTGGGGGGGGTTGTAATGTATGGATTACGGACTTTACCAGATAAGTAAACATATAAATAAATAAAACGAATTTCATTGTGTGCACTTCATCACCAAATACGATGCAGTGCGCGCAACAAAATTTGTTTTATTTATTTATATGTTTACTTTTTTACTGTTAAAGTCCGTAATCCATACATTACAACCCGCCACCCTGCCCCTCCCTACGTCACCGCCCTGCAGTTACACCTACTACCGGCCGTGGCTGGCCATATTATCAGGAACGGTGATAACATTATTCCCACTTTAGCAGCAGAAAACTGCAACTAAAGCGGCGATAAGGGGCTTGATAATATGCCCTTGTGAATTCCCATTGAAGCCCAGGTTCACACCAGAACCTGGGCTTCTATGGGAATTCACAAGGGCATATTATCAAACCCCTTGTCGCGGTTCTTGATAATATGCCGCTTGGTTTGATATGGGCTCAAGGTTCCAACAGGCCGGGCATGAGGCTCAAGCCTGGCTCAAGCTTTCAGTGACTTGCTTCCCTCTAGAAAAGCTAAATATGTATCTGAAAGTCAGTGACATTAGCACATGGTTTTCTGCCTTCCCTTACCTTCATTAGGAACCTTTTTTATTGTTTTAGATATTGTGTCAGATTAGCCTGTGATCTTTATTTGCTTAACACAGTGCACTATTCATTTTACAGGGTTGTACAAAAACACTGTCTCCTGTTTTTAAAGGAGATTGAGGAAAATAAATTAATCTAGTCAGTGATTAAAGTGCACTATGTGTGATTGCGAAGCCTGGGTTCAAATCCCATATTTCCTGCATGGCTAAATTGCGTGATCTTAGTCAAATCAATTTTGCTTCATGTATCTAATCTACTTGATAGCGACATTAGAGAGCACTTTCAAGTAATTCAGTTTAAGATGGACTGTGCACAAAAATCTTACTTGCATTTTTTATTAGCCTGCAATATTCCACCATTAATAACAATAATACTACCAATGATATAAGGGGGACCAGATAATTGGTTCACTTTGTTCCCTCCCGGTGTTGTTAATAGGGAGTTTAATGAATGTTTTATAGTTTATGTTTAAAAAAAGATGTTATTGTTGTATGACAAATGAGGTTACAAAGCATGATAGTAGCCAAGTAGGTAGCAATAGATTCCATCATACAATTACAGAGGAACGGTGCTGGGCTATTTATGAAGAGTTAGCATGCAATTGTTTAATTTTCTGTGTGACAAACTGGCCTGGCCATAATAAACTGTCCCTCGCCATCCCCCTGGCCAGTTGCGACTGCTTTAACTATCCGCATGGGGAAGCATAGCAATGAAAACTGTGATGCTTAGAAGAAAGTGTTCTAGAGAGGATATCCTGACAGTGTGACGCAGATAGGCATCCTTAAACCACTGCCTTGGGTAGTTATCTAGATGTGGCAAGAAATACTACTACATACAAACCGAGAGTGGATGTATTGGCATGTGGGTTATGGGGAAAGAGTAACATTCTTGGTGCAGTCTTTAAAGCCTACCACCAAAATACACCACGCCTGTCCAATCAAATATTTTATTAGACCAGCTCATGGCCTATCGCAGTTGACAGCACCTCCAGAACTCTCTGCTAGCATGAAAGGAGTGTGGGGCAAGACTATAAAATATGAGGCAAATTGACATCGATTTGCATACAGCGAGGACATGCAGCTACAGTTTGCGGAAATATTTTGTTAATTCCGGCAAATGTAAGGTAGGCTCAGTTCAGAATAATAAATTGAATATAAACTGAATATCAAATTGAATATACTTGAAACGGAAGTCGTGTGATACTTTTTGGGAATATTTCAATATTTTAGCCCAGTCCACATTATGCAGCGGTTTGTCCATGTCAGTCTCCCAGTTAGCAAGGAGGGAAGCCGTATAGTGGTCCCCATGTTGCAGGAAAGCTCTATACACCCATCTTATCAGTTTGCCGCCAGCTCTATGGTGTAGAGCATATGGACACTTCATGTGGGGTTGGTGATAGGTGGCGCACATATGAAATTACACATTTAATGATTGTTTAAGGTGTTCGTAAGAAAGAAATTGACCCATGTGAAGACTAGTCTGTCTTAGTTGTTTGGAAAACTAGTAGCTTGCCATCAACAAACAAATATCCCAGTTCAGAGAGGCCTTCAGCATGCCCCTGACGGACTTGCCCTGAGCAAAATCATCCTGTGTGAGTGGGAAGCCCATTGACGTTGAGCAGCTAAAAAGTGGTGTTCCAAGTCCAGGTGGGCTAATCCACCTGCTGTAGTGAGTGGCTATAGTTTGAAAAGAGCTAACCGGCAGTGCCCCAGCCTCAAATCAGAATTGGGACGTTTTGAGGTATCTGACGAAGAAATGATTGATGAGCAGGTGAAGGCTAATAAAATATTACAATAACTGGAGTAGCACAAGTATCTTCACTAGTGCCACGTGGCCCATTAGTGAAAGTGAAAGAGAAGACCAAAAAGCAAACTGGGATCAGAGGGACCATGTCGCTCTGCCCAGATTTCCATCCTGCAAATCAGGGGGTATTGGTAAATATTATTCCATTAATATCGAAAGGCAGCTAATTTCCAGTTAAATCTGGGGTCTAATTGAGGAAAACACTAACATATGGTTAAAGAAATACTTCTTACATTATACAGTCTTTATCAGATGCTTACATTTTGCTTGTGTAATTTACATCCCAAATTTTTAGCATTTGCGATGCAGGGCGCGCTACGAAATTCGTTTTATTAATGAAATTGTTTACTTACCTCCAATTATCCATACTCCGGTTTTTAGCATCCCCCACCCTGCACCTCCCCCGCCCCGCCTTTCGCCCCACAGCAACTCCCTCCACGGGCCGCGGCTGGATGTGAGACTGCCGCCCCCACCATCTGCTCTGCCTCATTGATTTTTTTTAGGTTTAAAGTCCTCTGTAGTTTTGGTTTAACTTCTTTAAACTAGCAGCAGGTCACTTACCTTAATGTTTCCCAAACTTTTGGCCATAGATTTTAAAATGTTTAGAAACATAACCAACATTTTGAAAGTTTGGGTAAATCTGGATAGGGAGATAAACTTGACACCATGCTCAAGCACATTAATTTACTATTGCACAAGGACATAATATGCCACATGGATGAAGCATACCTACAGGCAATCACACAAGAGCCATAGTGAATAAGTAGTGCTTTGCAGAAAATAGTAAATAAATGCCCTGATAAAGTAGAGGGGTATGACCTCTACTGGATGTCTCTATAAAATTAACCTCTTGTCCTACGTTTTTTACTTGAATTTTGACATTTTGTCCTGAATGTTGACCCTGTGTCCTGAATTTTTTACAGCCCTGTCCAGAATTTTCTCACGTCAAGTGATCACCCTACCTGCCTGACCCCTCCCCCGACAATGCCCCCACGGACAGGCAACAGCCACCCCTGACTCTACGCGCTGCTTCCCCTTCCTCATACACAGTCTGGCGGATAACCACATCCAAATGATAGTAAATAGCGGTTCACGACTGCAGTGCAACCCCACACCGACTGCATGGCATGTGCCGTGCAGCAAGCAGCACCAAGTAAGCCCAGCATACAGAGAGCACCGGCACAACGAATGCTCGCTCCTTGGAGACATCTCTCTCTGAGAAATGGATGGAGGATTTTTAATTAAAGAAATGCATTGAAATCCATTGGTCTTTGTTCTCTTTAGGACACAAGTCAGGAACATTATAAGATACTGCATCTCAATGGTGTGAGTATTGAAACGGTTTACATTTACAGGTCCATAATTGGGACAAATTGGAAACAATGAGATATCTAATTATAATCAATGCGATGCTATCTGGCTGTCTTTGTATATGTAAAATTAGCCTCCTCAAAAGCAAGTCAGAGTCTACCAGAGCTGCAGAGCAATTTGCATACCTGTCTCCAATGTGCTTTTTTATTTATAGGCCCTAAGTTTCTAATTAAATACTAATTAATATTATCACAAGAATTGCCTTCCTGGCTCTTCACAGCATTGTCACTTTGATTAATGCACATCCATTTATTAACTTATCTAATAAGCTGAGGTGCCTCATGACAAACTAGATTAAATTATCTTCGTAGCAGTCTCATTACCGCAAAAAAAAAGGATTCGGAATGCAATAAAAAATGATCCTCGGTAATATAGAGCTTTTTCATTGCAACCTTAAAAATGGGATATGTTGCCTGGTTGATTTATATCACATATGGCTGTATAAAACTTCCATTAATACACATTTTTTAATTAATTTAGATGTGAACATTACGGGAGTTTTGTAGCCACTGGTGCTTGTTATTCAACTTTTTGCTGAAGTTATGACCGTTATTAATGTACTGACCGGACACATTAATATACATACTAGAAAGAGATAATTGGGGGAATAAATAATGTGTTAGCCGAGTTTATAATTTTACTTTTATTCTCATTCCATATATGCTTGACTCGTCTAGTTAAAAATGTTGGTAGCTGAGTTTCACAGAGATCTTCTGTCTACATCAATCATTAAAAAATGGCCACCAAATTCATAATTTTATTATTTGTAATTATACCTTTGTTTCGTAAAGAAATTAATACTAATGGTCAGGTGCTAATTTAGAAATAATCATAATAAATTGCGTTGTGTACATGGAGATACGTTGTTACTAAATGGTTTTAATAATTAGTTTGGGCTTGTAAAACTTTATTAATTTGAAAACAATAAATTATAGCATTACCTATTTGCAGGAAAACTTGACCTCTTAGACTCTTGAAAAAATAGGCAGAAATTGTGTTGTATAAATGAAGCTAAATCGTTTATAGCCAGTTTTAACAATTAGTCTGGGTTTGGAAATCCTTATTCATTTGGAAAATATGAACTATAGAATTACATATTTGCATAAAACGCTTGACCTCATGGAGTCCAGAACAAATAGGTATATATAGTAACAGGAAATCATTAATAAGAGAGATTGCCCAGTATTTAAAACAATGCTAAATATACAGCAGTGCCCCTATGTGTAATCAACAAATAAAATATGCGTACAAACATGCATATAACTTCAGTTAGCGTGTTCTTGTGCGATTACCTATTCGCACAGCACAATTCTTTGGCTGCTATATAAAAATGAAAACATTGGTCACAAATTAAGTACGAGTTTACTATCTACACTGCTTGTAAATTATGAGGATATTGGGATGTTTTGAGCTTCATTGAAGAAATGAGTGTAACAAAGGGCCATTAATGGCTGGTATAGACCTTCTGCTTCAACATTTAAATGTTTGTCTTTCTGTTTCTCCCTGTTTCATTTAGAATATTCCATCCTCTGTGAGTTATTTTCTAATAGCATTTTAGCCCGTCTGCCTCTGGCTATGCCTATCATTAAGGCCTTCTCCTTTGTTGTAGGCCATCTCATCCATCTCGGGCTTAGAATTCTGGTACAGTGTTTACAACTACAGTTCTAACCCTTATTAGCCAGACTTAAAGCTATATATCGGCACACAGCCCTGTGAAGTCCAAGCAATTAATTTTCAGACTGTAGCGACGGCGTCTTAGACTTTTTAATGTCAACTCCATCTTAATCAAAATGTTGTGAAAGGATGTTATTTATACTGAGCACTGGCCCATGACGTTGTGAGAAATTCACATGCGCAGTCCCAAACATGCTTTGGGTAGCGAATGTAACCTTTGACTTTACACCAGGGTGGGATGCATTTTGTTACAGCTTCTGTGTTGGAAAATCTTTCAGTACTATTTAAATAAAGAGAGCAGGTTCCACTTTGGCTGTCAGCATGTACTGATATTCAGTGTGGCGTGCTCTCTACTACTGTGCACTCTCCCTAGTCTTACAGAAACCACAGGGCTCGGAAGTCACTTGCAAATCAGACCACCCATCTTTCAAGCAGTGGTATATTATAGTAGAAATTTAACATGGCTCTAAAGTGGGTTTTTGTAATTGTAATATTATTTATCACATCCGATAAATAACAATACCCTGGGGCGCGTTATGTATTAAACGTGTAAAATGAAAGCAGTTCAGAGATTTTCCTTCAAAATGGGCCAGGTATAACCTCCCCAAATTTAGGAGGTGCAAAATCCGTCGGTGGGTTTTTCCAACATACTCATAATTCTGACATCAATGCAAACACTTCAGAATTATCCTAGGCACTGGTAATTGAGGCCTTAATAGGATGTAAAATTCTTATAATTATTACATGTACAAAGCAAGTTGAATTGCAAAAAACAAAGCAAATAAATTAAAGGAATTATAACAAGCATTGGTAATGCATCGGTTTCGCCTATGTAATGAATAAACGGCTGTTTTCATCAATCATCATCCGGGACAGCTAGGGAAAGAGCTCCCTAACAGATAACGCGGGAGTTGAGAGGATGTGGCACAGCGGCCAGAGCTGCTGATTCTAGAAATGGGGATCCTGGTTCAAGTCTCGGTGGCGCTGTGCAACATCCTGTGTCTCTATGCAAATCAATTAATCTCTCCTGGTGATAAATTGTTATATAAATATGCTGCAAGAGTAAGAAGCAAAACTTTATGAAAATATAATTCCACCAAAGCAGATATTAACAGTATTTCAGCAGCTGGAAATAGATAAGAGCAGCAGATGAGGAACAAACGATTGGTAAATGCAGGAAAATATGCTACAGCAAATAGAAATGGAGGAAAGGTAGTGGCGCACACAGGAACCAATGAGAAGCCGGGAAAGAGAAGAGGCGAGATGTAAGACCCTTTTAAGTTTATATTAAAAACAATAGATTTCTCAAGTACATCACAAGCGCTGTGCAAACAAAACCTAACAAAAAGGGTGGAAGTGAAGATCAAGTATTGATAATAAAAGTTTGAATTTGTTGAGAAGAGCATTAAACTGCTGAATTTCACAATTAGTGCCTGGCAGAATGAGTTCATCTATATTCCCTTATTTTAGTGAGAGAAATAGTTGCTCTTTCCATAGATGCTCCTATCACATTGTAAACAACGACCCGTGCAGTTTTAAATGGAAAGCCTATTGACTCGAATTAATAGTAGAATGGCCCACGTCCATGCACGGGGTGCCACATAACATTCACACAAGTGCTACTTATCATGCTGCAGGAGACTCACTCACAAACCTTTAAGCACACTTAAGAACTGGAGACAAGTTAAGTTGGGTGCAATTTCAGGTTCCTGATTCACAGGAGTAGGATTTGAAGACAGACAGGCCTGAATCTGTCAGCACAGTGGATTTTCTCTCAGTAATTACTATGTTAAGGAGTAGGAACAAGAAAATAAGAGGTCCTTGGGAGAGACATTGAGATGCCTCTTTTGAAGAGAGCGAATATGCAGAGTGTTGTACATTTCTGTGTTTTTCACAAACCTTTCCACTGTTATTTAAAACCAATGTATGCACCTAGATTTGGCGTGAGAAGGGTTTCTTGAATGCAAAAAATATTTCATGTATTTTCCCTGCAGAAAAAGTTGCATTTCCACTCTATATTGATCCATAAATCAGTGCACTCATAGAAATCTTGCAATTTGCATGAGTTTTCATGCTCAGGCCTGAGGATTTTTGGTAAATCTTGACGTGCAGACATCTACTTGGAAATCCAACATTGGATATATGTGTGATCGGGCTCTGTATGCCGCTGGGGGCATAGACAATTTAAAGCGTACACCCTCGCACTGATGGAATGAGATGCTCGAGTAACAGGAAGCAGCTGCTGCAACATATGAGCCCGGGATTGGAGTGCGGATTGAGGAGCTCCAGGGAGCAATGGTGACACATAGTGAAGTAGAGAAAAGACTTCCTCTAATCCCCACTCAGAGCAGCCTGATTAGTCTTGTCGAGAGTGTCCTTGGCTTGTACTTGACATCGACAAAGGACAAGTAGAAGATTTATGAAGGCGCGTGTATTTCTGAGAGGGGCGGTAACACGGCAGCTCGCGCTTCCTCTGACGCGGTTTCCACTCATGTGAAGCTGAAATGACTCAGAGGAGCAGGGCTACTACTCACCTGCTTATATTGCATTCCTTAAGAGCAGTGATTATGAATAGCGCTTATATTGTTAAGAATAAAATGGATCGAAATACACCATTGTTATGTGTATTTGTAAAGCGCACTTTCACCCGCGACCTGTTCTTCCATTTTTGGGTACAGCAAGAAATATAAAGACACTGATAACATGTTCTTCCTAATGGACGTTTGGAATCACTAGCATAATTCCCGAAGGGTCTCTCCAACCCCAGCAACCAATAATTAGCAAAGCCAACAGTTCTGGATTTCTGGAAGAGAATATTTAAATAGTCTTCACCATTAAAAAAAACAACAAAAAACGTTTGCTAAATGTAAGAAATGCTACCATAAGATGAAAAGCGAATGTGTCGTCATTCAGTGTTCCATGGAGATGTAAAGTAATGCCTCATGCACTGCAAAGCAAGCACTTCATTGAAAGTGGAAGCCAATAGCGTGAGGTGAGGTAGAATTATTCATCTGGATGGAATCAAAGCCCACTCTACGTTTTAAAGAATTGGTAACAGTATGCCTCATAGACAGCTGCATTGCGAATCCAAACTTGAAACTTGGAACCTGATACATGGCCTTTAAATTTAGTTCCACCACTTCCCTACCCGGCACAGTGTCTCTGAGCCCTCAGCCCACCTCACAGATTTACAGATGCATTGGGACCCGCTGGGCTCCCTGGAAGTATAGACCTCCTCTACACTGCCGGAAATGCAAGGGGGCTCAATCAATCAATCAATCAATCAATCAGTGACACTTATAAAGCGCGCTACATACCCGTAGGGTCTCAAGGCGCTGGGGGGGGGGGGTGCCGCTACTGCTCGAACAGCCAGGTCTTCAGCTTCTTCCTGAAGGAGAGGTGGTCTTGGGTCAGGCGCAGGTCGGACGGGAGGGAGTTCCAGGTCTTGGCGGCCAGGTAGGAGAAGGACCTTCCTCCTGTAGTCGCTCTTCGGATGCGGGGGACGGCGGCGAGGGCGTGGCTGGCTGATCGGAGGTGGCGTTTGGGAGCGTAGAAGTTGACTCGGCTGTTGAGGTAGCTCGGGCCTTGGTCGTGTAGGGCTTTGTGTGCGTGGGTGAGGAGGCGGAAGGTGATTCTCTTGTTGACGGGGAGCCAGTGAAGGTCTCTCAGATGTCCGGAGATGTGGCTGGATCGTGGGATGTCGAGGATGAGTCTGGCTGAGGCGTTTTGGATCCGCTGGAGTCTCTTCTGGAGCTTGGCGGTGGTCCCGGCGTAGAGGGCGTTGCCGTAGTCCAGTCGGCTGGTGACGAGGGCCTGGGTGACGGTCTTCCTGGTCTCTGTGGGGATCCACCAGAAGATCTTCCGTAGCATGCGTAGGATGTTGAAGCACGCCGAGGAGACGCTGTTGACTTGCCTGGTCATGGAGAGGGAGGAGTCCAGGATGAAGCCCAGGTTTCGTGCATGGTCTGTCGGTTTGGGTGCGGTGCCCAGGGCGGGAGGCCACCAGGAGTCGTCCCAGGCGGAGGGTGAGGAGCCCAGGATGAGGACCTCCGTCTTGTCCGAGTTCAGTTTCAGGCGGCTGGTCGTCATCCACTCGGCTACCTCTTTCATCCCTTCGTGCAGGTTGGCTCTGGCGGCGGCGGGGTCGTTGGTCAGGGAGAGGATCAGCTGGGTGTCGTCGGCGTAGGAGATTATGCTGAGGTGGTGTTTGCGTACGATGGCCGCGAGGGGGCTCATGTAGACGTTGAAGAGGGTGGGGCTCAGGGATGATCCTTGGGGGATGCCGCAGATGACTTCGGAGGCCTCTGACTTGTACGGTGGTAGGCGGACTCGCTGTGTTCTTCCGTCGAGGAAGGAGATGATCCATTCCAGCGCCTTGTCCTGGATTCCGATGTTGCTGAGGCGCCGTACTAGGGTGCGGTGGCAGACCGTGTCGAATGCCGCGGAGAGGTCTAGGAGGATGAGGGCCGCTGTTTCTCCATTGTCCATCAGGGCTCGGATGTCATCGGTGGCGGCGATGAGGGCGGTCTCGGTGCTGTGTTTGGCTCGGAAGCCGGACTGTGAGGGGTCGAGGGATCCGTTCGTCTCGAGGAAGGCAGCCATCTGCTTGTTGACGGTCTTCTCGATGACTTTGGCTGGAAACGGGAGAAGCGAGATGGGGCGGTAATTCTTGAGGTCGGTGGGGTCCGCTGTTGGTTTCTTGAGTAGAGCGCTGAGTTCGGCGTGTTTCCAGCTTTCAGGGAAGATGGCGGTGTCGAAGGAGGTGTTGATGATGTCTCGCAGGTGGGGTGCGATGACAGCGTCGGCCTTGTTGAAGACGTGGTGAGGGCAGGGGTCGGTCGGGGATCCGGAGTGGATGGAGTTCATCGTGCGGATGGTGTCTTCGGTGCTGATCGGGGTCCAGGCGTGTAGGGTGGTGGTGGGGGGGGGTGGCTGGTCGGTCGTGGTGTGCGTTGGTTGGTTGTTGAAACTGCTGTGTATGTCCGTGATCTTGTTGTGGAAGTATGAGGCGAGGGAGTTGCAGAGGTCTTGCGATGGGGTGATGTCGTTGTTTCCTGCGCTGGGGTTGGAAAGCTCTTTCACGATGTTATGGACCGTGGTTGAATTTCCCTTGGTGTTTTTGTTTTCCACAGAAACCTTTCAGCTATTCCCCTGCAGTCAGGTAAAGCCACTTCAAATGCCTCCCACTCACTACTCACCAAGAAAAGAAAATAACCCCCAATTATTCTTTTTGGCATATTTTGCTGTTTTGGAGAATAAATTGCTTTAATCAGCATTTCGCTGAATATACTGTTAATTGTGTGCACTATAGCCGAATATAACAGGCCTGAAAATAGTTGTCAGCTATAGACTTTGGGTATATCGTTGTGAAACAGAAAGACACATGAAAGGCAGTGCAGACCTCCTGTAAAAGCAGGGGTCATATTAAAAATATAAATGAAGTACCGTGGGTTAAATGCACAAAAGAAACCATAAATCGGCACCCGCAGGATTACTCTCCCTCACTGGCGCAGTTTTCCCTTATTCACCAAAACCGTAGTATGTCTGAACAGGGTCGGACTGAAACAGAAAATAGGCCAGTGTACCAAATTGAAAGTGGCACCCATTATTGAATTAGATAGTAAAAAAAGGTGGCCCATCTTTGCAATGTGGGCAGTTTTGAATTTGTAAGAACACACAATGTAAGTGTTTTACAAGGTATGGAAGACTGCATGGATTTGTGTTAGCTGCAGGCAAAGTTTGCTTCAATGTCAGGGAAATCACCTGATCTGTGAGACCAGCCCATCCGGCACTCACAGCCTGATTGCCCAATATGGCCAATCCGACCCTGTGCCTGGAAAACTACAACAGGTGCAGGTTTCTGGTGGACTATTTGGAAAGTAATGTGATTTTGTTAATACTGGCATTTCCCCATTGTGTAAAGACGCATAGCGCGCGATTACGCACCTCTGAACTGGATTAACACTGGACTTCTGTTTTGAGGATGCCGCAGCGTGGATGCACCTTAAAGTATTGAAAGTAAATGAAAGCATGGCAAATGGTTTCACCTGTAGCGAAAAATGTGTCTGTGCTCGAGGCTCTAAGCAGTAAATATTGGGTGCTCGCCCCTAATCCATTCTCGGATTAAGCAATCCTGTTATGGGGATTGATGTAAGGTCCTGCCATGCATTCTATCCTTTCTGCAACAAGGAAAGCACTACCTGGTGTAGTGTCCTGCTGGACACATTCTAGTGTTCAACTTTATATTACACCCACCCATTCATGGGCGTCACCGGTAGGGTGACCCTGTTAATAAAAGGGACCGGGCGCAGGTGCCCTGGGCCAGTTACAGTACCATACTCCATGTGTCCGTGTAGTCATTCACAAAGCATGAGGGCTGAAGGACCAATGCACTACAATGGCAACGAGGCGGGTCTGACCCTGTTTGCTTGCTGGAAGTAACTCCAACAACACTCATGGTGAAAAGAGGAGCCAGAGTAAGCGGCACCCTCGTACACATTGCCAGCTAGTGGAAGAGGCCCACATATCGCGTCAAAAGCATGATGATGATGGCAGAAGCATACGGACCGTCAAGGTGAGGCATGCAGTGCTGCCCAACTACCAGTGAGATCTTCAGGAACAGACTGGTATGGAAAGAAGAGGCCCGTGGACCTCTCTGCAAACACACACCGGCTGCACCTCTGCTCTGGGTGTGAAGGCCAACACCTACACGAGCCTCGCCACTGCGACAAGCCTGATGTGGTCACTGACGCTAATAACAAGTGCCACCACCACTCTCACACAGAGCAGCAAAAGAGTCAGCAGCTCGGCTCCCAGCATCAAGAGGAGCCAGCAGCGCCCCCGTGACCACGCACAAGCACTGGGAGCAAGGAAAAGGTGAGCAGACATAGAGGCTAGTTGCATGCTTATCTGTTGCTTTGAGTGTGTTTTTAATTTGCTGGCAGCTTAGGGGGCATTTCTGGGTTTGAGTTGCTCTACACTTCGGAGAGATATTTGTGCAACCTGGATTAGAAAACCTACACACAGCTTCATGTTTATAATTGATGGCACCTTCTGTACTTGATGTGTTTTTAAACTTCACCTTTAAACTGCTTTTTTGTAGCTGAGTAGTCTTTTGCTCGCACTCCTGTTCACCGCGGGGGTTAGGGTGACCAACTGACATTGGTGCAAATTCAGGACGGTGAATGTAAAAATTCAGGACAAAGGGGCAAAATTCAGGACACAAATTCAGGACAGGAGGTCAAAATTCAGGACAAAACTTCAGGACAATTGGATACGTTTTACAGACACATCGGAGGTCGCGCAATAGTATATAAGTAAGCCCAGCCATATCCAAACATATTTAACCATTTGCAAACTTATCCATCGTGTATCCTTCCATCTACCATTTTACTCATCCAACCCTTCATCCATCCTTTCACTCATCCATCCATCCATTATCCATCCATCCTTTCACACTATCCATCTGTACACTCATCCCTCCACTCTTCTACAAATCCATTCACTCATCCATCCAGCCATTTACCCTTTCACCCATCCTTTCACTTACTCATCCATCCACCCAGCCACTCATCCTTCCACCCATCCACCCTTTCAGTCATCCATCCATCCTCCCTTTCTCTTTCCATCGACCCTTTCACTTAGCAATCCTTTCTCCATCCACCCACCCATCCATCTACTCATCCACTCATGAATCCATCCATTGACCCTATCACTCATCCATCCTTTCTCTCATCCATTTATCCTTTCACTCCTTCACTCGTCTATTCATCCTTTTGTCCATCTACTCTCCCTTTCACTAACTCATCCATCCTTACATCCACCCTTTCACTCATCCATCCATCCATTCACCCTTGCATTTATCAATTCATTAATCCATCCATCATTTCACTCATCCACCCACCCACTCACTCACTCATCCACCTTTTCACTCATCCATCCTTTCACTCATCCATCCACCCTTTTACCCATCCAGCTACCCTTCCACCCATACATCCAGCTATTTACCTTTTCTCTCTTCCATCCTTCCACTCACTCATCAATCCATCCATCCTCTCTCATTATCCATCTATTCAATCTTTCATTCATCCATTCACCCTTTCACTAATTCATCCAGCCATCCACTCATCCCTTCACTTATTCACTCGCACACCTTTTCATATTAGTTTTGATCTGAGCCTTTTTGAGAAGAGGCCCATCAAGAACTTCACCCTCGCTGCAGGAGCCATTCCGGGACTGGGACCGAATCCACCCAGGGCAGAGACAGGATCCACCACAGGAGGGGGACAGGAGCCATCACGGGGGGGAAGGAGCCATCACAGGAGGGGGAACAGGATCCTCCAGGGTGGGCACAAGGGTGGGCATGCAGTATTCTAGTATCATCCTGGTCTCTTCCAGGGTGGGGTAGGGCTCCTCAACCCCTCCTGGACACGAAAAGGAGAAGACAGGCATTCTTTCCAAAATGTTAGTTTTGCCATTCCCCCCTGTGATGTACAGTACTTAAAGGAGATACTCCAAGAGAACTGATTTAACTGATTGTCCTCCATACTTTGTTAATCAGTGTGGGTGCGATTGTGCTATTTCTTTTTTTAATTACATTACAGACTGCAGGTTTGTTTACAATTTAGTAACAGTAATTAAGCTCTGTGAAGAGAACCACGTCCTGCCTCAGTGTAGGTTCTAGGATGTTTGGGGCCCTGGGCAGAAAGGGAATGTGTGAGGCCCCTCTAAATTGCAGAGACATGACGCATTCAGGCTGTTTGCATCTGAATAGATGCCCCTGCTCCTGAGGCTGCATACCTTCCCTCTCAGTCACCTTCAAGCACCTCTTAACAGCTCATCAAGGGCTGGAGGTGTGATGAGGGTTGACATCCCGCTGTGCCTCTCCAATGCTGCTGGGTATCTGAGCTTTGGTACTGCAACGGAGTCTGGAAGGGAGGTGGGTGGAAGCTGTGACGACTGTAGGGTGGTGCGACCGGTTTAAATTATGGACAAATGGCGTCCGTTAAAGAATCCTTCATGGACAACAGACAGAAGGCTGAAATTACGGACTGTCCATGAAATTTATGGACGGTTGGTCACCCTAGCGGGGGTGCTTCCGAGTGTGTGGAGAGTGCGAGCAATCTAGTTCTCAGGAATTCCTCCTTTCCGGGCACTCCATTTCTGGCCACGACTCTCCAGGGTGGGCAGGACTAATTCCCTTAGGCTGAACATTTAATGGACAGTATCCTGCGGACACGCAAAGGCCATAGAGAATAGTTGCATGCCTATCTGTTGCTTTGAGTGTGTTTTTAACTTGTTGGCAGTATTTCTATGTGACGCTTACACAGCGTTTCTGGGTTTGAGGTGCTCTACACTTCGTAGAGATATTTGTGCAACCTGGCATACTAACCCTTGGGGCAGCTCTATTTTTAAATTTTAAGGCACCTTCTGTACTTTATGTGTTTTTATACCTCACCTTTAAACACCTCTTTTCTAGCTCAGTAGTCTTTTGCTCGCACTCCGGTCCACCGCAGGTGTACTTCCGATTGTGTGGAGAGTGCGAGCAGTCTAGTTCTCAGGATTTCCTTATTTACGGCCACTCCACTTTTGGCCACGACACTCCAGGGCGGGTGGGACTAATCACCCTAGCCTGACCATGTAATGGATAGGATCCCATAAACGCACCACTGGCGCGCCAAAGGCAATCCCATCTGTGTTGGTCCACGACCAGCCGTCGCCAGGAGCCAGGACCCCTGTCCCTGGTAACAGTCATTTTCCATTAAATTATACTTACACCCGAACAGAGCTTGACTGCATACGTCAGTCAGTTAACTGGGCTGGCGCATCTCAGAGGGATCTATGATGTTACAACGCGTTATTTTACAACGCAGGCTGTAACATCGCAACTTTTACAACGCAGGTTCCATTACATCGGATGCCATTACAACGCAGGACATTACATAGCAGATGCTATTACAACGCATACCATTACATCGTAAGTATAGGTAAGTATATCTTTTTAAAAAAAAGGAAATTAAGTTAATTTAATTAATTTAATTTAACAAATATAATGAAATTAATTTTAAAATTGTAAATAATTTAATTTATTTAATTTAGTTTAATTAAATAAAAAAATGGAATTAATGTAATTTAATTAATTTAATATAATTTTATTAATTTAATTTAATAAATTTTATAATTGTAATTATTTTAATTTAATTTAATTAATATAATTGAATTAATCTTAAAATTGTAATTAATATAATTTAATAAATTTAACTAAATTTAATTAATTTAATTAATTAAATTTAATTAAAATAACCTCTAAAAATACCCCTGTACCCCAAAACCCAAACCCAGCCCTAAAACCTAAAAATTCCCCTGTACCCCAAAACCCAAACCCAGCCCTAAAACCTAAAAATACCCATGTACCCCAAAACCCAAACCCAGCCCTAAAACCTAAAAATACCCCTGTACCCCAAAACCCAAACCTAGCCCTAAAACCTAAAAATACCCCTGTACCTCAAAACCCAAACCCAGCCCTAAAACCTAAAAATACCCCTGTACCCCAAAACCCAAACCCAGCCCTAAAACCTAAAAATACCCCTGTACCCCAAAACCCAAACCCAGCCCTAAAACCTAAAAATACCCCTGTACCCCAAAACACAAACCCAGCCCTAAAACATAAAAATACCCAAACACCCCAAAACATATACCTCAGAACCCCAAAACATATACTCCTATACTTATACTTATTTTAAAAATAACTTAAATTAATATATTTAATTTATAATATTAAAAAACATAAATAAATATATTTATTTATAATTAATATTAATTAAATTAATTAAATAATATTAAATAAAAAAAATTATATACTTACCAATACTTACGATGTAATGGCATGCGTTGTAATAGCATCTGCTATGTAATGTACTGCGTTGTAATGGCATACGATGTAATGGAACCAGCGTTGTAAAAGTTGCGTTGTAACAGCATTCCGATGTAAAAGTTGCGATGTAACAGTAACAGAGTTATGCAAATGCGTGTTTAGCCAATCTGGTGGGTCAGTTCTCCTGCAGATACTGCCACTACCTGAGTCTTATAGTAAGATCTTCGGAGGAGGCACAATACCCCGTACCAGTTTTAGTGGATGACTCGAAGCTAGCGACAGGCATCGCCGACAACTTTGGTAAAAATGCCTTTCCTTGTGCTACCATGAGTTGGAGAGCCACTTTAATAAATGTTAGATCTCTGTCCAAACACTGTACCGAAATATGGCATTTTCTGAACTCCCAGGCCGCAGACGTGGGATTTTTAACAGAAACTCAGCTTAAATCTTTCTCCATTCTGGCTATCGCATTAGCACTTCCAGACCAGTATCGAAAATATACTACATCTAAACAGGGATAGTAAAGCAGGTGGAGGTGTTGCGATTGTTTTTAAATCATTCCTGAAGGTCAGTATAATGGAAACTTCCTTAGAAAATTCTATTGAGATCTGCTTTTTTAGAATTGAACTTTCATCCCAGGACAGTTAGAAAGGCGCTTTAGTATATCGCCCCCCAGGGCCTCTTAAAGATTTCTCTTTAAAACTGATGGAAAGGATTGCCCCCTATGTCATTTCATCTAAACAGTTTCTCCTCTTCGGGAACTTTAACACACATAGCGAAAATAATGAGAACACTGATGCTGCTCTCTTTCTGGCAGATATGGCTAGAATCAAACAACTCAGGGCTGACCCATGTAGCAGGGCATACATTGGATCTTATCCTTACTAATTCTCCCTATATACATTCCCACCCTCAGCCAGTGATTTGGTCAGACCATTATCTTATCAACTTCCAGATAAATAGCCCGCATCAGACTGTTGCCAACATCCCGCGTAGCGAGAAGATCACGCGAAAATAGTATAAAATCTCAGAAGAAAACTTTTTGCAGGAGTTCAGACCACCTACTTTTTCAGAGCCCGGAGATATAAACAGCAAACGTAATGAATTCCAGCATGCTGTAGGGTTGGCCTTAGAAACGTTGGCGCGTCTTATGCCAGTCCAAATCCCAAAGAAAGCAGGCAGTCTGGTTTTCCCCAGAATTACGTACAGCGGAATCTAAATGTAAAAAGCTGGATAAAATTTGGCGTAAATCTCGCTCACAGGCAGAAATGAAATGAAATGAATGAGACTTATATAGCGCACGACTTACCCTGGGGCATCTCAGCGCTTGCTTAGGGAACCCGTCCTGGTATTCCCCTGTGAGATACCCTGGCAGGGTATCCACAAGGTGAAAGCCAGGCATCCCACCGCGAGGGGCCGTTGTGGAGATTAAGCAAGCTATTGCCCAGAGTCGCAGAGTGTGAACCCGTGAGTCGAGAAGGCACCGGAGCGAGAATTAACGAGTCCGTGGAATTTTTTGAGCCCAAGACCCGCCAAGGCAGGGAATTGAACCCTGGTCCCGGGCCGAACTCAAGCTCCAGGTCTGCCGTCTCTAACCCCTGAGCCACACTTCTCCACTAGCCACACTTCTCAAATTTTTAAAGCGACTATCAACACTTACCATAAAAACATTAAGTCAACCCTGCAATTAAGTGAAGCAGGGAATTCCACAAAGGAATTGTACATGATTCTCAAATCATTTACGTCCCCCACGGCCTGCGCCAATCCCATCCCTGCCTCCCAGATTTTATGTGCCAACGTGTCAAATTTTTCGAGGAAAAAACTGATAAAATCTGCTACTTCTTTCCCAGGAAGGCAAATATTTGGGATACTCTCATTCCCCCCTCCACAGTGTCCAGTGAGACGGGTATGGTGCTAGCTCACTTTCCACCCCTTGCAAGATTCTAAAGTAGAAGAGATGTTAAAAGCAGCAAAATCAGGATCCCATAGATACCATGCCAGCCAAATTGATTGCCTTGCTTTTTCAGCATCTCGCCCCTCCAATATGCTCCTTATTCAACTACTTCTTGTGTGAGGGAAAAATTACTTTGGCCTGGAAAGTCGCACAAGTTCTCCCGATTTGTAAGAATCCAATATGCCTCATGCAGAGTTATCTAGCTATCGCCCGATCTCGCTCCTTCCACTCATGAGTAAACATTTGGAGGGATACATCAACATGCAGCTCATGGAATACATTGAAGCCAAAACATGTCTTGACCCTTCACAGTCTGGTTTTAGACATAGACACTCCACTGAAACCACAATGCTAGGCGTGACGGATTTCATTAAACTTTCCATGGAAAATTAATAAGGCAGTATCATTGGTGCTGCTAGACTTGTCCGCAGCCTTTGATACTGTAGCTCATCAAAGACTATTGCAAAGATTGCTGGAAATTGGGGTGGTAGGGCCGGCTTTCATTGGCTCTCCTGCTTTTTAGAGTAGCACACTCAAACCGTCAATATGGGTCCCTTTCGTTCTAAACCTAAATCTGTTAGGAAGGGGGTACCTCAGGGTTCATGCCTCAGCCCTACATTGTTTAATATATACGTGGTCCCCCTTGCAAAGATCATCAGAGACCATGGCTTTGTCCCCTTTTCATATGCAGATGACACACAACTTCTGCTTTCGTTTGACAATAATTTGGAGGCAAATAAACAGCTTTTTGCTGAGGGTATGCATGCTATCTCCGACTGGATGACAAAGAACTTCCTTTAGTTAAATGCCAATAAAATGGAGGTTCTTCTTTTTGGCAAAGCACAACTTCTGTGGTCTCTTGATTGGTGGCTGTCAGAATTAGGCCCTGCCCCCATCCCCACGATCAAGCCCAAAAATCTGGGAGTATATTTTGACCTTGCCATATCCATGAAAGACCAAGTGGCGGTCGTTTCAGGCACAAGCTTTTTCATGATGAAGCTCCTTCGGAGAGTGTTCTATCTTTTCCCTTTATCTGTTCGTAAGACTCTGCTCCAAGCTTTAGTAGTGAGTCATCTGGACTACTGTAATGGACTCTTGGGTGCAGAAAATGAGATGGTACTAAATAGGTTGCATGTGGTCCAGAATACAGCAGCACTCTTGCCTCTAAAACTGCCTTCCAGGACATCCTCTGTGCCGTTACTGAAAGGTCTTCACTGGCTGCCTATCCGTGACAGAATAAAGTTGAAAATCTGCTGTCTGGTCCATAAAACTATCAATGATAGCGGGCACAGGTACCTGGTGAAAAACTTGTCCCTTATTAACCTAGTAGATCCCAGCGTTCTGGCGGGAAAGGCTCTGTTAGTAGACCCTCAGGTTAACATACTACGAACTGGGGGCAAATCTTTTGCCTATGTTGCCCCATGTCTCTGGCACACTCTACCATAGTCTTACGTATGTGCCCTAACTGCTGAAAACTGAACTCTTCAAAAACTGAGCACTTTTCCTACCCTCTAGCTTCTTAGCCGTGGTCAGTGCGGGGATACCCCTACCGGGGCGATTCCAGCACTTTATACATTTTTCAGTCATTCATATCTTCCCTTCAAAAGCTCACCCTGCATAAAGGGCCTCCACGCCCATCTCCGCTATGCCTGCTGGACTATACTGCCTGGAATGCCAGAAAGACACATGGGGCCATATTATCAAGAAGGGCGCTAAAGTTATCGCAGCTTTAGCGGCAGGAAACTGCAGCTAAAGTGGCGATAATGGGCTTGATAATATGCCCTTGTGAATTCCCATAGAAGACCAGG
Source organism: Lissotriton vulgaris (assembly GCF_964263255.1). NCBI lineage: Eukaryota > Metazoa > Chordata > Amphibia > Caudata > Salamandridae > Lissotriton > Lissotriton vulgaris. Next base: position 447,727,827 of record NC_141689.1, read on the forward strand.
TTCACACCAGAACCTGAGCTTCCATGGGAATTCACAAGGGCATATTATCAAGTCCACAGTGCGACCGTCCACTCACCTGTCGCTGGCTGCATGGCATCGATGGCATCATTTCTAGTAAGTGCAGCTGCCAGAAGATAACCGTAAGTGGCCACAAAGCCCCCCTTCTCCCCCTCACTCCACAAAGTCACCTACAGCAATAGATCGCCGAAAGTGTAAAATAAACAAATATCATCATGTTCATCATCCAGGTGCATCATTACCAAGAACATCGAAGGAGCATCTCATCACCCGAGTGGATCCACACAAGCAAGACATCCGGAGGTCCAAGAGGCACTCCTGGTGCAGTGGGAGGCTAGCCACTCAGGAACCTTCTGTGTGCCCCTGTAAACCTGAAGCCTGCCGAAGAAGAGCATACCCGACCATTGGACTATCCACCCTTGGGAGTTCTGCAGCGACCCCTCAGCATGGCCTACGAATGGCCCGCACAGCCAACCTGGTCATGTGTCAATCCAGGGGCAAGGGCCTCAACGGAGTTCCTGTGAGAGGGGAACCCGAATCGAAGAGATGCCTCGGCAGGAGCTCCATGGCAAGCACCGGGAAGTGTGGAGGTCACAGATGGAGACTGGTCACCCCAAAAGACCATCTGTGGTTCTGTTAGCAGCTCCTCAGCTACGCCTTCTCGTGGCCTACATGAGGCCCACACAGCTCACACAGTCCCATGGCAGCCCTGCAGGAAGGCCCTCCAGGAGACTTCGGCGAGAGGGGAGTCCAGGCGGGAGAGGCAAGCCTGAAGCTGCTCGGCTATCAGGAACAGGAAAGCATCATCGCCCCCAAGGAAAGCCCTCATCCACCAGGGTCATCCTCCGTGTTTTTGCAGACTGCTGTCCCCCTGAGCCTGAGTGCCTGCAAGCAGATCTCCAAAATGAACTCCACCAATGCTCCAGATGCACTGCTATTTTGAACTTTGTAAATAGACTCCAACACCACAAGACTAGGTTGATCTGAACATCATCACTGAGGTGGACCAAAGCTTCCTGACCAGGTGGTGCAGAGCTCCAGCACCGCCCAGCAGTTGGTCTGAAGAGACTCATTGGTGCTGTGTATTGTGTTTTGTTTTTCTTCATAGTTTGGGCTTTTTGTTTGTTTCTTCTTTTTTGAGGGAGTGATGTAGTGTCCTGCTGGACATGTTCTAGTGTTCCACTTACTGTTACACCCATACTGTACACCCACTCATTCATAGGCATCACCGGTCAGGTGACCCTACTAATGAAAGGTGCCGGTACGCAAGTGCCCTGGGCCAGTTACAGTACCAAACTCCATGTGTCCATGCAGTCATTCACACAACATGTGGGCCTAAATCCCAACGCACTACACCTGGGAGCCGGAGCAGTGGTCCAGTCCAAGCTGAACTATTGTAGGAGTATTTATCCATGGATTCCCATAGGCAGTGCTGAGCTGAGCCCCTGTCACCAGCTGCAGAGTCCAGCCGTAAGGTATACAATTAAAGCGGAGCATGGTGAGCTAGAATCAGTGGCGCTGGCTTGCCTTGGCTGGATGTCAGTGTAGTTAGCTGTGCACTAGCAAATCACGTGTGTCTCCTTGTGCAGTGCACAACGCTCACCATGGAAGGGCCGCAAACATTATTAATGGTAGCTTACACACACACCTTGTCACAATCAATTTGTGACTACCCAAAATCTTCATTCAGCAAGCAACTGGCTGCTTTGGGGTCTCCTATTTCCTAAAATTCAGAGGGGTGTAAAGCTTGTTCAGCACACGTAGCCGGCCTTGGGTCTCTCCTGCTATTTGCGTCACAAACAGACCCACCATTTCACATCCAGGTAAGTGCTAAGTCCATGGTTGTTTACAGGCTGCTATGTAAGGAATACACTGGGTCTCAGCTGTCAGCAGTGCCATGAAGACTACAGCTATGAGTGCATTCTGCATATAAAAGAAGTTCACACAATACTTAGATTAGATTAAATGTTTGCACACTAGTTTAAAAGACCTCGCCACTGACCCTCCATTCAGCAAATCCTTTGTCCCCCTTTGAGCTACTGCATCTAGGAGCTATAACTAGGCATAATATCTGAAGGACCAGTTCCTTTTTATGCTGTCCAGCTCTGTCAGCTAGCATGAAATGGGGTCTGACTCCCTTACACACTGTCTGACCATAACCCTTTAACCCCCAGAACATGTGTTCCTGCCTGTATGTGCTCTGTAAATGAACAATCCTGGGGCTTGTATACTCGATCTAAGTCCTTTGTATGTATGTATGTATGTATAGGCATTTATATAGCGCACTACTTACCCGGAGGGTCCCAAGGCGCTGTGAAACCCTTCCTGGCTTCCCTGAGAGATGGTCCCTTAATGGGTATCTCCAGGGTGAGACCAGGCATCCCCGGCGGTCTGGTGGGGCCGTTAGTGAAGATGAGGCAAGCTAATGCCCAGAGTTGCCGAGTGTGAACGCTGATCAGAGTGGGCACCGAGGCGAGAGAATTATCGAGTCCGCTGACCCTGGTCCAGAAACCTGCCGCGCCGGGAATCGAACCCTGGTCCCGGGCCGTCCTCTGCTCTCGGGTCTGCCGCCTCTAACCAGTGAGCCACACTACTTAATAAACACATTTTTAATAGTCTGCATTGCACAGAATACAAACAAGCAATTACAATGCAAATAGGTCTTGCATTTGTGAAAGTTAAAGCTCTTGCATTGAAAAGGTCTTTGTCTTGTACTTTCGGTATATAGTGGAGTGATATTTGCATAGCCTTATTGCCATTTTGTATGACCTCGCAGCATTGGTGAACCAGAAAATGGGAAAAGGGTTATGAGGGCAGGCAGACAGGAGTAATATGATGGCTGAAATATTCATAGGGAATGCATGACTAGGTAAAGCATGTGAAATGTAAGCAGTAACGGGGGTGTGGCCACGCAAGCGTCCAACAGGGCCGCTTGCTGCTGAAATCTGCTGGCCGACGCAACTATTCCTGCATTTTCCCCATGATGCCCTGCTGCCCGGACTTGTTTGCGACATATTCATTAACATGAGGGGGAACCTATCGATCCCAATCTGAGGAACTACGATACTTGTTTTCGGCGACGACGACGGGAGTCGGAGCGAGCTGTGAGAAGATGCCTGGGGCCTGTCTGACGGTGCCGAACAGATGCAGATACGCCTAGGCTGGAGGTGAGTGGGCGTCGGAGGCCGTGGGGGCTGGTCCGGGTGTTGGCGGGCTGGAATGCTTTCCCCCCTATGGCGCAAAATCATGTAGTTTGGGCTGCTCCGGCGCGGCCGTGCTCGCCCTGTGCAATGAAAGACGAGCACTGCTGAAAGATCGCATCAGGGACAGGGCCCATCGGTCTATGTACGCAAGGCGCTGCTGTGGGTTGGTCTGAGGTTGCGAGAGACGGGGGGCCGCCCGGCTTTCCACATCCTGGATCTTGCCACGGCTGGGTGCGCGGCTGCCTTGCCCCTTTTCTTTCCCATCTTGAGAGGCTTACCTCCTGACACGAGCTGCAGCCATTACATCACAACTGGATTGGGTTCCAGGTCCCTGCTGCCTCATCTTGGACTTCATCGCTAGCTCTTCCTGTGCTGGAAGGTCCGGATGGAGAGCGCGATCTGCGCCTTGCGGCCTCCCCTCCTTGACTTCCTTGTTGCAGCATTCCTCAACAGATTAGTTACACACAGCTACCCTGCCTGGACTGCGACCCCACTGGGTAATACATATGGGTCTGGGTCGTGCCACTTGAACCGCATGGTGCTATACCTCTGGCAACTGCAAGCGTTGGAGGACACGACCAACGATAACAGAAGCTACAATCATATCACCTGCTCCGGTAATGAGCTCCCGGTGGCACCGTTGACACTGTACTCCACCCAAGACACCACTGGAGTACTATTAACATTACTAGGCCTCCTGGTGATTCTTTCAAGCCCTTACTTCCGCCCTTCCGTGCCGGGCAGCATTTAAAGGGCCTTCTGCATGACAGGAAGTGTACACGACCCACAACATCCTCTCCTCCATAATAGCCACGTGGTGACCAATAACAGGGTCACGTGTTTCTCCCTCATCCACGGCTGCACTTATTCTGATTGGTGACTGGCTGTTTTTTACCCCACTGAGCACGCTTGGGGACTCGCTATCACTCTGCCTCCACGTTGCACTCCTACACAGGGCATGGGGCATGGGCCGCAAAGATCCTAAGCAAAGGACCCTACCCTTTGAAACAGTAGCGGACACCACCTCTGAAGAGTCCCCCACCATGGCGAGCAGCGCCCAGGGCGCAGACAACGTGGACAAGACCTCCTCATTGTCCACATCGATACTTCAAGAGATCAGAGCGGTATTCAGGGTTCTAGATGGCAGATTTGACAAGCTGGACAAAAGCTTGGCCGACGTGGGTGCCAAAGTCCAGGCACATGACCGACGCTTCGACATGGTGGAGGCCAGCGTGTCGGACATTGATGATAGCTCGGCACAGTCGCTGAAACGCCTGGATAGAGTGAAGAACATTTTTAAGGAGATCGCATTAAGAACGAGGGCTTGGCGGTGCGAAGTCGGCTCAACAATGTTTGCATTTTGGGTGTGCCGGAGACTGCTACGGCTGGGAGCATGGATATATTTGTGGAACACTAGCAATCTGATTTGTTTGGTAGGGATGCCTTCACCCCAGGATTTGTACTAGAACATGCACACAGATCCCCTGGGCCTAGACCCAATCCTGGCTTACCACCAAGGCCCATAATTGTGAGGATCATGAATTTCAGAGATTGAGATTCAGGCCTGGCCCGAGAACGTGGTGATAATTTTTGGCAGGGCTCCAAACTCTCTTTCTTTCCGGACTTCACTTTTATGGTCTAGGATGCCCGCCGCAAGTTCAACGGGGTGAAGGCAACCCTCAGAAACTTGGGATTGAAATATGGAATGCTCTATCCTGCCAGGCTTAAAGTAGACATGGGAGGTTGCTCTTGAGTATTTGACAACCTGACAGAAGCACTGGAGACATGGGCCCTTCCCCTCCACACAGCGGATCAGACGCCTGCATGGGACTATTTTCGAACATGGGGAACAGCTGACACGGCTCCCCAAACCTTTTATTGAACTATGTGATTATATTGGGTAATGCTTATTATTCATCTTTGATGTCATAAGTTAGTTGCGGCTACGTGGCGTTGCCACACCTCAAGGTGTATACTTTATTATTGTTTTTGTTTCAATATGTGCTGAAGTGGTTTTCCAATGGTTGTTTATCCATCTGTGACGTAAGTTAGCACTTCCTGTTAATCATTGGGTCATGGTATTGCCTTACTTGGGATCGGGTGAGGCTGGGTGGTGGGAGGCGGGGGAACTTTGCGATGGTTATACATTTCACTGATGATACGAAAAGGTCACATTCACATGTTAATTATTTCAGTATGCAATTTGTCACACGTTTTTTTGCAAATACGCATTATGGCTCAGCTAGGTAATAGGGTTGGTCCCTCCGGTCTTGCCCTTATGTCCTGGAATGTACGGGGTCTCAACAACACCCACAAGCGACGCCAGGTACTCAATTATTTAGTGCAACATAAAGTCAACATTGCATGTTTACAGGAAAGACATTTACCCAAAACCGAGGATACACACATGGCTTCTAGTTGGGGGGGGGCGCATAGATATTTTGCCAATTATAGCAATTACGCCTCATCCATAAGAGGCTACCCTTCAGTACTGGCAAAGTGGAGGCAGACGGCGAGGGCCGGTTCCTTATTGTCACAGGCATGCTCATGGGTCATTTCACAGCCTTAGTGGGCGTCTATGGCCCAAACGTTGATTCTCCAGACTTTTTCCATTCCCTACACATACACTTGATGAAGCTCGAACCTAATTTGATTATTATGGGCGGGGACTTCAATTTATTATTGGATCCCAGATTAGACAGTACCTCTTCGCCCCCTTACTCCAAGCCACGCTCCAGATGTGCACTGCAAGAGATTTGTGGACAACTTTCATTAATAGACATTTGGCGGAAGCACAATCCTACCAACATGTCCTACACTCATTCTGGCTATCATAACACTTGGACCTGGATAGATTATTGGTTGGTTTCTCCTGAAATTGCTGGACGGGTTAGAGACCTAGAGACCTTACCACGGACATATTCGGACCATTCCCCGGTAATTCTTTGCTTAGCTATTCCCCGTCCGGAGGGCTTTGAGAGGCAGTGGCGGGATCGAGGCAGGGTGCTGCAAGATAAGGTCTTTTTTACAGAGGTACGAGAAGCCATTGAAGATTATTTTACTATAAATACGGGCTCCGTGGATACTTGGGGGGTCTTATGGGAGGGCTTTAAAACTTATATAAGGGGTGTCTGCATCGCTAAAAGTGCAGGCGTACTAAAAGATTTGCGCACTAAGCTGACCCGAATTGAACAAGACATATCTGTGTTAGATTCTGAATTACTTCTAAATGCCACGACAGATGCTGAAACTCAGCATTTATCATTTTTGGTGGAATTCTGTGAAGCAGCGGACAGAGAATTGTTGTATTTGGGGAAATATCAATCTGCTAGGAGGTACGACAAGGGTGAAAGACCTGGAAGAGTACTGGCACAAATGCTCCGCCCCCCACCCCTACCGTAAGGCATATATAACTGAGATTTGCACCCCCCAGAGCATCCGGTAACCTTCACATTGGAAATCCGTGACACTTTTATAGCTTATTTTAAGACGTTATACAGCTCCAAGATAGGACACGATCTTGAAGAACAGGAAAATTACTTAACTGAAATTGCACTGGTGTATCTTGAAAAATATATGCTAGATTTCCTGGCTGAGCCCATATCAGAGGCAGATGTGATGGGGGCGATAGAGGCACTCCGCGGTTCCACAGCCCCGGGTTGGACGGCTTTACCGGAGACTTTTACAAGGCCTACAAAGATATCTTTGCACCGCAGCTGATCGAAGTCTATGCAGAGGTACTTGAGAGACAAGTACTCCCCCCCACGCTTCGGGAGGCAGTTATTATTCTCCTTCCCAAGCCTGGCAAGGACCCCTCACTGTGTAGCTCCTGTAGACCCCTGTCGATATTGAATTTAGATTACAAAATATTAGCTAAAGTTCTGGCAAACAGGCTCTCTCAATTAATGGAGTTTATTATATACCCTGCACAGTCTGGGTTTGTCCCACACCGTTCCACTTCTCTCAATATTTTGACCCTCTTCACTGTCATTCACAGGATTGATCCAAAGGTCCCTGCTGCGGCTGTCCTGTTTTACACCGAAAAGGCCTTTGACTCTTTAGAATGGCCCTTTTTTCTCTCTGTGATGTGCCATATGGGGATGCCTATGCGATTCGTGATCACCATATCTCTGTTGTATACTAACCCAATCGCTAGACTCCGTATAAATGGTTCGCTTTTGCTCCCTTTTCCGTAACACGCGGCACACGACAGGGATGCCCTCTCTCCCCCCTTTTATTTATATTAGCGATGGACCCGCTGATCAGACATTTACAAGAACTGCATCTACACGTGGGTCTACAATTTTAAACAGGACCTTTATTGGTCTCACTCTATGCAGATGACACCATTCTACATGTGCTTCACCCACAAGACAATCTTGAACCAATCATAAGGGAAATTCTTCGGTTTGGCTGCTTTTCAGGACTCGGCATTAACTGGCACAAATCTGTAATTTTCCCATTAACAGGGAACACCTCTCCCTGGGACTGTGGGTTTCCCTTGGAGTTGTTTCAATCTTTGCTGTTAAGAGGTCGAAACGCAAGTATGCACTTCACTAGAGAGTGGTGCGCGTTCAACGCAAATAAAACAATGTATTGAAAACCCACCATACAGATTTGTTTGAAAATAGTGCACATGTTTAATGACCAGCCATTCAACTGAAATTTATCCTCACTGCCAACTTTGAGCAACACATACTTCTGATGGATCAAATTGAGGCTTTGCTCTGCCTAAAAGGACATGTGGTGGAGCTATTTACACTGAATTATCTGATGCATCTATCACCCAAAGAAACCCACGGAGAAAAAAAATCCTGAAGAGGTCTTGCATTATATAGAAAGTCACAAAAGCAAGCTGCTTTGCGTGTGTCAGAATGTTGAAGCAAGAGTGGATCTTTTGGGCCAATCTAAGGGATGTGCACTGATTCCGAGCATGATCTTTAAACGTCACTGTTCCATTTCGAAAATAAGGTTTTTATTCCAGTTGAAGCATGGGGTGTAGAGGTTGCAAATTAGGGTAATGTGAATCACGAGGGTGCTGCGGACCAGTGTCTAAATGCTATAGATAAGTCAAGATGAATGAGTAGAAATAAGGAATATTGGGTTTTGGATTGTGGGTGTTAATTGTGAGGTGAGATATGGTACCAAGCATTTTGTATTCTAATAGTGAAGGAAGTCGTTTTTAAAAACAAGACTGTCCTTTTGTGAAAGGGGAGGCAGTCAGTTTAGAGGCATGTACTTTTACAATGCATGAAAACGAATCGCAGAAATACAATGGTGCATGGTGTGATGGATGGGCAAATAGAAGCAGGGAAATGGTAAAAAAAGGTTTTAAATCTTGCAAGCAGTTTGCATTACGACATTGAGCAAATATGCAATTAATTTTTCAGGCTCTTGGGGGACATCTGAGGAGTTCATACCAAACCTCATTATACAACTATGAATGCCAAAATAAGCCTCTCTAGACTTTTCCCTCCTTGGATCACCCCAAACTTCATTTTGATACAGTGAACTCTCAAAGCCATTCTAAATTCTTCCCTCATGTATTCCTCCTTAAGACTCATACGGAAACTCATTTTACTATTATGATCTCTATTCCACTTCATAGACTCTTTCCTCCATCTCCTTTACTCGTCCCAAACTACCACCTATTGTGATCACCTAATAAACACTTTCTAGACTCTTCCCTCTTCTATCCCTTTCAATGGAACTAATAGACTTGCATGTCCACAGCTCAAATTAACTCTCATTTTCTTATACTAATTCACCACTAATCCTTGTTGGTTGTTTCTCGAGTAGCATGCTACTGGCCAAAGAGCACTTTGATGCTTTGAAAAGAGTAATAAGCGCTATCTAAACACAATTACAATAACAGTATGCAGAGGAGGGTATGTGTTGACGTCAAGGCTATCTGTTTTTCCAGAATAGAATGTTTAAATTCTTAAGTATGATGAGCTGGTGGGTGGCCAGGATGGCGGCGAGAGCAGTCGCGCTGTTCTGAGCTCCACTACGAGCCCGTCGCAAACATCCTGAAAAACAGTGCCTACACGTAGCAAACTCCCATATTAAGGTGCCGGAGACTTCCTGGGACTGTTTGCAGTGCATGCCCCTGCCACTGCTTTGGGGCCAAGAACCGGAGAGCTGTGTGGCGATCCATAGAACGCGGAGCCTGCGCGCGATCGGGAGCGAGCTGCCCCGCCACCCAAGTGATCTACACTGGCGGCGGCCCCCCCTTGCCCTGTCCTTGTGCCGCTGGTGAGCCAGAGACTAGCGCTGGGAATTGGTATTGAGACCGTGTTCGTCAATTGGAACGTTGTGGCCCTGCTGACGAGTAGAGCGGGGCGGATTGTGACACCCTGGTTAAACTCACCTTGGAGGCCTCTCCGCGGCGAGCTGCGAGTATGTGGAGCGCCGGAGACAGGAGCGAGCGCAGATTGGAGATCTGACCTTATCGGCGAGTGGTTGGCATGACAGTGCTGCTTGCTGCGATCTCCCAGGCACGTGTGTACTGAGCTGCCTGAGACAACTGGCAGTTCGGAGTGATTAATGGGACAGCGCCGAGAGGAGGCACACAAAGACTCTGCGGTGTCCCCTGCACTGCACTAGTGTGAGCCGCCTGCTTGTACCCACCAGAGCGCGGTGTTCCCTGCATAGACACCTGGGACCTCACCGCTGGAGGGGAGATCAGAAGTATTGCACACATGTGGAGGTACTACACCCGCCCACTCCTTAATTGTGACATAGGATTTGGCTCTGTCCTCCCAGCTCTACTACCTGCCTACCCACGTGGAGTGGCCTGGTCAGTCCTCTGGCATATGGTGAGAGCATCAGGAGAATTATCCTCACCCACCACATTGTTGGGCCCTAAGACACCCGCCCCTCTGCCCGTACGGCCCGGTATGGCTGGGGGCCCACAGCGGAGGTACTGAGACGCCACCTGCCCAGGTTGATAGCGCTGACCTCCTGGTGTGCATCCTCGTTGCACTGTTGGAAGAGTGGTGGGACCCCTACTTGACCCTTGTGGACGGAGGTGAGACACTGGGACCCACGGCCATCACCTCAAAGAGCACCATTGCTCGGGCTCTCCATTGTCCCTTACTGGAAGAATACTCCCAAGACAGGCCCGCCACGTTGGAGACGGGGTCCTAACTCGGCCCCCTTAAGGCATCTCCTTCATTCGCACTGGGGAGGCCGGAGGCGAGATCCCACAGTAGAGATCTACACAAGAGCCTAGGCCCTCGTGCTGAGCCCTTGGCTACGCCCGGACCCATTCAGCAGCACAATGAGTAAGCCTAGGACGGAGAAGCCTCAGACACAGCCTCCTGAGACGGAATCGGTACCCTCACGGAGATGGCTGCGGAACATCTGGGGCCCTCCTCCTCCACTGACCGACACGATCTCTCGCAAAGATTTGACGAGTTACTGGCAGCGATCTTGGATATAAAAACCACTCTGGGTACGAAGATCGATTCCCTGAGTATCGATATGGGTTATCTCTGGGAGGACCACAAGAGACTGAAGGGCAGGGTGGAGGAATCTGAGTCTACATTGGCGTCATTACGTCCCACGATGGCCGTGAAACAGCGCGTGGATGATCAAGAGGGGCGCTCAAGCCGCAACAACATCCGTATTGTGGGTCTCCCTGAACGAGCGGAGGGCCTCAGTATGGAACTTTATCTGGAGGAATGGCTCTCGCAAGACATACTACAAGGCAAGATCTCCACATTCTTCTCTATAGAACACGCCCATAGGGTCCAGGGGGCCCCCGCGCCCCGGGATTCTGGTGGTAATGAGACTGTTCAATTACAGAGATAAGGGCCACATTCTGCAGGTCACTCGGACTCGGGGCCATGCCAGGTTGATAACTCCACGGTCCACATTTATCCTGACTACACTTTGCATGTGCAACGCCGTGGCTCCTTGTATTTGGAGGTCAAGAAGTGCCTAAGAGACTATGACATCCAATACTCACCCCAATACCCGGCACGCCTTTGCATTCGCCACAAGGAGGGTATGGGGTTCTGCAATACACCTGAGGAGGTGTGGACGTGGGTGGAGCAGCAGGACCACCGCCACCCTCCTCCGACACTAGTCAGGCTTGGAAGCTGGTTGCACCAAATAGGGGCCGCGGTACGAGATGGACACGTCGACTGACAAAATCCCAACTGGCACAAGAACGGGCTCAGGCCATAAAGACGGTGAAACATATGGACAGCCCAGCATCCTCCCACGGACTAGACTCGGACTCTGATGCGACGATGGACCAAACATTACCTCTTACAGCCTCACAAGAGGAGGTGCGGTTAGGGGGACAGACTGGCTCTCACCCCGCAGACTGCAGATGCCTTGGGGTGTTTACCCTGGGACTATTGAGACTCTCTCTGTAAAAACCTTATGTCATACGCACCTACGCAAGTTACCAGGTCGAGTCCTGTGTGGTGGCACACCGATGCCTAGCCCCAACCAGTGAGCGATAAGTAGCTGATACAACAGCAAGCTTTATTTCTATTTGAATTGTTATTTTTTGTACGTTTGAATTGCCTTAAAGTGCGAATGGCCAATTGCCCTTTAGCAAGTCGGCCTGGGGTGGGATGTTGGAGATCTTTTCTCTTTAATTTGTTAGATGAGTCGACCTTTTCCACTATTATTGTACAGATGCCGACAACATGGGTTATAAACGCATTTTCATTATCCTTCTCCCCTTTTTTAAATTTTTATTATATGGGGTATGTACGGGGATGGGAAGCGGGGTGGGGTGGTTTGGGCTGTGGGGGGTTGTCTTGCAACAAATGATCTCTTCAATGTTGGGGTAAAATGTCGGAGGATTATAGATTGTTGACCTGGAATGTGAGGGGTCTGGCGGGTTGCGCTAAATGGCACAAAGTGTACCAGTACCTCCGAGCTCACAAGATTACGTTTACAATTCTCCAGGGAACGGATCTTACTACTCAAACACTTGCATCACTTAGTAAGCGCTGGAAGGGCATGGTCATAGGCACCACCTAATCGGGATATTCTGGGGGCACGCTGATATGGGTGGCTCCGGGGACCCCACTCCAGATGACAGATCACATGTTCCTGGGTAGACACGCAGGGCCAGTATGTTGTCATGGAGGGTCAATTAAACGGGTCTCCACTGGTGTTAGTATCTCTATACGCCCCAAACTAGGGACAATCCCGGTTCTTACAACCACTAACGCCATCCCTGCTAGTAGACCCTAAGGTCCCTACATACTGGGGAGGTGACTTTAAGGGGGTATCCTACCTGGACTTGGATCGCTCCCATCCCCCTCTCCTGGGGGCACAGTCCATTAAGCTGGCACAATGCATGAGAGTCTGGATCACAAATATGCAAGTCCATGATACATGGCGTAGTAAACACCCTCTCACATGTACATACTCGCACTACCCAGCGTTGCACGCATTGTATACTAGGATAGATATTATATATTGTTCGAATAATGCCCTGCACAACATCCTTCAGGCGGATTATCTACTGCGAACACTCTCAAACCACAACCCGTTAGTGATCAGCCTCTCCTGGGGAGCAAATAGACCTGCCATGCGCCACGCTCGCCAACTTATCATACCGGGCCACTCTCTCGAACTCCATTGGCTCATATTTTTCAATGAATGCCGGTACAGCGGTACTGCCTCGTCCATAGGCACTGAATGGAAGGCTTTTGAGGCGGTCCTTCGGGGCTACGCAATTAAAACTACATATGGGGCCCGTAAATCACTGACCGATGCACTACAGACTCACGAGACTGAAATACAAAGATGTGAGCAACTCATTCTTACTGACCCACAGATGGGCCCATCCTTGGCCCAAGCCCGACTGGCTTATAAGAGTGCAATGGACGATCTTTGCGCGTTGGATTACAAGACATATCTCGGACGGCGACATACAGAGGGCGGCAAAGCAGGTAAGCTGCTAGCATGGTTACTGAAATCAGATGCCTCTTAACCCCCCATACCGCCATACACACGTCTAATGGCACTCTTGTGAATACACAGGAGGAGATTAACCAGTCCTTCCTAGACTATTATATGACGATGTAATCCAGGACACTGCTCCCATACACGATTTTCTTGATGGGCTACAATTCCCATAAATTCTACCAGCACAATACGATGCCCTGGAGGAACCCATCACTGTGTCTGAGATAGTTGAGGAAATCGGATGATTGGCAACTGGAAAGTCACCGCGGACCGATGGCTGGCCATTCGCATTTTATGCCACGTACACCAATAAGTTGGCGCCGTGATTGGCTGACATGTACACTGAAGCCTTCGAGATAGGTAAGCTCCCGCCCACTTTGAGGGAGGCCACGCTGGTGATACTACCGAAACCGGGTGGGACCCTCTTTTAATGGCCCAATACCGTTCCCTCTCAATGTTGAACGTAGACCATGAATGAATGAATGGATGTCTTGTAATGCGCAAACTTACCCCGGAGGGCATCAAGGCGCAGGCAACACACAGACAAAAGTAACAAAAGGCAGATACCGCAGAAATTAATACGCCTGGGAGAAGAGCCTGGTCTTCAGGAGTTTACGGAAGATCACAAGTGAGGGTTGGCTGGCAAGTTCAGGGGGGAGCGAGTTCCATAGTTTGGGGGCCAAGGTGGAAAAGGCTCTTCCTTCCCACCTAGCCTTTTTGAATCTGGGAACGGCGAGCAGATTTCTAGAGGCCGAGCGAAGGATTCTGCTGCTCGGGGTATAGGGACTAACAATCGAACTTATCCCTTCAGAACCTGATCCAAAGACTGCCCTATGGGCCAGGCAGAGGAGTTTGAAAGAGATCCTGGCTTGAATAGGTAGCCAATGGAGATCTTTCCTGGCCAGGGTTGCCGATGCCCGCCTAGGGAGGTTTAGGACCATCCTGGCTGCAGATTTTGGACTACCTGGAGACGCTGAAGCGATTTCTTATTAATGCCACCATAGGGCGCTTTACAATAGTCGAACCTGGAGGAAACCAGGGCGACTGTCGACTGTTTGCGGGCCTCAGGCGACAGATATGGGGCAATCTTTTTCAGCGTCCGGATGAATGCACAGCAGGTGGCCACTGTTCTATTGACCTGGAGGTCAAAGGAGAGGGGTGGGTCTATGAGTACGCCCAAGTTCCTAGCCGAGTGGGTAGGATGGGGACACTCCCCTAAGGAGGAAGGCCACCAGTCCCCAACCACAAATCCTGGCTCCCTCCGAAGACCAAGACCTCCGTCTTTTCCCCATTTAGTTTTAGGTGGTTGCATATCATCCATTGCGAGACTGCCTCCATGCACACTCGGAATTTGAGGGCAGAATCTTTTATCGGCTGAGTGGTGGAGATGATAATCTGGGTGTCGTCGGCATACGACAGTACCTGGTACCCAAAAGATCGCACAATTTTAGCCAGTGCGGTCACATAGATGTTAAACAGGAGCGGGCTCAACGCAGAGCCCTGCGGAACCCCACATTGCACCGAATGGGAGGGAGACAGAAAGTTGCCCAACTTTACTCTCTGCCGTCTATGATGGAGGAAGGAGGAAGGGAGATTCAAGGCACTACCTTCCACCCCTATCCCCTTTAGTCTATCGACCAGGATTAGAGGGGACAGGGTGTTGAAAGCTTCCGTTAGATCCAGCAGCACCAGCAGAGTGATCTGTCCCCTGTCCACCTCCGATCTGATATTATTGGCCACAACTGTGAGGGCAGACTCGGTGCTGTGGGCAGCACGAAACCCATGTTGGGAGAAATCCAGCAGGTTCGCACTCTCCAGATGAGAGGCCAGATGGAGGTTGAGATGGGCCTCCAGCACCTTGGCAGGTGCTGAGAGTAAGGATATGGGCCGATTTTTTTTTAGGACTTCAGGGTCCAGGGAGGCCTTTTTCAAAAGCGGCTTAATAACTGCGTTTTCCAGGGTACGGGAAAGCTCCCTTCGGTGATGGCCATATTCATCACCTCCAGCAGAAGGGGAAGGACCACCTCTCTACAAGCCTTTAACATTTTTAAAGGGCAAGGGTCCAGAGGAGAGCAAGACTTGGTGGCTTCAAGGAGGTGTTTTAGTTCTTCCAGGGACAAAAGAGAAAAGCTTGCAAGACAGGGACAGGAACCCGATTCCGAGGCCTCAACCAGGAAGGGAAGATTCCTGATTAGCGTTGTTTATACCTGGCATCATTGGCTTGAGTCTCTCCTCCATTTTTTCTGTTTGCCTCCACTGTTTTACGATGTTTTGCTGGTATACTGCTGGGTCTCCAATTTCTATTTCACAATTGTATGGTGTCCTACCCAGCGCTCAACAGGGCACAACCCCCCCTTAATGTTCCCGGTATACTGCTTTGGGCACTGTGCCACTGCTGATCAGTGCCACAGTGCAAGTGCTCCCTCTTTTAAATTAATGTATTGATTGAATTCCATGTTTGGCTTATTTGGTTTACTGTCAGTCCCTAGTCTAGCGCACCAGGAGTGCCGGGGCTTGTAAATACAAATGCTGCTCGTGGGCTTGCAGCACATGTTGTGCCACCCACAAGAGCGGCCTGGTAAAAGTATGTCTGAGGGTCTGCCATTGCCAGACCCACGTGCAGTCTAGTACTGTCACGCTGACTGCGCAAGTACACCTACTTGCCAGTCCATAAACCTTCCCTTAACTTCATGTTAGTCACCCCTATGGTAGGCCCACGGGCAGGGTGCCTTGTAAGTATAAGGTAGGACAGGCCTGACCAGGTTGGCATGTCCTAATAGTGAATTACAGCCATATTCGTTTTTCACTATTGCGAGGTAACCTGCTCTCCATTAGTTAGAATGGGCTGCCAGGATTATTAATGCTATAATCCTAGCTGGCTCGGGGAGCATGGTGCAATGTCGAGTTTGGTATCCCTGAACTCGGGGTTTAATAACGCATCCGTTTGTGTGGATGGTTTTTGGACTCTGGGTTTGAAAATAGCACTTTTAGAAAGTGGCTATTTTCTTGTCTAACTATTTCTGGTTTCTGCTGGTTTGGTGTGTGTGTGACAGGAGCTGGGTGGCTCCAAAGGTCTGAATGAGTCAGTGTGGGATGAGTGGGACATTTGCGTTGAGAGTAGGGGGAGAGTAGTTGCTGATAGCCTGCCCGATACAATGCTGGCTCCACCTCATGCCAAGCGACTGATGGCTCTGTGCCTGCCATGGACCATCCTGGCCCTACCTCCTACCAGGAGGCCGATAGCTCTGCTCCTGCCAGTGACAATGCTGGCTCCACCTCCTGCTGGGCGTCTGAGGACCCAGCCCTGCTCAGTGAATAGGCCAGGTGCCTCTGCCCGGCTCCACCCACTACAGACCCAGAATGTTGGGAAATCCCCCTGCATGGACAAAGGGATCAAAGCCAAAAAGGGGTATAAGAGAAGGACCCCTGAACCCAGAATTTAGATCACTTCTGACAAGGAAACCTGAACCAAGGACAAGAAGCCTGCTGATCCAAGGACTTGCCTACCCCTTCTGCCAGTGTGCTGTTTGCTGGGGGGAATCCTGCATTGCTTCTTTATTTTTGCCAAGGGACCAGGAGAGAGGAACTGTGTGTGTACTCTCACGCTTTGCTAAGAAAATCTCCAAGGGCTGGAAGAGTGCCAGTCTCCTGTTGAAGTCACAGGGCTAAAGGACTTCATCTGCTAAAAGTGCTATTTGCTGGAACCTCTGAAAGACACCAGCAATCTCGACGCCGACGGACGCCGCCGAATTCAGCTCGACACCGTGAGTGACGGCTCAAGTGTCCTGCTTCCTCGACGCCGGCCGCCGGGCCTGATCGACGCCAGCAGCAACGCCAGTGAGAAGTGAGTTTGGCTCCAGCTCCAAGGGACCTCGTGTCTGCACCGCTGCTGATCGCATCGACTTCGTGCCCTCTCGACGCCGTGAGCGCTGCTCACTCTTGCAACAGCATCATCAACATCGACGACTACTGAGGCCTGATCGACACCGACGACGCGACACCAGATTGCTTGACGCCGCTGATCATCGTGTGCTTCATTTTCCTAAGGTACTGTGTTGTTGGGGGTCCGTGTGACTCCGGGCTCGACGTAGCGCTCCTCGCGGTCGACGCCGAACCTTTGGATTAACTTTGCCTCGACGTTGTGTAGCTCCCGTGTGGGTTACATTGTTGCCAAGAACTGTGTTTCCAAGAAGAAGAGTTGCTTTTTGATACTAAAGTCTTTGTGCTAAGAAGAAACTACCTTGAACTATTATTTTCCCTTCCAAGAGTATTTATTGAGACTGTGGTATATTTTTGTCGTTATTTGGTCTTGTGCTAAGCCTTATATAAAAAATAACTATTTTTATAATACTACTGTGTCGTGTCCATTTGTAGTGTATTCACTTTATTACTGTATGTGGTCATAAATGCTTAACACACAGACTCTGAGATAAGCCTGTCTGCTCTCCCAAGCTACCAATGGGGTGAGCAGGGGTTATCAAAGGGTGATCCCCTTGCCCTGACTAGAAAAGGTGGGTCCCTATTTGTCAGAAGTACATACCTCTGCCAACTAGAGACCGCCGGTTCTAACAAGCGTCCAACTCCAAATTAAGGGTTTCAAGGGAGTTGTGTATGTCAGCAATTTTTGAATGGAAAAAGCTCGCAAAGTTATCGCAGAGCTCCTGTGTCTCCACAACAGAATTGGCAGCTTTGGGTGTCGACAGAGTGTCGATGATTTTAAAGAGCTTCCACAATGATTTTAGCAATGCAGTGATATTGCTAAAATAGCTCTTTTTTTCCTCGGCTATCGCCTTTTTGTTTTCCTGTAGGGCCAGTTTGTGTTGGATCTTCCCCGGGGCGTTGGGTTGTGCATACCAGGATCTTTCTTTATGTCTGCACTTTTGCCGTAGAAGTCTAAGACGATCAGAGTACCAGGGTGAGGAGGGACTTTTCCTGGCCAAGTCATGTTTTTGTTACACAGAGCATTAGACAGACTACTTGTAGAAGCATTGGGGTCTGACGAGAGGGGGGAAGTGACCCCTGCCAGAAAAGGGGCTAGGGAGCTGTTACAGACCTCTCTATAATTTCTTCTAGTTTCCCATATGCTCCTATTCCTTTGGTTGAGGGCCGAGGAAGTGATATTAAGGTGGAAGGGAACTGCCCGATGGTCTGACCAGGATAGAGGAATCGAGGTTCCCGTCACCAACCTGGTGTCGTTAGAAAAAATGCAATCTAGCGTATGCCCAGCAAGATGTGTAGGGCCATCTACCAGTTGGCTAAGCCCACAGGCAGTCAGACCCTCCACCAAAGATATTGTGTCTCTATCATCTGCCACCTCCAGATGAAAATTGAAGTCGCCAAGGAGGGTTAAGTTTTACCTATTAATAAAGGGCTCTAGCATTTTGAGAATGTCGTGGGAAAAAGTGGCCCTAGGGCCTGGAGGCCTATAGCAGTGAATGCCAGAAAAGGAGGCTGTGGGGGCAAACTGTATGGAAAAATATACTGCCTCAAATTTATCCGAGGGGGACGAGAGGGGGTTAATGCGACATGTGAAACCGACTCTACATAGAATTCCCTATAAGATTCTTGGCAAGCTACCGGCGAATCAATTGATTGTGTCGGCTCCATTGCTGGTCCACGAAGACCAGAATGATTTTATACCAGGAAGGAACACAGGATTGAATCTGCCATGTTTATTTACATTGCTAGAATGGGTAAGAGGAGGAGAGGCAGAAATGCCTTGGATAGTATCTCTTGATATCGAAAAGGCGTTCGATACATTAAGTTGGGAATATCTGCTGATGCTGTTGTCAAGGTTTGGTATTGGCCCTAATTTCTTGAAATGGATACAATTACTGTATCATAGGCCACAGGCAAGGGTGAAAACGGGTCGAGTATATTCTTCACTTTTGGGGATAGCGCAAGGTACACAACAGGGTTCCACCTTGTCGCCAATACTTTTTGTCCTGGCTATGGAACCACTTGCTTGTAAATTACAACAACTGGTAGTAGAGTGGGGCCTGTTTGCAGATCGCCAATGGCACATAGTGTCACTTTATGCAGACGACGCACCCACTGGAGTGGGAATAGGAATTTTAACCCCTACGCTATCCAACGCTTTCCCTACTGTTGCACCCACTGGAGTTGGAATAGTAATTTTAACCCCTACGCTATCCAACGCTTTCCCTACTGTTGCACCCACTGGAGTGGGAATAGTAATTTTAACCCCTACGCTATCCAACGCTTTCCCTACTGTTGCACCCACTGGAGTGGGAATAGTAATTTTAACCCCTACGCTATCCAACACTTTCCCTACTGTTGCACCCACTGGAGTGGGAATAGTAATTTTAACCCCTACGCTATCCAACGCTTTCCCTACTGTTGCACCCACTGGAGTTGGAATAGTAATTTTAACCCCTACGCTATCCAACGCTTTACCTACTGTTGCACCCACTGGAGTGGGAATAGTAATTTTAACCCCTACGCTATCCAACGCTTTCCCTACTGTTGCACCCACTGGAGTTGGAATAGTAATTTTAACCCCTACGCTATCCAACGCTTTCCCTACTGTTGCACCCACTGGAGTGGGAATAGTAATTTTTACACTATTGTTATTGTACATTAATAATATTGGCTATTATTTAATTATATTTTGTTACTATATATATATGTTTTAAGAAATATGATTAAAAAAAATGTTTTTTGTACTTTCATTAATTATTTAATTATCAATAGTTAATTTAAGTATTCTTAAGTATATTTTAGTACTTAGCTTTTAATATTAATTTCATTTAATAGTGTTTTTAGTAAAGTCGATATTTTTTACAACTATATTTTAGTAAACGATATTTTAAACTCGATATTTTTGTACTTACCTGTTTGTAGATAGAAACTCGATAGTTTGTCAGTCGATATTTTTGACACGATATTCTTGCAGGTCGATATTTTGGAATTCGATATTATTTCAGTGATCCATTAAAAGGGACTTTAAGTAGTTTTATCCTCATGGCTGTTGGATCTTAGGAGGGCACTGGTATCGAAGCATACGAATCAGCTAGCAAAGGCCTCGCGGGCGCTGGCACCACCGCGAAGGCCAGTAACCCAATGGAGAGAATACCTGTCGCTGGTTGAAACTAAGTTAGCCGAAATGGACCCCCTTTGAAGGCGGGATCCCCTGCCCCTTCCTTCCTCTGCCTTCA